>NC_138992.1:5345902-5849507 GCF_964341445.2 Mesoplodon mirus
AAATTTGTCCATTTCATAAGTTGCCAAATTATGTGTGTAATGTTTCCATAATATTTCTCTATTATACTGTTAATGTCTGTATAGTTCTTTATTATAGTTCTTTCATTCCTGAGATTGGTAATATGAGTCTTATCTCTTTCTATTTTTCTTGATCAGTCTGGTTAATGGTTTATCAATTTGATCTTTTCCAAAAACCAGTTGATTTGGAAACCAATTGATTGATTTCATTGATTTTCTCTATTGTTTTTCTTGTATTCAATTTTCTGGATTTTTGTTCTGATCTTCATTATATCCCTTCTTCTGCTTGCTTTCTTAATTCACACTTCATTTTGTTTCTTAAGGTAGAAGCTTAAATGATTGATTTGTGAATTTATTTCTTTCCTAATGTAAGAATTTAATGTTTTGAAACCCCTTGACACAATACATTAGCTACATGCTACAAATTTTGATATGTTGCACTTTCACTTTTTAAATTCAAAATATATTCAATTTCCTGAATAATTCCACCTTTGCCCCATCAGGTTATTTAGAAGTGTGGTCTTCAGTTTTCAAAGATGTGGTGTTTTTCCAGAAATCTTTCTGTTGTTTATTTTTACTAATCTGTTACTTTTGAGCATACATTGAATGATTCCAATTAATTAAAATAGTTGAGGTTTGCTTCATTGTCCAGAGTATGTCCTTCCTTGGTGAATGTTTCAAGTGCACTTGAAAATAATTTTATTCTGCTATTGTTGGGTGAAGTGTCCTATGAATGATAATTTGGATAATTTTGTTGATAGTTCTTAAGATAGTCTATATCTTTACTGATTTTCTGTGTACTTGTTCTGTAGACTATGTGGGGAGGGGGGCAAAATCCCAACTATAATTATGGGTTTGCCTGTTTCTTCTTGCAGTTCTACCAGATTTTGCTTTGTGTATTTTGAATTGTTGGATTATTTATGTCTTTTAGGGGACTTGATTCTTATATCATTATGTAAGGTTATTATTTAACAATAACAATCCTTGCTCTGGATGCTACTTTGTCTTATATTAATGTATTCACCCCAGCTTTTCTTTTTCTTGACTAGTGTTTTGATGGTCCATATGCTTTTCCTCTGCTCATTCTTAAACTATCTGTATCATTCTACATAAAGAAGATTTTTTGTGGACAGCATGTATTTGGTTCTTAAATTTTATTCAGTCTAAGAATCATTTCTTTTAATTGTTGTTTTTATACCACTATATTTAATGTAATTACTGATGTGAATGAATTAAATCTACCACCTTGTTTGTTGTCTAGCGTTTGTCCTGTGGACTTTATTTACTTTTCATTTTATATTTTATAATGAATTATATTTATTTTTAAAAATTGTGTATCATGTAAGATTACATGTTGTCCAATATTGGTTTATTATTTTTATCTCTTTTAAAAAATATATTTTTTACTCTAGGTGTGTGTCCCAGTCACGGTTCAGCAAAGATCCTTATAAAGAGAAAAACTGAAAGAAGATAGAAATATTTTTTTAAGACATGGGAAATATTTAGAGCATCAAGAAAGCACACACTCTCTCTCTTATGTGATCTCTTTCTTTCATTTTAAATAACAATATTAGCAGTTTAGGAAGTATTCTATAAAGACACATAATGTCTTACCCTATTCCCAAATTATATTATTTGCCTGAATTATTTGTCTAATTAGTTTCAATTATTTGTTACATGGAGGTGAGGATGAATGATTAATTAGCTAAACAGAGTTGTAAGTACTTTGAAAGATATTTGCATATTTTCCCACCAAAGTATAAGATATTCAAAGGCAAGGACTTTGAATCTTATCCATATTAAAGCAGGAGGGTTAATACCTAGCAGTTAGAAGTTGCAATGCAATATCTTTATTGCATGACCAATAAACAGTTCCAATGTTAAATTTGATTTAAGTATTTTCTAAAAGATTAACATGAAAATGCCAGAAAAGTGTGATATCAACAATATTCATTTTAGTTAGTATATATGAATACAATGTAGTTTTAAAGTTATTGAAACAAATTCTCTAGAAAAAGATTGAAAATAAAAGCTACAGTTACTTATTCATTCATTTTAGCCATTGTTATTTGTCAGGTGTTAATTTATAGAACACTTGGGTTACCAGATAAAATACAGGAAGCTCAGTTAAATTTTAATTCCAGATAAGCATCAAATAAGTTTTAGTATACATAGGTCTCATGCAATATGCTATATCTGATACATACCTGCAGTGGCTTAAATAATGGCCCCAAGAAGGATATGTCAAGTCCTAACCCCCAGAACTTGTGAAGATGGCCTTATTGGGAAAAAGGTTCTTTTCAGATGTAATTAAGGGTCTTGAAATGAGATCAGCTTGGATTTAAGGTGGGCTCTAAATCCAATGCCAATGTATCCTTATTAAACAAAAAAACAAAAAAAAAAAATGGAGAGGACACAGCCATAGAGGAGAGGGTGATGTGAAGATGAAGGCAGAGATCAGGTGATTCATCTACAAGCCAAGGATTGCCAGCAAACATCAGAAACTGGAAGAAGGCATGGGATAGATTCTCAGAGACTCTTCAGAGACTCCTGTAAAGCCAACCCTACAGACAACTTGATTTCAAAGTTCTAGTCCCATGAACTGTGAGAGAATAGATTTCTGTTGTTTTAAGCCACCCAGTTTGTGGTAGTTGGTTATGGCAGCCCTAGGAAACTAACAATACAGATACTAAAAAAATTTTTGTTGTTTATCTAAAATTCAAACTTAACTGGACATCCTGTAGTTTTATTTGCTAAACCTGGCAACTCTGCTTTAGATGAGTTATCTCATTTCATTCTCTCCACAACCATGAGAACTAGGTATTATTTTTTCTGCTTTACATTAAGAAACTGAACCCTAGGACATTCTAAAACTTGCTTAATAAGTAAACTGTTAATTAAATAACTGAGTCAGAAATCAAACCTGGGACTTCCTAAATCAAAATATTTAGCTCTTAATATACTAGACTGTATCCTGTAATGTCAAAGGGTGACCTTTATGATATGATATAATATTATAGTAATATACATATAGTACTGTTCCACTGAGTGTATTTGGGTTGTGGAGAGTAGGGGAGAGAGAGAGAGAGAGAGAGAGAGAGAGAGAGCACACATCAGAATAGTTGAAGGTGTATGGAGCAGAAACAACACAATGCAGGTTACTGCTGGATTCAGGAGGGAGCCAGTGTCTGTAGTTAAATTCAGAATATAAATAGTGATTGCCCTCAGGGAGTACAGAGAGCATATACTAAATAAACAAAGGGATGAAAATGAACACCACAGGTTCAGAGAATCTCAAGATAACCGATATGAGTAGAACAGAGCAGACAATGCCTGTGGGAAGATGTATGTATCTTCATCATTTTTGTTTCCACCACTTCTTTGGTAATATGGTTTTAGTGTCTGGACTTCCAGCAATGTCAAGGTTATTTCCAACCCAGAGTTGTGGAGATGTATATTGCAAGCCTGCCTTGGTCTGCTTTCCCTGGTGCCCCTCCCTTCCCCATGTATTGAGAGGGCTAAGCTAGTATGTCCCTGATGTCCATTCCACTGCTAATATGTAATGATCTACAAGATGGTAAATAATCCCCAAAACAGACATAGGCAGTCAAAAATAGCTACTCCAACTTAAAATGAACTTGATGATAACATTGATGGTGGAAACCCTCAAGTTTAGATGCAGTGGAAGTTTTCCTCTTGATTTAATGCTGTGCTTTAACAGAATTTTTCAACTGTTTTCAACTTCTAAAAAAAGTGGACGCTCAGCAGTTTTGGAGATACATATGCAGTAAGCAATCATGTTGCTTTTAAATCTTTAACTGAAAAACAACTCCAAAATATCAAATCGGATTTTACTCAAATTCTTATGGAGAGTGATTCAGGTATCAGGCTAAAACCAACCCCTACACAGAATAGCAAAAATAGAGTGAGTTAGGCAGATAGGTAAAAATAAAACTTAAAGAAAAATCTGGGAACATACATAAAGAGGGTGTTCTAGCAAATGTTCTCTTGTATAACATGAATCTCCTTGTATAAATATTAACAAAATAGGGCAGGGAAGAAGATAGCTATCCTCTGAGCACAATTAGAATAAAATCCATGTTGATTTGACAGAGAGAACAGGTCTTTTTTTTAAATTATATATTTCAATATGGTATGAGACTTTGTGAAAGAGATAAACACCCATCTCTTTTAGGGAGATGTGTAAACAGCAAAATGGCTGTACATTTGCAGAACACCTAACAGAAGGGATCAGTAGAATCACTGCACAATATTATCTTCAGTGGCAGAGTCATTGCTCTGTGTCCACCAAGTTATTTTATTTTCTAACTTAGAGACACAAAAAGACCACAACTTCTAATCCTCTTTTATATGGGTTAGGCCCATTCTATCTATTAAATGAAAGGAAGGTGTTTGCTGCTTCCATGCCTGACTCCTAAACTGTTGCACAAGATATTCTGTCTTCTCTCCCCTTCACCCATGTCCACACAGCGGGCTGCAGGAGATTCTGAATTGTCAAACCCACAAGTCAGAATGGGCCTTGATCACTATTCCCTGGACAAAAGCTATGGAAGAGATATGCCCAACCAAACATATCTACATCAGACTCTGCCTCAGTAATAATAAATCTTTGTTATGCTAAAAGAAGCCAGTAAGATTTGGGGATTATTTGTTAGAGCAGCTGGCATTATTTTTACTTGACAAATAGATTCCATGGTTCTGTCGAGACGTAACAAACTTTAAAAATGTTTAGAGGCAATAACCAAAAAAAAAAAAAAAAGCTAATAAAGAACATTATGGAAATTAATCCTAGACTTATTCATTATCTGGGCTTTTTATTCTCTTTTTGTTAGAGTTTGACATTATCTCTGTTGCCTTTCCAAAAGTGTCTACATGAAGGTACGCACATTCAATTGTCAATTTTAAACTCTCTGTTCATCTCTCTCTTTTATTTGTAATTAACATTGATTTGAAGTAGTTTTTTTAAAAAAAATGTGATCGGTTATTGGCTAGAATTTTGTTTTTCATTCTTTATTTAAAAAGCAGACAAGAGAATCAGGTTTCTCGACTTACAATCTTACTTGTATCCTGTTATTGTGTAGTTTGCAAGTGATGGTATTTATTTTCTATATATAATTAAAAGATTCTTAAACCATTTAAGATAGTTTGACAATTCTTTCAAAATATTTTTCTAGTTATATCATTCTAATAATGGCTTTAAGTTTTATATGCAAAATATCTAACCCATTCATTCATCATTCAGCAAATATTTATGAATCCAGTCATACATGCCTTTGATTATTAGGGAGAGAGCAGTAAAGAAGGCAAGATCGCCCTTTGATCTTGACATATGTAGTTAAAGTACGGAATTTACTATAAATGAAATTTTTGTTTGGTTCCATAGGATTGATAGAGACAGTGACAGAGAGGGAGAAGGAGAAAGAGAAAAAAACCTATATTCTTCTGAGATCGTGAACACGAAGGACCAATCATCTTAGGGTGACTGAGTTTCATTCTGTCAGAATCATGAGGAAGCAGGTGCTCCAGTAATTCCTAGTTTGCTTTCCCATCCACATTTGGACTCTCTATTCTCTGGTTTCTGTTTGGGTTGAGTCACCGGGAGGCTGGGGGTATTTCGGGTATCCCCTGGCATGGCACACATTCTCGGCCAGCAGCGATGTCCTTTGACAACTCTCTTCAGAGAGTCCGTCTGGCAGCTGGCCCTTCTGATCTCAGTCCTCACTGGGCTCCAGTGACAGTATCCCTCCCTTTGATCCTTCAGCTCTAGCGAGTAGCAATGAGTTCCTGCTCTGTCCTACCTCAGTGCCTCAGCATCTCCTGTGGGAGGTTTTGGTTGTTGCTGTTGTTTTCTCCTCCTTCCTCTTACCCGTAGCTCTGAGCAAAGATAGAAAGAAAATGGCAGAATATGTGATGGAGCTGTCAAGTTTTGGTTAAAGGTTTATACTTGCTCATAAAACAAGATGCAAAGTGTTCTCTCTATTATTTTCTAAAAGTTTGTGTACATTTTTTAAACTTAGTATTTGAAAGTAATCACTAGTGAAACCATGGACCTGGAGGTTTTTGTGTGGGATGGTTTTTAATAAAAAATCAATTTTCAAAATTGAACATTCTTAAATTTCTTCATTATTGATGTTCTGTCACTTCTTTCTGATCCTGTCATTATTAATTCCTTTCTTCCACTTACTTTGTGTTTACTTTGCTCATCTTTATCTAGACTCTTCAAGAGGAATCTTAGGTCACTGCTTTTATACAGTTTGTTTCACATCATATGGCCATTAAAAGCCATATTTTCCCCACTGAGTACTGATTTACCTACTTCTACAAATGCTGATGTTTTAGTTTTATTATTACTATATTTTAAACACTTAAAATTTTTCATTGCTATTCCTTCTTTGATCCATGGTTTATTTATAAACATGTTAAATTGCCAAATATTTGGGGGGTTGAGGGAGGCTTCTGTATTTTCCTTTAAAATGTTTTCTGTTGTTTCAGTATTTTACAATTTTTAAAAAATTTACTAGTTCTCCTTTTGGCTATAACTCTTTGCACTTTTAGTGGTTTTCCAAGGGAACACAGTATCAGAGCTAGTATTTAAACACTACACATAAAATATAAGAACCAGGAAGTGAAAAGGTTGATTTACCACCCTCTCTCTCCTTTATACTGAAGTTGTATATAAATTACACTGATGTACAACAGGAATTCACAAGACAATATTATTCTTTTGTTTTCAACTTTGCATGTTTTTTTTTTTTTGCGGTACGCAGGCCTCTCACTGTTGTGGCCTCTCCTGTTGCGGAGCACAGGCTACGGACGTGCAGGCTCAGCGGCCATGGCTCACGGGCCTAGCCGCTCTGCAGCATGTGGGATCTTCCCGGACTGGGGCACGAACCCATGTCCCCTGCATCGGCAGGCAGACTCTCAACCACTGCGCCACCAGGGAAGCCCGAGATAATTTTTTTATTCGTCATTTAGACTTGTGCTTTCAGTCTCTTCTAATCTCCTTGGGGTGAGAAGTTGACAAACTTTCATATCGGTGTTCTTCTGTATGAGATGATTCACTTTTCTCTAGATTCTTTTAAAATGTAACTCTGGTTTCTAACAATATGGCTATGTTATTCTAGCTTTGAATATAACTTCCTTAGGGTTCACTAAACTGCTTGAATCTTTATATATTTTACTAATTTGGGGAAATTTGAGAGCATTAGTTCTTCAAAAATATTTTGTCTTACCCATTCTTACCTCCTTTCTTTCTGGGGCTCCAATTACATGTCTGTTAGACTTTTCATATTGTTCTACACATAACTGAGACTTTTAAAAACGTTATATTTGTTCTCAGTTCCTCCAATTGAATAGTGGATCTATCTTCAAATTTGCTGATTCTTTCTTCTTTCATTTTCAATCTACTGGTAACCCCATGCAAATATGTATGTTTTCTTCTATTTTTTTAAAAAAAATTCAGATATTGCATTTTTTATTTTTAAAAATCCCATTTAGTAATCTTTATAGTTTTCATTTTTCTGCTAATATTTATTATTCATTCACATCATATTTTTTTATTATTCTTGAGCATAGTTATAATAGCTGTTTTAAAATCATCATCTGCAAGTTCCATCATCCAAGTCACTTCAGGGTTGATCTTTATTTCTTTGTTTTGTTTTTGTTTTTTTATTTTATTTTATTTATTTATTTTTTATACAGCAGGTTCTTATTACTTATCTATTTTATACATACTAATGTATATATGTCAATCCCAATCTCCCAATTCATCTCACCACCACCACCCCCCTGTCACTTTCCCCCCTTGGTGTCCATACATTTGTTCTCTACATCTGTGTCTCTATTTCTGCCTTGCAAACCAGTTCATCTGTACCATTTTTCTAGCTTCCACATATATGCGTTAATAAACGATATTTGTTTTTCTCTTTCTGACTGACTTCACACTGTATGACAAGATCTTTATTTCTTTTCTTGTCACTTATGTCCATGTCACGTGCGTTTTTGTTGTTTGTTTTTTAAATATAGCCAATAATTTGGATAATTTTAAATTGTATCCTGTACTTTGTGAATGATACACGTATTTTAGAGATTTCCTTAGTTTCATCTCAACAATACTACTTTTAATTTTTGTTTTGTTTTGTTTCTTTCTTTAGCATACAGTTAATTAGGCTAAACTCAAATTCCAATGTCTCTACTACTACAGTGAGCAGTGGCTGAAATATTTAAACTTTAGCTGGGATGCTTGGAGTCTGTCAAACTCATGAGTAGTGCAAGAGTCAGCAAAAGATTTGGGCAGAGATTGTGTGTGTGTAATTTAGAGCATTATCTGTCTAACTCTCATTTCTGCCACATTTCCACATACTAGCTGTGTAGTTGTCTGGAACCCTGCCCTCTGGTGTTTAAAAAAAAACAAAGACTTTGAATTTCTCTCCAAGTTGTAGGCAGCCCTCATGCCCTCAATATAGACTACTGTCAGTCAAAAGATATAAAAATACCTGCCCCCTTCCCAAGTTAAAGTCCTCCTATAGTTTCTCCTTATTTGTGTCATTCCCCAGTGAGTTATTGTTTGTTATTTTAGTTATTATTAGCTCTTATTTTCTGTTTCAAGAGTGTATAGTTACCTGCAGGATAATTAAACCACTACAAGATACTTCACCATTACCAGATGTAAAACCTGTATCTCAATGTGGTTTTAATTTGCACTTTCTTAATATTAGAAAAAAAACAGTTTTTTATGTTCAAGAGGAAATTTATTTATTCTTCTGTGAACTATCTGTTTCTACGTTGTTCACTTTTCTACACGGTAGTAGAAGTTATTTATTTATTAGTGAGGCAGTCCTGAATTTACCAAACTTATTTTTTTCTTTTTACTTGTTTCAGGATTTTGAATCACAGGCATTTAACAAATATAAATAAAATGAATGAATGCATGGGTAAATAAATTGATCCAATGTATAATATAAATTTTTAAGTTAAAAGAGATATCTTAGTTTCACAGGACAGTTACTAGACCTTTAGAGTTAGTAGACATCTTTAATCTTTACAATAAAATTCAACACAATTTATTGTTGAACTGGAATTCTGGTTTTCTAGCCAAATATAAGAACATTACCATATCCTAGAATTGATAACATGGTGGTAAATTGAAATTGAGGCTTTGACTTTGTACTTGGCCATGAATACACTGCTTAGCATTTTTCTTGTATGTGTTTGCATCTCATTTTCTGATTTCTTAGAGTGGGGATCTTGGAAGAAAAAACTAATTAACTTCTATAATAAAGAGTCCACAATATGAAACAAAATATACATTCAGTAATAATTTAGCAGTCAAGACTTTGTCCTTTCTTCTAGATTTGTTTTCATAATTATGCTTTCATCATTTCTAATGAGCTGTCAATTACATATGCAAATTAAGTGGAGCAGAAATTAAAGAATTTCTACATTAGTATCATAACAACTGTGTCATGATTTTATGAGATGGATGTGATTCATGCAAACTATTAACAAGGCTCTCATACCTGGGGTTGTTCTTTATTTTTATCAACTATGTATACCAGCTTTCAAGGGAAATTTTATAAACAGAATTATAAATCTTATATAGAAATTTGGAAACTGCCCAATTTTGTCTTTTATAGAGCCACACAACTGCAGCCATAATTAGGCTGCTAAGCATCCTTAAATATGGCGTTGTGGTTACTGTTCATAAGCTGAGTATTGAATATTTGTCCTCTCCCCATTCCTAACATGTCGAACCATGATGCTATGGGCTTCACCCTTCACCCTGTGACTAGCCTTCCATATCGATGAAGTGATTTGCCGCCCACCTCTCTCCCAAGCTAGTCCTGACCCAAGGTAGTTAAGCCACACTTTAGATGGCGTTCTCAACTTCCTCTAGATCTGCTGGAAGGATCCATTTAATTCAGTCTATTTATTTCATTTTACAGGTAAATAAATAGGACTGATCTTGTTAATGGAGTACATGGAGATCAAACAGCTAACATGGGACTTGATTCCAGCTGTCTTTCCTTGTAGTTCAGGATACTTATATGGTACAGATTTGCCACTTAAGTTATATTAGATTTGATTAAACAAAAGGTATACTCTAGCTTCTAAGCTTATTTACATCCTCAAGGAGTTTAGACTATGAATAAAAAAATTCAGAAAAATAACTGTAATAAAGTGTGGAATATATTTCTTTTTTTTTTTTTAAAGAAGACATTGGGGGGAGGAGTTTATTAATTAATTAATTTATTTTTGCTGTGTTGGGTCCTCATTTCTATGCAAGGGCTTTCTCTAGTTGTGGCAAACGGGGGCCACTCTTCATCGCGGTGCGCGGGACTCTCACTATCGTGGCCTCTCTTGTTGCGGAGCACAGGCTCCAGACGCGCAGGCTCAGTAGTTGTGGGTCATGGGCCTAGTTGCTCCATGGCATGTAGGATCCTTCCAGACCAGGGCTAGAACCTGTGTCCCCTGCATTAGCAGGCAGATTCTCAACCACTGCACCACTAGGGAAACCCCTGGAATATATTTCTTAAAGCAGTGATTTCCACCTATGTGCTAAGGGAAACATTAACTTTAATTTTTCTCAACTTTATCACAAAACTTGACAAATGTGTAACTTAATCTTCTTTGTGTCTAAAGGTAGGCAATTTTAATGCTGTGCAAAACAAAATCAGATGACTTGTGGAGGTTACCTTGTTTTTAAGTGCTATGTGGTAAAGATGGTGACAGCTTGCTGTTAGAGGTAAGAGGTTTAGTGTAACGTCTAACCAGAGCCAAAGAATGATTTGTGTCATAAAAGGGAGCACTATCAAGGCAGTAAAGACAACTAGCAAGACAGGAACACAACTCCACCCATTATCAGAGAGGCTGCCTAAAAGAGTATGACATGCTAAGTTCACAAAAACCCCAAAACACACCACAAGACACGGCCCTGCCCAGCAGAAAAACAAGATCCAGGCCCACCCACCAGAGTACAGGCACCAGTCCCCTCCACCAGGAAGCCTACAAAACCCACTGAACTAACCTCACCCACTGGGGGTACACACCAAAAACAACGGGAACTATGAACCTGCAGCTTGTGAAAAGGAGATCGCAAATGCAGTAAGTTAAGCAAAATAAGAAGACAGAAATAGGCAGCAGATGAGGGAGCAAGGTAAAAACCCACCAGACCAAACAAATGAAGAGGAAATAGGCAGTCTACCTGAAAAAGAATTCAGGGTAATGACAAGAAAGATGATCCACAATCTTGTAAATACAATGGAGAAAATACAAGAAACATTTAACAAGGACCTAGAAGAACTAAAGAGCAAACAAACAATGATGAACAACACAATAAATGAAATTAAAAATTCTCTAGAAGGAATCAATAGCAGAATAACTGAAGCAGAAGAACGGATAAGGGACCAGGAAGATAAAATAGTGGAAATAACTACCGCAGTGCAGAATAAAGAAAAAAGAATGCAAAGAATTGAGGACAGTATCAGAGACCTCTGAGACAACATTAAATGCACCAACATTCGAATTATAGGGGTCCCAGAAAAAGAAGAGAAAAAGAAAGGGACTGAGAAAATATTTGAAGAGATTATAGTTGAAAACTTCCCTAATATGGGAAAGGAAATAGTCAGTCAAGTCCAGGAAGCACAGAGAATCACATACAGGATAAATCCAAAGAGAACGCCAAGACACATATTAATCAAACTATCAGAAATTAAATACAAAGAAAAAATATTAAAAGTAGCAAGGGAAAACAAACAAATAACGTATAAGGGAATCCCCATAAGGTTAACAGCTGATCTTTCAGCAGAAACTCTGCAAGCCAGAAGGGTGTGGCAGGACATATTTAAAGTGATGAAAGGGAAAAACCTACAACGAAGATGACTCTACCCATCAAGGATCTCATTCAGATTCAATGTAGAAATCAAAAGCTTTACAGAAAAGCAAAAGCTAAAGGAATTCAGCACCACCAAACCAGCTCTACAACAAATGCTAAAGGAACTTCTCTAAGTGGGAAACACAAGAGAAAGGACCCACAAAAACAATCCAAAAAAATGAAGAAAATGGTAATAGGAACATACTTATTGATAATTACCTTAAATGTAAATGGATTAAAATCTCCAACCAAAAGACATAGACTGGCAGAATGGATACCAAAACAAGACCTGTATATATGCAGTCTACAAGAGACCTAGGGACACATACAGACTGAAAGTGAAGGGATGGAAAAAGATATTCCATGCAAATGGAAATCAAAAGAAAGCTGGAGTAGCAATTCTCATATCAGGCAAAATAGACTTTAAAAAAAAGATTATTACAAGAGACAAAGAAGGACATGACATAATGATCAAGGGATCAATCCAAGAAGAAGATATAACAATTGTAAAGATTTATGCACCCAACATAGGAGCACCTCAATACATAAGGCAAATGCTAACAGCCATAAAAGAGGGAATCAACAGTAACACAATAATAGTAGGAGACTTTAACACCCCACTTTCACCAATGGACAGATCATCTAAAATGAAAATAAATAAGGAAACACAAGCTTCAAATGAAACATTAAACAAGATGGACTTAATTGATATTTATAGGACATTCCATCCAAAAACAACAGAATACACTTTCTTGTCAAATGCTCATGGAACATTCTCCAGGATAGATCATATCTTGGGTCATAAATCAAGCCTTGGTAAATTTAAGAAAATTGAAATTGTATCATGTCTTTTCTGACCAAAACGCTATGAGACTAAATATCAATTACAGGAAAAGAACTGTAAAAAATACAAACACATGGAGGCTAAACAATACACTACTGAATAACCAGGAAATCACTGAAGAAATCAAACTGGATATCAAAAATACCTAGAAATAAATGATAATGAAAACACGAGGACCCAAAACCTATGGGATGCAGCAAAAGCAGTTCTAAGAGGGAAGTTTAGAGCAATACAATCCTACCTCAAGAAACAAGAAGCATCTCAGATAAAAAACCTAACCTTACACCTAAAGCAATTAGAGAAAGAACAACAACAACAAAAAAAAAGTTAGCAGAAGGAAAGAAATCATAAAGATCAGATCAGAAATAAATGAAAAAGAAATGAAGGAAACAATAGCAAAGATCAATTAAACTAAAAGATCATTCTTTGAGAAGATAAACAAAATTGATAAACCATTAGCCAGACTCATCAAGAAAAAAAGGGAGAAGACTCAAATCAACAGACTTAGAAATGAAAAAGGAGAAATACAACTGACACTGCAGAAATACAAAGGATTATGAGAGATTACTACAAGCAACCATATGCCAACAAAATGGACAGCCTGGAATAAATAGAAACATTCTAAGACAAGCACAACATTCCGAGACTGAACCAGGAAGAAATAGAAAATATAAACAGTCCAATCACAAGCACTCAAATTGAAACTGTGATTAAAAATCTTCCAACAAACAAAAGTCCAGGACCAGATGGCTTCACAGGCGAATTCTATCAAACATTTAGAGAAGAGTTAAAACCTATCCTTCTCAAACTCTTCCAAAAGACAGCAGAGGGAGGAAGACACCCAAACTCATTCTACGAGGCCACCATCACCCTGATAACAAAACCAGACAAAGAAGTCACAAAAAAAGAAAACTACAGGCCAATATCACTGATGAGCATACATATAAAAATCCTCAATAAAATACAAGCAAACAGAATCCAATGGCACATTAAAAGGGTCATACAGCATGATAAAGTAGGGTTTATCCCAGCATTGCAACAATTCTTCATTATATGCAAATCAATCAATGTGATAAACCATATTAACAAATTGAAGGATAAGAACCATGTGATAATCTCAAGAGATGCAGGAAAAGCTTTTGACATGTTCAACACCCATTTATGATAGAAACTCTCCAGAAAGTAGGCATAGAGGGAACCTACCTCAACAAAATAAAAGCCATATATGACAAACCCACAGCCAACATTGTTCTCAATGGTGTAAAACTGAAACCATTTCCTCAAACATCAGGAACAATACAAGGTTGTCCACTCTCACCACTATTATTCAACATAATTTTGGAAGTTTTAGCCACAGCAATCAGAGAAGAAAAAGAAATAAAAGGAATCCAAATCAGAAAAGAAGAAGATAAACTCTCACTGTTTGCCAATGACATAGTAATATACGTGGAGAGTCCTAAAGATGTTACCAGAAAACTACTAGAGTTAATCAATGAATTTGGTAGAGTAGCAAGATACAAAATTAATGCACAGAAATCTCTTGCATTCCTATACACTAATGATGAAAAATTAAGGAAACAATTAAGGAAAATAGAAATTAAGGAAACAATCCCACTTACCATTGCAAGAAAAAGAATAAAATACGTAGGAATAAACCTACCTAAGGAGACAAAAGACCTGTAAGTAGAAGACTATAAGACACTGATGAAAGAAACTAAGGATGATACAAACAGTTGGAGAGAATACCATGTTCTTGGATTGGAAGAATCAACATTGTGAAAATGACTATACTACCCAAAGCAATCTACAGATTCATTGCAATCTTTATCAAACTACTAATGGCATTTTTCACAGAACTAGAACAAAAATGCACAATTAGTATGGAAGTATAAAACAGCCCGCATAGCCAAAGCAGTCTTGAAAACTAAAACAGAGTGGGAGGAATCAGGCTATACTACAAAGCTACAGTAATTAAGACAGTATGGTAATGGCACAAAAACAGAAATATAGATCAATGGAACAGGATAGAAAGCCCAGAGATAAACCCAAACACCTATGGTCACCTTATCTTTGATAAAGGAGGAAAGAATGTACAATGGAGAAAAGACAGCCTCTTCAATAAGTGGTGCTGGGAAAACTGGACAGCTACATGTAAAAGAATGAAAATAGAACAATTCCTAAAACCATACACAAAAATAATCTCAAAATGGATTAAAGACCTAAATGGAAGGTCAGACACTCTAAAACTCTTAGAGGAAAACATAGGCAAAACACTCTACGACATAAACCACAGCAAGATCCTTTTTGACCCACCTCCTAGAGAAATGGAAATAAAAACAAAAATAAACAAATGGGACCTAATGAAACTTAAAAGCTTTTGCACAGCAAAGGAAACCATAAACAAGATGAAAAGACAACCCTCAAAATGGGAGAAAATATTTGCAAATGAAGCAACTGACAAAGGATTAATCTCCAAAGTATACAAGCAGCTCATGCAGCTCAATATCAAAAAAACAAACAACCCAATCCAAAAATGGGCAGAAGACCTAAATAGACATTTCTCCAAAGAAGATACACAGATTGCCAAGAAACACATGAAAGGATGTTCAACATCACTAATCATTAGAGAAATGCAAATCAAAACTACAGTGAGGTATCACCTCACACCAGTCAGAATGGGCATAATCAAAAAATCTATAAAGAATAAATGATGAAGTGTGGAGAAAAGGGAACCCTCTTGCGCTGTTGGTGGGAATGTAAATTGATACAGCCACTATGGAGAACAGTTTGGAGGTTCCTTAAAAAACTAAAAATAGAACTACCATATGACCCAGCAATCCCACCCCTGGGCATATACCCTGAGAAAACCATAATACAAAAAGTGCTGTTCAGGGCCTCCCTGGTGGCGCAGTGGTTGAGAGTCCGCCTGCCGATGCAGGGGATACGGGTTCGTGCCCCGGTCTGGGAGGATCCCATATGCCGCGGAGCGGCTGGGCCCGTGAGCCATGGCCGCTGGGCCTGCGCATCCGGAGCCTGTGCTCCGCAACGGGAGAGGCCACAACAGTGAGAGGCCCGCATACCGCAAAAAAAAAAAAAAAAAAAAAAAAAAAAAAAAAGTGCTGTTCATTGCAGCACTATTTACAATAGCCAGGACATGGAAGCAACCTAAGTGTCCATCGACAGATGAATGGATAAAGATGTGGCAGATATATATAATGGAATATTACTCAGCCATAAAAAGAAACTAAATTGAGTTATTTGTAGTGAGGTGGATGGACCTAGAGCCTGTCATATAGAGTGAAGTGAGTCAGAAAGAGAAAAACAAATACCATATGCTAACCCATATATATGGAATCTAAAAAAAAATGGTTCTGATGAACCTAGGGGCAGGACAGGAATAAAGACACAGATGTAGAGAATGGACCTGAGGACATGAGGAGGGGGAAGGGTAAGCTGGGACGAAGTGAGAGAGTGGCATGGACATATATACACTAGCAAATATAAAATAGCTAGTTGGAAGCAGCTGCATAGCACAGGGAGATCAGCTCGGTGCTATGTAACCACCCAGAGGGTTGGGTTAGGGAGGTTTGGAGGGAGACGCAAAAGGGAGGGGATATGGGGATATATATATACATATAGCTGATTGTCTTTGTTATACAGCAGAAATTAACACACCATTGTAAAGCAATTATACTCCAATAAAGTTGTTTAAAAAAAAGTGTCATTAAACAGAAATGTGTATAGAACAATGATGTGTGTTAATCATTTGATGAAAATATGTGACCAGAATCTTGCAGGAAACTAACTGTATTTCTCCTAGGAGTGCTGGTTGAGTATTTGCAAATTCAGTGTCTAAGGCAGCTGTGTAGGACATAACTATTGCAAAGAATGAGAACTGACTCTATGTGTCTGTGTCTGTGTGTGTTACATATATTTCTTCACGTTCTTCAATTCTTTTTAAAATGGGACTGACACTATTATAATTAAGAGGTAAGATCTCTGTTTCCTTCTTTTAAAACTGGGTGGGGGCTTGTGACTTGTCTGATCAAGAGAAAATGTTGGAAATGATGTTTTTACAATGTCTGGGGTTATGTCATCAAAGGGATACAATTTCTATCTGTCTTTCTTTGGAAATGCTCCTTTGGTGGCCTGAGTTGTCATAGGAGAAGTCCATGAGGGAAAAATCATGAGGTGATAAATGCTTAAGGGACCCCGATTTTGAGGCAACAGCCAGTGTCAACCAGAAGACACGAGAATGAGCAAGTCACCTTATGATCCCAGCCCCAGACTGAAACAACGGAGAAACTGATGGAGAACTGCCTAGCTGAAGTCTGCTAACTGCCAGAACTATGAGAGATAACAGTAACAACAAAAGTTGTTTTAAGCTACTCTGTTTTGAAGTAATTTGCTAACAGACATTGTCATTAGAGTAGACGAGAGGCAGTTGCAATTCACTTTTAGCTGGTATCCAATTAATATAAATGCCCATCTTTAAAGGAAGACTCCTGAGGGTCTCACAGCTGTGGGCTGAAGGACAGCAGAGCAACAGCGAGATGAAGACCTGTGGGAATGTGAGTCCTCTTCTTATGCAATTTACTTCATAATTTCTAGATCTGCTCAGGCCTGACCTCAAACAAATCCTTTCCATCTATGGATGAAATGCTATTGTGCTTACCCCACATTATGATTTGTAAAATTAGATTAACACCCAGTTCATGCTGGGAAGCTCAGCAAGCATCATCTCTTGCTGCCCCATGGTCAGGCATTCTATCTCCACCAGAGCCTCGCAGCACACCAGGAGCTCCTTCTCAATGGGAGACAACTGTCTGTACAGTATAACACAGTCTTTACTCCCAAACAATAGGAGTCTAGGCTGTGATTACTATTTTAGGCTTATGGAGGCACTGTAGAGCAGCCATATCTGATGCATTACTTAAAAGTACCATCGATTCTACTGGATTATAAGGCCCATGTATCAGGGCAGCTGCATCAAATAATGAACCTGTATCATAGCCCTGTAAACTGTCAGACTTATGGATAATTCTATGGAAAACAGTATGGTGGTTCTTCAAAAAATTAAAACTAGGATTACCTTTTATCCAGATAATCCACGTCTGGGTATAAACACAAAAGAATTGAAAGCAGGGTCTTAAAGAGACATTTGTACACTTATGTCCATAGTCACACTATTTATAATAGCCAAAAAATGGAAGCAACCCAAGTGTATATTGACAGATGAATGTATTAAAAAAATATGATATATACATGTAATAAAACATTATTCAGTCTTAATAAAGAAGGACATTTTGACATATGGTACAATATGGATGAACCTGAGGATATTATGCTTTGAGAAATAAGCCAGTCACAAAATGACAAATACTGTATTATTTCACTTACATGAGGTACTTAGAGTAGTCAGATTCATAGAAACTGAAAGTAGAAGTGGTTGTGGTTGTGAGATGCTGGGAGAAGGTTGTGAGATGCTGGGAGAAGGGAGGAATGTGGAGTTGTTTTTTAATGAGTATAGAGTTTCAGTTTTGCAAGATGAAAACAAATCTGGAGATTGATTGCACAACAATATAAATGTTCTTAATGCTGCTTAACTCTACACTTAAAAATGGTTAAGAAGATAAATTTTATGTGCATTTTACCACAAATTACATTTTTTAAAATGATTAGTGGTTGCCAAGGGCTAGAAGGATGGAGAGAGGGATGAGTAGGTGGAACATGGGAGATTTTTAGGGCAATGAAACTGCTCTGAATGATGTAATGGTGGATACCTGCACTTGTCAAAACTTATAGAACATTACAATGCAAAGAATGAATCCTAATGTAAACTATGGATTTTAGGTAAAAATAATGTATCATATTAATCAATTGTAAGAACTGTACCATATTTAATGCAAGATGTTAATAATAGAGGTAACTATGTGAGGGAAAAGGAAGTATATGGGAACTTTCTGTACTTTATTCTCAGATTTTCTAAAATAAACTTTAAATAAATAAAATATATTAACTTAAAAAAACTGTGAGATTTAAGGGTTATTCTCTAAATGTTTCAGAGCAGCATATACATGTGTTATATGTTGTCTCTAAAATGCAAATATTCCCAACAAAGATTATAATTTATTTTTTCCCATGATGGATGGTACAGGGAATATACTTTAGCGGCTATATCCAAACCTGATCCAGACCATTAGGCCCCTAGAAACTTCATTAATGTATAAGTATCACTGAAGTATTTCTGGCATAATGTATAAATATCAGTGAAATATTAAATAAAGCATCTAGGATTTTCCTATGTTCTCCTATCCAACGAAAAAAGTCATTTATGTTATGTAACAGTATGATGTACTAGGAGAAATTAATATGAGTTAAATTTAGCATATTATGCTAAAAAGAGCACATTAAATTGACATAATTCTAAAATAACAGTGCAGGGTAAGTGCTGTCGTTGCCAGTTGAAACTGCTCCCAACTGAATATATTAATTGGGACTGAGAAACTAATTATTTGATCAATTAGAAGCCACATATATATTGCGAGAGCTGGGTTTTTTTTCAATTTTATTTATTTTTGGCTGCGTTGGGTCTTTGTTGCTGCATGCAGGCTTTTCTCTAGTTGTGGTGAGTGGGGGCTCCTCTTCATTGCGGTGCGTGGGCTTCTCATTGCGGTGGCTTCTTTTGTTGCAGAGCATGGGATCTAGGCACACGGGCTTCAGTAGTTGTGGCACGTGGGCTCACTAGTTGTGGCTCATGGGCTCTAGAGCGCAGGCTCAGTAGTTGTGGCGCACGGGCTTAGTTGCTCCGTGGCATGGGGGATCTTCCCGGACCAGGGCTTGAACCCGTGTCCCCTGCATTGGCAGGCGGATTCTTAACCACTGTACCATCAGGGAAGCCCAGAGCTGTTTGACTTGTTTGCATAAAGAGGCCAAATCTGGAACACATTCTGCAATTAGTGCTAACACCTGGTAAAGTTTACTATGATCCACCATCATTCTTCAGTATCAATCTTGGCTTTTAACACAACAGGCTAAGGAATCAAGATAGAGATGCTGCTAGTGGTTACAGACTTCCATTCCAACTGCACACTGAGGAACTAAGGATATAACCACAGAATGCGCTCCTGGGTTCTCTGACCCACTGCGTGACTAACTCAGGCCGCGTTCCGTTCACTGCCTGACCATCATAAGCTCTCACTCTTAACATACAGCCACTTCCGGTTCTGATTGACTCGTGCTAACTCAGAACCCCAGAAGATCTGGGTGTACCCCTTTCTCCATTATACAGTAAGCTTGTTAAATGGCTTTAGGTACTTCTGGGAAAAGCATAGAGAAAGACTCACCATACACATTTAAGGTAGGATTACATACAACTGCTATGAACATACATCTTCAAATGTATCTAACATCCTCTAAGTTCAAGGGCCCCTGGACCAGTGACAATTAACTGTGGGAATAACATTTCAGGCCATAAATTCTCACTTTAGTTTCTCAAATCAGGTTTGTGCTCATCAGTCATGTGATTTATATGGCTCAAGTAGCCTCTTAGTGGGCTGGACATCTATGCTATTCCTTTGGATACAGGATCAATTAGTCACCACACAGGTTCCTAAGGGTCAAAACACTGACAGTTACTCCACCCTTGAAGTCTTTTATAGTAATGTGAAGACCTTCTGTCAGGGGGTTAAATGCCACCAGCATCTGTACCCTGTTACTTAAAGACCCTGTTAGTCTCACTGAAATCAAGGAGCCCAATTCCATTGAAGACAGATATCATGGTGCCTTCGGTAAGGGGTGGCAGTGGTGAGAATGCATGAGATTCTAGACATACTTCTATGAAAGATATAACAAGACTTGGGGATGGAGTTAATATGCATTGGTAAAAATGAACACAGGGAAACCTGTGGTAAAAGCAGGACTGAGAGATCAAGTTTAATTTGGACATGATAATTTTGAGATACCACTGGCCATCAAAATGGAGAGACCAAGCAGGCAGCAGGATATATAAACCTAGAGTTCAGAGCAGCGTCTAACCTGGAGACATAATTCACAATTAGTTTTATTAATAAATAATGATAATTGCCAAATAACCAATATGGTGCTTGGTTGATAATAGAAATTCAATAAACATGGAGTTCATATTTCTATGGCCTTCAAAGAAAGACTAAAATAGTCTGTACCCATATACCCCCTACTATTAGTAGTCAGGGACGTAGATCAAAATGGAGAAGATTTGAAAGAGAGTAAAACCACAAGTGCAGTTTTATCTCATACAGTAGATAAAATAAATATTGCAATAGATATAATTCTGAAAATAAGGCAAACCACAGGGGGCTCTGTTTCTTCTGGATGAAGTTGGGTTTATATATCACCTGGGGAATTCTCTGTAGCCTTTGACAGTAACTCACTGAGCATATAATTGCCAGAAAGGTGGGAAGGAATTAAGCACCATGTGTAATATCCTTTGTAATGTCTCAGAGAAAGGTTAAGGAAATTTCATTTGCTGTGAGGAGATGGGAAATAAATTAGTTGAAGTCGCCATGGAAAATCAGGCAGTCAGGAACAGATAGTGATAAGATCCAGAGGAATAAATATGAGATTTTTAAAAATAGACATTTTAATTCAAAGAATAATAAATGTGAGAACAATTTTAAAGAGGACAACTAATGCAAAAAGCATAGAAATATTCCTGCTTAAGTTAGAAGGGATTGGATGTCTTTATAAGACAAGCAAGTTGTTATGCTTTATTATTATTATTTATTTACATATTTGAATGGGCAGGAAACAAATAAATCAAAGCAAGGCTTAAACCTGGAAATCTCTTTAACATTCTCAGAAGACTGAGAGCAAAGAAGAAAAAGATGTTGGAAATTGGATGGTCAGAAGCCCTTTTCAGAATCTGACTCTCTTACTAGTCATAATAGTTGTTGAAACATTTATTCAAGACTCGTTAACTTTGTATTTCTCCTTTTAAGGAAATTCGGGTTCTAATGAACTATTAACATATTTTTTTTTTTTTTTTTTTTTTTTTTTTTTTCTTTTTGCGGTATGCGGGCCTCTCACTGTTGTGGCCTCTCCCGTTGCGGAGCACAGGCTCCGGATGCGCAGGCCCAGCGGCCATGGCTCACGGGCCCAGCCGCTCCGCGGCATATGGGATCCTCCCAGACCGGGGCACGAACCCGTATCCCCTGCATCGGCAGGCGGACTCTCAACCACTGCGCCACCAGGGAGGCCCTAACATATTATTATGTTAATTGAATATGCACCTGGTACGCTAGTAATGGGTAGAAAGAAGAGAAAATGGATGGCAAAATAGACATCAGTTTTTTTGTAATGTAACCTGGAGGATGAGAATGGGGATAAATGAAGCTGAAGTCACAAACACCCAGGAATTAGAGCCTCAAGTCCTCATCTGTTTCAGAGAAAACCCAAAAACTGAAGAGGAAGGATGGGTGAGGTAAAACGAATTGCCCACATCGGTCCTGATGTGGAGATACGGATTGGGGAAGATGATGGTGGCAGTAGCGGTGGGATGTGACCTCTGGATGGGGCTCTGCATTTGACTCCACAAAGCCCAGCTTCCCAATTTTATGTATCCAAGTTACACTCTATTTCAGGTACAGTGAATCCAGGTGTAAGACACAGCCCATCTCCAACCAGCTTAAACAGTAGACGTTAGTTCCTAAATTCGTTGATCTATTTACTGTAAAGTCCAGAATTAGAGTTGATCTTGGTTTGAGATTAATTTAACAGACCAAAAAACGCATTTAAGAATATGATTTCTTTCCTTCTCTTCCTGCTGTCTCCCACAGAGTTTGCCTTATCCTAAGGTTGACTCGTCACTGTGGTCACCAGATAGCTGACAACAGTGGTCTTGCCACTAGAGCTGGTGATGCAGGTGAGCTCCATCCAGCTGTGCAGCTGCAACTAACTGGGAGAGACTCCTCTAAGGAATGTCTGATCTGCAGCAGAAGAATGAAGAAAGGGACCTTGGGAGGTAACCACAGACACCCACCCACCTTGAAGCTAGAGAGCTATTGTCTGAACTCAAGGGCGGACATTTTAAAAATCACAGTTACTAGAGAGCTTTTGGAACAGAGGTCACCTACTTTCGGAATGCACCCAACCCCCTTGCCATAGCATATTACAAAGTTATTTATAAATGGAAACACTCAACTCCTTTCTTCCCCCTACTCCCAACTATAAACAATGAGCTTTATGCCCTTTTCTCTGCTTGGTGCCAAGCACAAGCACTGCAGAAACCTAGGAATGGTGTGTACAGTATGTACTACAGAGCAGGCACTGCCCCGAGCCCTTGACACACGTTAACTTTCCCATCATCTTAATAAAATTATGAGGTAGGTTCTGTGGTTAACCCTGTTTTGCAGATGAGGGAAGTGGAACCACATACAGCTAATAGCAGCAGCGCTGAGATAACACTTTGGCAACTGAACACTGATTCGGTGGGTTTTACATTCTTTAAATATTTCCTTGAAGGAGTGAATGTATTCATGAAGGGTCAGTAAATGAATGAACAATAAACAGAATGAAAATATGTCTGTCTGTGTACCCCAAGCATATATGTGCTCTCTTCAGAGAAGGTTCCTGAAAACATACTACGAGATTTTAAGAAATGTGATTTCAAGCTCCAACATGACCATAACTTTTTATCTAATTTGGGCCATTTTCAAACAATTCAGAGACATTGTCCACTCAACCATTGACTAGCAACTAACATTCTGCCTGTTCTACTTCACAGGGTATTTTTGTAGATACAAGAAGATGATACATTGGAAGTCCTTTGGAAACCATGAGACATCACACAGATAAAAAAGCATACTTCTAAGCAATGTAAAACTTCACAGGTAGTGAAATTCTTTCCCTGTGATTATCAAGATGTTGATGAATAACAGATACCTAAAGAACACAGTCTAGGGTGATTAACTCAGCAATAGAGACCTGCCATAGCCATCAAAGTTTAGAATTTTAGAGCTAAAGAGACTTTAGAGATCATTTAGCCTTACCCCCCTTTTTTTAAAATTTAACATCATTATTGGAGTATAATTGCTTTACAATGGTTAGTTTCTGCTTTATAACAAAGTGAATCAGCTATACATATACATATATCTCCATATCTCCTCCCTCTTGCGTCTCCCTCCCACGCTCCCTATCCCACCCCTCTAGGTGGTCACAAAGCACCCAGCTGATCTCCCTGTGCTATGTGGCTGCTTCCCACTAGCTATTTATTTTACATCTGGTAATGTATATATGTCCATGCCACTGTCTCACTTCATCTCAGCTTACACTTCCCCCTCCCCGTGTCCTCAAGTCCATTCTCTATGTCTGCATCTTTATTCCTGTCCTGCCCCTAGATTCTTCAGAACCCCCTTTTTTTTTTAGATTCCATATATATGTGTTAGCATAAGGTATTTGATTTTCTCTTTCTGACTTAACTTCACCCTGTATGACAGACTCTAGGTCCATCCACCTCACTACAAATAACTCAATTTTGTTTGTTTTTATGGCTGGGTAATATTCCATTGTATATATGTGCCACACCTTCTTTATCCATTCATCTGTCAGTGGACACTTAGGTTGCTTCCATGTCCTGGCTATTGTAAATAGAGCTGCAATGAACATTGTGGTACATGACTCTTTTTCAATTATGGTTTTCTCAGGGTATATACCCAGTAGTGGGATTGCTGAGTCGTATGGTAGCTCTGTTTTGAGTTTTTTAAGGAATCTCCATAATGTTTTCCATAGTGACCGTATCAATCCACATTCCCACCAACAGTGCAAGTAGGTTCACTTTTCTCCACACTCTCTCCAGTATTTATTTCTCTTTTTTTCATTTCTAATTCTGTTGATTTGAGTCTTCTCCCTTTTTTTCTTGATGATTCGAGCTAATGGTTTATCAATTTCCTTTACGTTCTCAAAGAGCCATCTTTTAGTTTAATTGATCTTTGCTATTGTTTCCATCATTTCTTTTTCATTTATTTCTGACTTGATCTTTATGATTTCTTTCTTTCTGCTAACTTTGGGGTATTTTTGTTCTCCTTTCCCTAATTGCTTTAGGTGTAAGGTTAGGTTGTTTATTTGAGATGGTTCTTGTTTCTTCAGGTAGGATTGTATTGCTATAAACTTCCCTCTTAGAACAGCTTTGACTGCATCCCATAGGTTTTGTGTCGTCGTGTTTTCATTGTCATTTTTTTCTGAGATTTTTTGATTTCTTCTTTGAGTTCCTCAGTGATCTCTTGGTTATTTAGTAGTGTACTGTTTAGCCTCCATGTGCTTGTATTTTTTACAGGTTTTTTCCTTTAATTGATATCTAGTCTCACAGCATTGTGGTCAGAAAAGATACCTGATATGATTTCAATTTTCTTAAATTTATCTAGGCTTGATTTGTGATCCAAGATATGACCTATCCTGGAGAATGTTCCATGAGCACTTGAGAAAAAAGTGTATTCTGTTGTTTTTGGATGGAATGTCCTATAAATATCAATTAACTCCATCTTATTTAATGTAGCATTTAAAGCTTGTGTTTCCTTATTTATTTTCATTTTGGTTGATCTGTCCATTGGTGAAAGTGGGGTGTTAAAGTCCCCTACTATGATTGTGTTACTTTTGATTTCCCATTTTATGGCTGTTAGCATTTGCCTTATGTATTGAGGTGTTCCTATGTTGGGTGCATAAATATTTACAATTGTTTTATCTTCTACTTGGATTGATCCTTTGATCATTATGTAGTGTCTGACCCCATTTTTTTTAACATTGAGACTGACTTAAAATCATGGGGCACAGAATTCTCAATATAAAGTGGTCCCTGTTTGTCCTACCTGTTTTTATCATGAGTGAATAAATTCAGGATCTTTACATACCCTCAGGAATAGTAACATCATTGCATCTAAAGGTTAGAGTGTCTGGTTGCCATCAGAGGCTCTTCACACTACCCAAATAATTATTTGTACTTAATAAGTGTTTTTTCAATGAATAAATTGTCATTTTTAACAGATCCGGCAGCAGTACATCTCTTTCTTTTTCAGTGAGTTGAGAGCAGCTGATCCAGTGAGGTGATTTCTCTAGCAAGGGTTATTCTCTCAAATATGTTTCCATAATCTACTAGCTGGCTGAATTTGGCCAGTTTTCTGAACCTGACACTGTTGGCCTAAGTGGAATATGGAAGCATTTTAGGTTGTTGCTGAATTAATGAATGAGGGAGTAAGGGAGTGGATGCTGTATAGGTTAGGACACCACAATGGTGCCGCATGGTCAACTGCATGGTCAACGTCAGGACAAAGCACGTATTACCACACTCACAGTTCTGCAGGCCAATTAGGGTACCCTACACCACCTGGCTGAGGACCGTGGGCCAGGTGAGGTTTCTCTGTCCTATGGTTATTCATTCTGCTGGATCAAGAAAGATACCTAGGGCAGGTCCTTCTCGTGCTATGGCAGAACCTCAGAAGAACAAGTCTAATGTATAAGTAACTCTTAAGTCTCTGCTTACATCACATTGTTAATATGCCATTTAAAGCAGCTCACATAGCTGAGCCCCAAATCGAGAGATAAGGAAGTATGTTCTGCCTGCCATGAGGCCACTCTAAGTGCCATGTCTGACCTGAGTTGGGAGGTAGGTTTGAATGGGCTGAACTGTGTTCCCTTCAAATCCATATGTTGAAGCCCTTCTCCCCAGTGTGACTGTGTTTGGAAACAGGGCCGTTAAGGAGGTAACTAAGGCTAAATAAAGTCCTAAGGGTGAGCCCTAATCCAATAAGTTCGATGTCCTTATAAAAAGCAGAAGAGATCCCAGGAGTGTGCTCTTACAGAGGAAAAAGTCATGTGAGGACACAGGGAGAAGGCAGGTGTCTGCTAGCCAAGGAGGGTGATCTCACAAGAAGAGAACCTGCCAGAACCTTGATCTTGGCCCTCTAGACTCCAGATGCGTGAGAAGATAAATTTATGTTGTTTAAGTCACCTAGTTTGTGGTATTTCCTATGGCAGCCTTGGAAGGCTAATGCAGAGGGTCCTGGAGATGGGAGTGGAAGGAGGGAATATTTGTTTAATAATAATTCTCAAATATGTTTTACCACTGACATGCAAGTTATTTTCCAAACCCATTTGAGTCTGATGGGAGCAAAGTTTAGAGAACTTTGCCACTTGCTTAAGAGCTCACAGTCAGTAGGTGATAGAATAGGGCCTTGAAACAAAGACTTCTTAAGTCAAGCCCTTTACTCTTTTTATTGTATAATTTTTCCCTCAGTAGAATCCTGACTGGTAACATACATGTAACAGTAGAACATTATGTGTATGGTGGATCAATGACCATATTTCCTAGAGCCTTGCTGGGATGATAAAGCACAAAGAATGAAACAAGATATTCAATGAAGTGCGAGCAAGACGAGCTGAATTAAGGGAGGCTAACATGTGTCTAGGGCTAAGGTGACAAAACTCTAGATTAAGCTTCCATTCCATTACTTAGAATCAGGATAAGCATAGCATATACCCCAGAGGTTTGTGTGAAAATAAATGAGATAAAGTATGTATAAAGAAATAAGTACAATAAGTGTGCATTTATAATACTAAAACAATGATAGTTTTCACTGTTATTTTGTTACAATGTTAAATCTGACAGAGCAAATGACACATCCTTGAGTCTGAGAAGCCTTCTCCATGGATGGTGTTTGCAAGACTCCTCTACTTTATTTTAAAGAAATTAATAAAAAAGGGAAGTAGTCAAATCTTGCTCATCTCAGAATCATTGCATGTATGTGTATGCATATGCATAACTATCTCTGCTGTGATCAGAGAGAAAAAATGTGTGGTTTAACTCTTAGGGGCAAGCTGATTTCCAAAGTTCTGAGTTCAGTTCCCCTCAAGATCTACCTCCCTGAATTGTCCTGTCTATGACTATAGTTACAGCTGAACCCCCGCCAACCTCCTCCACACACATGCCAATATAAGCACACACCAACACACGTTACATACATAGACCCCCAACGTGTATACCACCCGCCACACCAGCACACATACACACTCACACTCTTTCTCTTCTCCTTTACTCACATAACATGTATGATCCTTTACATCTCATTTCACTCATCATATTCTTGGAAAGATTTTCTGATTCCCATTATCAACTTGTGTTTACTATATGCAATGGTTAATTTTATGAGTCAACTTGAGTGGGCTATGGATGCCCAGACATTTGGTTAAACATTAAGTCTGGGTGTGTAAATGAGGGTGTTTTGATGAGATAAGCACAGGACTGGGTGACACTGAGTAGAACAGATGGCCCTCCCCACTGTGGGGGGTATCACCCAATCTGCTGAGGGTATGAATGGAACAAAAAGGTGGAGGGAAGAAGGAGTCTCTCTTTCTCTACTTGACTTGGCATCCATCCTCATTTGTCCAAAGCAGTCCTGGTTCTCAGACTTTCAGAATCTACACCTGGAATCTACACCATCATCTCTCTGGCTCTCAAGACTACAAACTACACCACCGACTTTCTTGGGTCTCCAGCTTGCAAAGAGCAGGTGGTATATCTTCTCAGCCTCCATGATCATGTGAGGCAGTACCCTATAACAGATCTCTTTATAGATACATGCTATTGGTTCTCTTTCTCTGGAGACCTCTGACTAAGAGCCTGTATTGATTCAATTTTCATATATTTTCAGACTTACACTTGTCTTTTTTAGCCACCAGTGTAAGGGCAGATACATGGTGAATTTTTACTATCATTTTCTCCATACCTATTAAACTGTACTATGCACCACTAATACATAATAGACACTCAGTAAAAACCTTTAATTAAAAAAAGTTAAGTAATAAATGAATATATTTCTAATTTACATAGAGACTATTGTATTTTAGTAAGAACTTGTAATGTAAGTTTATAACATCTTGGTCTCACTTCTATATAATAAAAAATTCTGAAATCTTCTGATTATAAAAGTAATAGGTATTTATTATATGGATTGAAAATAATGCTAATGAATGTAAAAATATTTTAAAATAAAATTGAAAATCACATTTAGAGTCAGTCTCTGTTAATATTTAATGACTTCCCTCGTAGTATATAATTTATAATTATACAGAACTGACATCACAGTACATATTTTATCCTCCTATTTTCAATTAATATTATATCTTGATATTTTCCCATCATTAAAAATTTTGTCAAATATGTTTATGCCTGCATGTGTAAGTCAGTAATAAAATGATTTAGGTGTGTTACTGTAATCATGCCATGATAGGATTAAATTGAATACATTTACAGAATCTTTTCCCCCATATGGATACTTCCTTTAAGCCAAAGTTGTTTATTACCAAAACCACTGTGTGCTTAGTTAGTAAGCTGAAGTCAGTTTTCCACAGAAGCTAATATCTTTGTCACAGAGAGTAATGAAATGGTATATTTAATACCCTCACACAATACTGGACAGCTGATATATGCCAGATGATATAGGTTTCATTCTGTACAAGTTAAGCTGCTATAATATTCACTTAACATATTAATAGGCTCTGTGGATGAGAATAAAGAAGTTAGCATGAGACAAGTTTTCTGCCCTTGGGTATGAGCAATCTATTTGAAGGACCAGACATATACATGTGAAATAGTTGTAGAACCATCCTAGGGAATGAGACTAAGATTGCACAGGGTAGACAGCCAGTAGTGGTGGAATATGGAAGTGGAGAGTCTATCTGGATGGGTACAATCAAAAAGGTTTCCTGGGGCTTCCCTGGTGGCGCAGTGGTTGAGAGTCCGCCTGCCGATGCAGGGGACACGGGTTCGTGCCCCGATCCCGGAAGATCCCATGTGCCGCGGAGCGGCTGGGCCCGCGAGCCATGGCCGCGGAGCCTGTGTGTCCGGAGCCTGTGCTCCGCAACGGGAGAGGCCACAGCAGTGAGAGGCCCGCGTACAGCAAAAAAAAAAAAAAAAAAAAAAAAGGTTTCCTGGAGAAGCTGGTCTTATCTAGTTCCTGAATAATGGAGTACAGTGGAGGAGTAATATTTACTCAGTGCCTGTTATAACCAGTTCTCATCTCCAATCCTTCAGCGTCCTTCCAGAACCAGCAGTGACATTCCCATTTGAACACTGTCTGACTCTAAATCTATGCTCTTTAAATGGCACCCTTAAAGGGATAACTAGAATGAAAGGGAGGACAATGAGGCAGGGAATGGAATAAGCAAAAGCCCAGATAAGCATGGGATCTGGGAGTGAGGATGAGCAGTACACAAGCCAAGTATGTCAGAAGCGGAGTGGGGTGGGGTGCTTTCTCACGGGTTGAAAGCACAACTGTGATGAGATTAAATAGACACAGTGGGGTCATACAGTAGGAGATGGTAAAGAACAGAAGATACAACCCCCGAGGATGCTTCAGGACACTGATGCCCCAAGTGGTCTCATTATCTTCCTGACTTCAATTTTGTATTTGGTTGACTGAAAACTGCTTAGAAAGAGAAATTAGTTAGAAACATCTCTATTATTTTGGAAATACCCTAGTAGGGGTGTGTGTGTGTGTGTGTGAGAGAGAGAGAGAAATCATGAAATCCCATCTTCTCTATTATAGTGAAGATATAGTTGATTTTTAATGATAGTGAACTGAAGACCTTTTATGCACATTAATATTTTTAGTCAAAATGAATCATTTTCATGTTCTATTATGGTGATTAGATATTAAAAGATCTGGTCCTTGCTCTCAGAGTGCTTTAAGCCTGATGGGACAGACAAATTGTGACGGGTGTTATGAAGGTGAGGTGTAGGGCATCATGAAGATATACAAAGCAGTGGTTGATCTCATCATGGAGTTCCAAAAAGTCTCCTGCTAGGAAATGTCCACTGACTTTAGATCTTTAGGAATAATTGGATAACCTGTGTAAATAGGGAAGGAAGGAAAACTCAGGCAGATGAGTCTTACATTAGTGTCTTTATAATTTGACACATCAAGGCTCGTTTTAGAAAGAAAAAAAATATCAAGCTGGGTGAAGTGTGGAGAAGAGAGAACATCATGTCACATGCTATGGAAGGCTCAGCAGGGCTGGATCTTGCACAGCTTGCAAGCCAAGGCAAGAATTTGGCCTGTATCTCAAGAAAAATGAAGAGCCATTGAGTTTTCAGCAGAGCCTTGATATGACCAGACTTGAGTTAAAGGGAAGGGTTAGGATGAAGACAAAGAGTAGAATGAAACGCCAAATGACATTTAGTCATTCAACAACTAGGCAAAGTGGAGCAAGTCAAGGAATGTTAGCCATAAGTAGTTGTAAAGGACATTGGTAACATTGTAATAATGTTAAAAAGAGCTGAGTTTTGCACAAGGGTACAGGGGAAGTGAGAAAGAATGCAGCTTCTATGTACAATCTACAGGGAGACACAGCATTTCAAATTAATGAGTGCAGTACAGGGTGATAGATTAGGGTCTGGAGTAATTAGATTAAGATCAGAGGTACCAGAGTCCACCAAGCTAATTCACATTCAGGTCCTGGCACTTACCAGGGGTGAGATGTGCAGTCAGTTACCTAACTGCTATCTATGATCCTTACTTTTTATTTTCATAAAATGTGAATAATCATTAACTCCCATTGTATAGAATTTGGGGAAGGATTACATATGATGTACGTGAAGCAATTAGCACAGAGCATATAATCACCCCAGTATGTTAGATGTGACTGTTTTATACAGAATTTCCAGCCCATTTTTGTTGTAATGTCGTTATTAGAATCATCTTAATTATCGTGGTTTTAAGAGCTTTAATAGACATATTCTTTGGCATAGTGAAGTATTAGTGTGATCCATTTTCTAATATGACTGATTTAGGAATAGGTCAGGGTAAGGGAAGATTTCAAAGATAAAAGATTTGAGGTTGCATGAACCAGGAATTCTACAGAGCATCGAGTAGCTCAGAAATGAATCTGCTACAGCTAACATTTGTTGAGCTTTAGAAATATTTTGCAATTAATCCTCAAAACAATCATATGAGATGGATGTTACTACGATCCCCTTTTTACTGGGGAGGAAACTGAGGTGTAGAGGGGTTAAGTAATTTACCAGGAAGCATTCAGTTGATAAGCAGAGAAGCTGGAATTTGAACCCTGAGAGTCTCTGGCTCCAAAATGAGCATGCTTAGTGACAAGGTGACCCTGCCTAGGTTACAGTACAAAGGACAGTAGTGAAAGTTATTTGAATGACATTGCTACCGGATGAATTTCTGATTTCTGTGTGGGGTGGTATGGGTAATTTCACAACAAAAGACCATTTCCGAAAACAAATTACTGGGGAAACTCATGGAAAGGGATATGACACAAAGGCAGTATTATCATTATTTTTCTTTTGTTGAGGTTTCAGCATGAAAGATGCATCCTGGATTCCACATATCGTGGAGTTTCATGTACTATTCAATCACCAGGGCAAGCAAAGGGAAGCTGTATTCACAGATAGATCCTGTCTGCAATCAGCCTTGAACTTCCTGTGCCCGACTGAAGAAATGATTTTCTTTGGTAATGCAACATTTGATGCAGATGGAGAGCTGAATTATTCCACAGTGCCTGAACACTCCCCAGCAAAATGAGGAAGACTTGAGTCAATTTGATTTGTGCAGAGAACTGCTATTGCTCAAACTAGCCAACCATCATTAACGTTTTGTACGAGGCTGATGAGTTCAGAGGTCTCTGGGATGAGCAGAGGCTATGGAATCAGAGGATGCATCCTGCGAGTGTCCTTCAAGGCCAACTCAAATGTCATCTCCTCCCCTACTGGGAGCAGCACGAAGGGCTGGCAGGACACTTGGTGCCCACTTCAGGCACGGGTGCACTTGAGCACCCATCACAGCACAGTATTAGACTTGCAATCCTCATGCCTCCTCAGTAACACCAATTTGTGGATGCTGATGAGAATAATTTTAAAATTTTCCCTACCCAAAGACCCTGAGTTCATGGGAGAAATTGTTTCATATACAACTTGAACATTGCAGCTGGCTGTAGCTCTACTGCGGTTGCTCCCAATTTCCTGCTTGTTCAACCTCCTCCCGCTGACCCAGCTCGCTGCCCCTTCTACTAGAACACTGCATGTATAGTCGTACTATGTCCAACCCACCAGTTTCCCCTTTTCCTACTCCCATGCCAACGCCCCTGCAAGTCAATTAATCCTTTCAGTGACATAACCACGGTCTGTTCTGTCCTCCTGGGTCCACCTACATCTATCTCCTCTTCGGTAGGCAGGTGTCTCTGCTTTCTTCCCATTCCCTCATGCACATGTGTGGGAGAAGGACCAAGGTGTAGGTGCTGTAGTAGAGCAGGGTTGCATATTAAAAATTTTACCAATTTACCAAACATGTTAAATAAGTCACCCCAGGGTCCTTTGGGATAGAGCCCATGGCATGCAGAGGATTAAACGAGATGGGCTGGGGTTAGGCTTACGTAGGTTAATGTCCGGCCACACTCCCTGCTCATGATTTCCTCTCCCTTCAGGCCCTCCAACCGTGACCCTCTGTGCCTAGACTCTAACTCACTTCCAGTGCTCTTTTCTCTCCTGGGCATGCTGTCTCTCCTGACACTCTGCTTTTCATTGGTCTTTCTCACCCTATGTTTTTCAATCAGAGCTTTGTAACTCTGAACATCCATGGCCAAGACTCATTTTCTTTCCCATGCTTCTCCTAGAAGCCATGGAAATAAAGGGATGTGGCCAGTTCCACTGGATCGGAGTGAGGAGACTTGGGATCCAAAGAAAATGAAAATTAGTGGGAGTACAAATTTCTCTTTCAAGATTGGGGGAGAGGTCTGACCTCCAATTTTACTATCTAAGAACCACAGTTTATATGAAATACCTCATATGTTTATATAACCAAGAAAGCCAGTCACAGTGGCTTCACCCCAGAGAAAGGGAGCAGAGACAGCCTCAATTAAAACTACATGTCAGCATGTCCAAATCTCACCTCCAAACCATACAGCCCTGAATACATCTTAATTTGTTTGCTTTACATCATTATTTACTTGAACTCCTGTTTCTCCACCCACCAACTAGACTGTAAGTGCCTTGCACTCAGTGGCAATATCTTCATTTATATTTGTATTGTCATCTATATCATAGAGGTCACTTGAGGAACATCATCTCTACCATATGCCTCCCGATGTAATATTAAATGCAGAGTTATTTTAGCATTTAACAAAACAAATTATATAAAGGACATAAGATATTTTATTACTCAACACTGACAGATAAGTAAACTCAGGCACAGAGACCATCCCTACCTCAAAGTCAAAGTCACCATAAATAGAAAATCCTGTCCACAAAAACTGTAGCAAGTGACTACACAGACTCCTTCATCAGGGAAAGCTACCTGTAGTCCATGCATCCATTTATCTGTCCATCCACCCATCTATTCATCCATTCATGCATTTAGTTATCGCAAACATATTGGGCACTTATTATGCACCAGGCTATGTGATAGTCACTGATGATATAATATGAGCAAAGAAAAGAAATTGATCTCTACCCTCAAGGATCCTGAAGTGTGGTGGAAAAACAGACATCCCTCAAATAGTCAAAATGCACACGCAGCAAATGCACCATGAGCTGGCTACCTGGCGCAAATGCTCGGTAAACACTTTTTCACTGCACAGACCTGTCAGGCCCTGACTATGTACCCTGATGAGACATCACTCTTCTCTCGAGTCTCAGGCTCCCCTTCCAGCTGCCCACATGTTTCCTCTTACCTCCTTCCCTGCTCCAACGCTGTCATCAGCCAGGGTGAATAGATGGGTACAAGCATGGACTTTTCTTCGCTGCTGTGTTGGCCATGGCTTCGATGCTAAGCAAGTGCTGGGGTTCCTCTCCAGTTCCTTAAACTTTTGTTTTTCTTTCCTGGGCCTGGAAAACAAGTAGAAGAGCAGCGTTAGAACTCTACTGAAGACTTGGTGTGATGGAAAGAAGGGTGCCCTCACTTTATGGGATGCTAAAAATGAGTGAATGTTCACTAAATAACTGATTTGTACACTGAATCTAGGGGGTGTCTGTCAAAAGCCAAAGTAGAAATATCAGCTAACATTAGTGGAATGCTCACACCTTCTCAGCTGCCCTTATCAAGTTTTCTGAAGCTTATGGCTGTGACTGTAGAATATAGTTCACATTGTAGCCATAGCTATTTAAATGCTCTCTACATTTGCCACAGTAAAATTTTAAGTAAATAAATGTTTAAAAAATAGCAAACACTTCATAGAGGGACTGTTGTTCATGCTTTATCCTTATGCGTCCCCTAAAACCATTCAATAGCTTAAACACCCAGCCACCCACCCCATCATACACACATACGTGTGCACAGAAATGCAAACACATGGGAATTTAGGATTTTTTTAGAAGAGAATCATACAACTATTAGTAGCATCCAAAACTGTGAAACAATATGATAATCTGGTTTCTTCCATGAGAGGATGTTTGTTACAGTTTAATCTTGGGGTCTGATGGGTGGAGGGATAAATTAGGAGCATGGTATTAACAGATACACACCACTGTATATAAAATAGATAAGCAAGAAGGATTTACTCTATAGCACAGGGAACTATATTCAATATATAACCTATACTGGAAAAGAATCAGAAAAAAAATATACATGTAGAACTGAATCACTTTGCTGTATACCTGAAACTAACACAATATTGTAAATCAACTATACTTCAAAACAAAAAAATCTTGGGGTCAGATGGATCTGTACTTCATTATCATGTGGCCCTGGGATGTGACCTTGTTTTCTTGTGTGTCTCAGCTCTCCCATCTCTAAAATTAGGATAAAAATCCATACATTTTAAATATGTGATGACACACTTCAAGTTAGTGTCAAGCGGAGTGCTTGATGAGTTTTAGGACTGCAATAAAGTCAGTTCTCTACCACAGATCTGTGCTATTCAGGAAGATAAAGATACTTAAAGCATTCTGACAGCTCAGAGAACATAAGCCAATTAAATTATCTTTTCACTATGACTTTTAAAAACCAAATATGATTTAAAAATGTGAACTTCGTATACATATGCCTTGATCTGATTATATGAGGACTTATCTCTTTTAAATGTGTTGGGATCCTAAAGCTGATTTCATTATTTACTCTGTATGAGGCTATTCTGAAGTAGGTGGATAAAGGCATGGGAGGCAACACAATTTGAACAGATAACAAATGTCTCAGACATTTTTTTTTTAATGAGGCAGCATGGCATAGTTGGAAAAAAAAGCTGGATTAGGGGCCAGGAAACTGGATTAAAAATGTCCATCAGGCTCGTTGAACAATATTTCTGAATCTCTGGTCTCTTTTAGTTAAAAGGAGGTCAAATCACCTGTCTTATAATGTCATGCTAAAGCAGAGAACATAGATGAAGAGCCTAATGCACAGTCACTGCTCAGTGCAGAGCTGCTAAGCTTATACTAGGTCTATGTGCACAATCTATGACAAGTAACGTCTTACCACTATAACTCTCTCTATGTCTAACTTAGTACATACTTATGTTTCCTGAGAGAAAATTGGTTTGGATAAGTTTTTTGAGCATTTATAACATGTATTTTAGTTATAAAAAAAGGTACTAACATGATTGCAGAAAGGTATATACACAGGGAAAACATAACTAGACCGTGCCTCAGAATAAATGAGAAGAAGTTCTGTGCATACTTTCCAACATTAAATTGGTAGGTTGAAAGCAGCTATATTGGCTCACTCTTTTAACTTTTAAATCACTCACTCTTAAAATGAGGAAAAATAAACTGTATTTGTAATTCTCCATGATATTTCCGCCCTTATACGACTTCTTGTTGTATTGTTTGTATGTTTTCTCTACCAAAACGTGAGCAGTTTTAACAGGGCAGTCATGTCCTGTGTTTTAGCCATGGAGTCACACAGCTGGGACTGCTTCTAGATACACAATTCACCCACCATGTGGTCTTCGGCAAGTTACTGAAGCTATGTGAACTCCATTTTCTTGATCTATAAAAGGGAGGCAGATACTTGCATTGAGCTTATAAGGTTGTTGTAGAGACTGAGTGAATTTTACACACTTAGAAATAAGCATGAGAGGCATGGACATATATACAGTACCAAACGTAAGGTAGATAGATAGTGGGAAGCAGCCGCATAGCACAGGGAGATCAGCTCGGTGCTTTGTGACCGCCTGGAGGGGTGGGATAGGGAGGGTGGGAGGGAGGGAGATGCAAGAGGGAAGGGATGTGGGAACAGATGTATATGTATGACTGATTCACTTTGTTATAAAGCAGAAACTAATAAAAAAAAAGAAATAAGCATGGCTCATGGCAAGCAAATCAGTAGGAGATAGCTATCACGTCATCTCAAAACGCTCAGCAAAGAGTAGGTAGTCAGTGAATGTTGAATGGTTGAATGAATAAATGAATGGATGAACAAATGAATGCATGACAAATGCAGTACCAGAGGACTGAAAAAAGTCTGGATTTCAAGTCTGAGATCATTGCATGCCCATACTGTCCTATATGGGGCCTCCCTACTTCAGTTTTTAGAATGGGTTGGCATCATATAAATAAATTCAGGTATCTTCCACCTCTGATCTTCAAGGATTCTGAGATGAGTGTGAGGGCCCTCTGTTTGAATTCATACTGAGTGTTTCTAAAAAACACACGTCTAAGCACTTGTATTTATCAGCAGGATGACCTGGGCTTTAGGCCAAATACTCATAGGAAACATTATGTTGAAAACAAATATTTCCAGGAAAGTGATTCTACAAACTCATATTGAGTGTTGGTTTTGTTCTTCTCTCAGGGCACTTTGATACGAAAAGAGAGAGAGAGAAGAGAGCTTTTCCTCAAAAAACAATTTCTTGGATATTTTCAATCTCATAAATGCTTTTGTTACTTCTGCCAACAGCAGAATGAAGAAGCACACAGCATGGGGAGAAGATGCAGCTCCACAGAAACTGCTCCGAGTGTGCGGGCAGTGGCCCCCGCAGAGCCGATAAATGTTTCGTCAGCAGGCACTGCCTTCCCTCAGCCAAGGCTGGGCAAGCGGGCCAAGCGTTGTCTAAATGCTGGAAGATGTGATCTTATGTGAAGAAAAGGTCAAAGAAGCACATCTGAACCCTGTTTCAATGACTAGATTTGCCATGTGGAGAGGCCAGTGAGTGACTCTTCACAGCAAAATCCTCCAGTCCATTCTTGGAATGCACCTGCCTTCTTTACTGATGTCCTGTTTCCTAAAGAGACAGAGCCGTGGCAATAGGCTTTTTCAGGTAATTAGTACCTTCATCTGAAGGAACTGGTGAGATTGAAAGAAAAAGAAGAAAGGGAAAGCAAAGCAATATGGAGGTGCTTGGGTACAAGGTCATGTTCTAAGGACGGTCTTTCAACTACAGGAAAGGATGGACGTAAGCAATGCTAACCCCCTTTCACCAGATCCCTGAATTTAATTGAAGTAAATGTGGCATAACTGCAATGTCAAAAACATCCTATAAGGGAAGGAAAGGGTGCAGTAAACTTAGCATAAATCAGTTTGTCACAGTCCATATATGTTTGGGTTTATTGCATGAACAGCAGTGCAAGACTGAAGAAAATTTAAATATTTGCCATAAGCAACTTTATATTTTAGAAAAATTTTCTAGTGGTATTGTAGATTATGCTTATGAGGAAAGTGGGGTGAAAGCTGGAGGCAAGGAATACAAAGAGAGTACTGCTGGGATAGTCCAGAAAAGATTTAATAATCAAGATGATGTTCATGTTTGGGGCATAGCTGTGGCAAATATTTAGGAGTTATAAGGATGTACAGGACTTAGTTATTTGGCATGGAAATTAAGAGAGTGGGAGGTGAATGCCAGATATAAACTGTAGATTATTCTTTCTACACCCCTCCTTTTCTTCCTTCTTTCATTCTTTCTAGCAGACATTTAGAAAACATTCCTATATACCAGATACTGTGTGTGGCAGACTGCAATATCCGAAGATGATCTAGACAATAGATTTCACCCCAAATGTTCTTCCAACAAAGTGATTTTGACACTCCTCCATTAAATGATGAGGCCTGTGTCACCTCCCCTCGAATTTGGGCATGGAACAACATTCCATCTAGGTTCTCATGAATATGATGTGATGGGAGTGACTCTGTGTCACTTTTGAGATTAGGTCATAAAATATAGCTTGTGCCTGACCCATTCTCTCTCAGGGCACCAGCCCTTAAAACTCAGACACCATATTGTGAGGAAGCCCAAACCACATGGAGAAGCCAAGAGTAGATGCAGTCCCATCTCAGGTCTCAACTAATAGCATCAACTGGCAGACATGTGAGTGAGTGAGTGAGCCTTCACATGACTCCAGAATGTGAGTCACCTTAGATGGTGCTGAAATATGCAGAGATGATCTATTCTCCCCAAGGCTTACCTGACTTGCAGATCTCTGAGTAAAATACATATTGGCATTGTTTTAAGCCTTTAATTTTTGAGTAAATATATTAGCAGTTACAGAAACATTCTATCGTATTATGGGATTGCAAAGTTGAATAATACTAATTCTTCCTTCCCAACAAGATAGTCTCATAAATTAGACACATAAACACCCAATAGAAAATGAGATTAGTACAAAGGAAAACATGTTCAAGGTTAAATGGAGGTGTAACAGAAAGATAACTTTCTTAGTAATTGATGCCTATTTCAGATGCTCACTGCTTACCTGCAAGCACATCCAAAATCTTGGCATACGCCATACTTGATGTTTTAGACAGTATGTCTTGAAGACTCTATACTAAGTGCTGGTAAATATGACCCTTTCTAACAAGGAACCAGCCATTGCTGAGATGTCTCAACAGAAGAGAAAAAAAAGGGATTCCTCCTATATTTATAAATTGTTTGGAAGATACAGTTATGATTTAAGATCTCACCTCATAGGTCCAAGTGTAGTTGAAATAGACAAGTTTGGATATCCCTTATTGCCTGAAGTCCTATCAACAGCTGACTCTAACAATCCACCCTTGCTAGTATGGATGGAGAATCTGTATACCCTATTCGGCCATTCTGACATGTAAGTGAGCAGGTGTCATTTGCATGACAGCTCATAAGTCCTGCAGAAACCACAAAACAAACCTCAAAATACTATCAAATTTTCTGGGGTCAGGTGCCATAAATATGTATGTAATTTTACCACTGGGACATTAGCCTTTGAATTCACTGTCTTGGCTGTATTTTAGATGGCACATGTTGGACAACTAACACTTGTGCCACAATGGCAAACTGGGGCTCCATTTCCATGAGTGTGTGAATGTCCTGTCATAGTGATTAGCATTTTGTTTTAAAAAATAACAAACTCTTCGGTTTAAGAAGCAGATGGCTAGGATTAGTGTTTTTGCTGTGCATGAGCCCACAAAAGGGATACTGCTTAGTCTGGAGTGGGAGATAGCTTGTCTATTAAGATATAAACTTAGTCTCTCAATAGCCTGAGAGACTTATAAGATGATAACAGTATAATTGAATAGAAAATACTCAAGGGTCTCAAAGTGGATAAAGAGACTCGTTCTGATAGTCAATAATCCAGGGTTACAAGTAGTTTTGTTGAGTGGTTCAGTGCAAAGACTTTGTGTTGGATGAACCTGGATTCAAGTTCATGCTTAGTCATTTATTTGCTACCAAGTTACTTGATCTTTAAAAGCCTCATTTAAAAGCAACGGCATTATAACACTATGAGAATGTGGCTTATATTGTTATTACTGTTATCTGGGATGCTGGTAGATGGATGTGACATCACATGCAGGTATGATGTCTGATGAAGGATTTATATGGGAGACAGGGATTTAGGAGTAATGATTGTATAAGATGGAGCTAGAATCATGGGAGTGGGAGAGCCAAAGATCCAGAGATTAAAACAAAGAGACTTATTTTATATATCTATCTACATATTAGCATTATATACGTATCACACAGCATACAAGGGTAGAGTAGAAGTGGAGGAGCCAGAAGGACTCAACGCATAGGAAGACACAAAGGACAGGGGCAAGAACCATGGAAAATTACGAGAGTGTTTCACCTAGAATCTTAAAAAGTAGCAAGTGAAAAAATACCTTATTTGTTATCAGTCCATTCTGCCGCATTCCATTCCATATTTTCAGTGTGTCTGGGAACCTCTGTATTGTAAGTGGAATATTTATCCTGGCTAATAACAACCGCAAAGCAAGCAATTAATCCTTAATATATTGGAAAGGAGCGGCTTCTCAACAGGTAGATATTTCCTTAGGTGAGTGGTAGAACAGTTAATCTTTATTGTAAGTCACCAGCATGTTAGAATTATTTATCTTGGAATGGATTCTTGCAACTCCTGCTGTTTTCTTCCTTATATCTAGTAACTGTCATGCTGTGTGACTAGGTGGGTCTGTTCTGGCTTGAGGAAGGACCCAATTCAAAGGAGAGTAGGGGTCCATTTCCAAGGAGAGGCGTTTCCTAAAAAAGCCCCGTGAGGGGTTTCTGCCTCTGCATCTTCCTAGAAGAAACTGTGGGATGCCACCTTCATTCGTCTCTTGTTCAGAAGGCAATCTCCTGCATGCTATTAGAGATATTCTAATCAGCATGCCTAATTACAAGCCCTGTGAATCACTCCGAAAGAAAAAAAAATATCTTCCTTACAATAAAGGCAAAAAGAGAGACAAATTAACAATCACTTCCCATGCTAGGGTGTGATAAACTTACTAGCTGGATTGAGACAGACTGACTCCAGATTTCAATTCCCCCAGTGTTAGGAGGAATGTTCAAAATTGGGAAGTCAGATTTCTTGTTATATTCTTTTCTCAAACAGATAGGCAGTTGAAAGGGAAAATAAAGTCAATATAGTTGGAACTTTAATAAAATAGGGACCCTATTAAATAAATTGGCTTCTAGCCTGGTGTCTGCCTTTAATCAACGAGATGGTCATGTAGAGCCTCTTGACTTCTCTCTTGAAGAGGAGATGTATCAAAAGGTGCTGATGTTATTACTACAGGGGTCCCCTTTCATTATTCTTCCTGAAATTTAGGGTTCATAATAATTTCAATGAAGGCTTGAGTGAGTTCAGTGCATAAGAGTGAGCATGGCATAGGGGTCAAATAGTGGCTTCAGAGCACTCTGACCTAACCTATATGAACAAGGTCATCTGCAAAGGGAGGGAGGACTCTGGCACTGAATCCCTGCTCTGCCTCGTGCTGCCTGTAGGGTCCTTGTGCCTCAGTTTCCTTATCTGTAAAATGGGAGTGAAAATAATGGTACCTTCCTCATAATGTCATGAGGTTTAAATGAATGAATGTTTGTTAAATGACATCAGAACTGTGTCTGACACACGATTGTATATAAGTGTTTGTTAAATAAAAAGAAGCCTTAAGCTCCACAAGCCCATGATAACAGCATGACCTTAAGTTGGGGCACTATTGCCCAAGTCACTGGGAAGAGTTGATGTTCAAAGCACTTCAGGCATTGATCTTTACCTCTCTTGGCTTCAGGCATTGATCTTACCAAGTCTGGCCCTGCTTGTTGCCAGACTTGATCTTATGCTAAAATAAATGTAAACCATGCCACCGTGGGGCCTGATAGAACTTCTCTTGAATTGACTTATCTGACTACTTTTACTTCTTAGAAAACAGCCACATGGCTTTCCTCTCTTCTATATCACAAAGCGGGCAGTGATCAATCCCTCCCACCCAACACCCTTTACAACTTTTCTCTCTCCTTATTACTCACTCACGTCTCAACTTTTCTTTTTCCTTCCCTTAGAACCTGACGCCACTACAAAACCTGAGGGACTAAGGACATCCCCACATGTATATATTCTACACCCTCTCCCAAACACCTCTTCAAAAATGTCCTTTCCCTCCTCAAAAGGCCTGTCTCTCAATGTCCATCTCACTGAGATTCCATGAATAAAAGACTCTTTGCTGTTAACTCCCTATTCCTCTTTGATAGAGCAACAAGGATAAATGACAGAGATGAGTCTAATTTGGAAACTATTCAGTATTCATTCATTAAACAAATATTTACTAAGCTCCAAGAAATGTGTTTGGGGAAATAAGTAAATATACGTATATATTATTTTCTCCCACTTTCATATAAATGGGAGAAAATTAAGCACAGTTTCTGCACATGATTTTATTACATTATTTCATGTTGTGATATTTTCAAATTAGTCCTTTAAAAGCTTGTAATGGTTTTACGGCAGAGGAATGGATAAAGAAGATACATATATTCAATGAAATATTACTAAGCCATAAAAAGAACAAAATAATGGCATTTGCAGCAACATGGATGGACCTGGAGATTGCCATACTGAGTGAAGTAAGTCAGACAGAGAAAAACAAATATAATATGATATCACTTATATGTGGAATCTAAAAAAATGGTACAAATGGACTTATTTACAAAATAGAAATAGAGTCACAGGTGTAGAAAACAAACATAGTTACCAGGGAGAGAAGAGGGGAGGGATAAATTGGGATATTGAGATTGACATAGACACACTACTATATATAAGATAGATAACTAATAAGGACATACTGTATAGCACAGGGAACTCTACTCAATAATCTGTAATGGCCTATATGGGAAAAGAATCTACAAAAGAGTAGATATATGTATATGTATAACTGATTCACTTTGCTATATACCTGAAATGAACACAACATTGTAAATCAACTATATTCCAATAAAAACTTTTTAAAAATTAAAAAAAATAAAAGCTTGTGATGGTTTTAAAGTACATCTGTCAATGTATTTACTCCTGTGATCAAAAGTGAGTCTAATTACTCTCCACAGAAATATGGGCAAGGCTTAGAGACTCAACACACAGAGGCTAAAAATAGAAGATGGCAGAAGTGACACTGCATCACTTCTGAGGCTGGATCTTAACAGTCTTACAAGATCTTAAAAGGTCACACAGCTTTCACCACTATTCCTTGGGATGGTTGCTTGTCAAAACCCAGCTATCATGTTGTGAGTAGATGTGTTCTTGTTGAGGGTCCTAGATAAGGACCAAGCAGGCAGCCAGAGTTCTTCAGAGGATTCTGAGCCCAACCCTCCAGACACTCAGATGACATCACATGGAGCAGAAAGGAGCCATCTGTCCTAACTGCTGATGGATGATCTAAATAAAAGACTGCTGTGACTTTAACCACTGTGTTATGTGGTGGTTTGTTGCATAGTGGTAACTAGAGCATCCCTGACACCATCTTATATGCCACTCCCCTCCCTTGATCAATAATCCAGATCTCCTCTTTCAGGATCCAAGTTCCATCTCCAATAAAGATTCCATCCCAAAATTAGTTTAAATATTTTCACTTGCAGGTTTTATGTGCATTTGGGTCAGTGGAGGTTTCTCTGTATTGATAGTGGTAAAGGTCTTAAAAGGCCACACTGATCTCATCTGGCGTTCTTTGGGATGTGTCCCTTCTCCATATAACTTTGACTCTGAGTAATTCCTCCCTTGAAAGTCTTTGGCAGGTACCTTCCTCTATCATGCAATGACAAGAATGTGCCACTTAGAGTCAAAAGAAGTTTCTGTGTATCACCTCTACCATGCCTTCTGAGTTTATTATTTCTCAGCCTCTATTTCTCAATTTCTAAAATGATATTAAGTTAATCTATACCTAAATGTATTTGAGAGTTTGTATGAAAGCGATTTCAAAGGTGAAAAGTACTATACAAATTTTAGATATTACTATTATTGTTAAAGATATATGTATCTTAATGACATGTTAGCAATATCAAGGGGATATTTTAGGGCAGTAATTAACAAATTTATTAGAGATTCCAAAGTGGCCACTGTGTTTTTACAGTTCTAATCCAATGTAATAAATGCTACAGGTGCAGATCAATGGATGAAAATAAAGTTTACTATGTATTAATATGCTTGCACATTTTACTGCTGCCTTTGAAAATAGATTTCTATTTTAATTTGGAAACAGATGTTTGGAATATATTTTGAAATGAGTTGAACAGTGCTTATTCATGAGGAATTTTGATCTTGTGACAGCTGAAGTTAATATTGACCATACTGAATTTCCATAACAGGCCCAGTATTTGAAAGCTACGGTGATTCTAAAGGTGTCAGTAATTTAGTTATTATCATTAGCACAAGCCTCTAGGGGATATTTTAATTGAAGATCATAATGACAGAACATTTATAACACTGTTAATACATTATTTAATGAAAACCTATGAAAAATGTAATTGCTGTTAAATGAAGTGCCCCAGATAACATTCCAGGAGATTTAATTTGTAATAAAAATAGGGCTACTTTGTGATTGAGAGTATGGAGTAGTCTGGGGGAATATTAGGTATAGGAAGAATTTTTAAATATGAAAATCACTTTAGTACCTAGTAGTCTGTGCCATCTGCATCATAAAAAATAATATCTAGCAAATCAGTATGGCATAGTTTTACAGAAACATAGATTCTAGAGAACAATTCCTCCACTATTAATTAGCTACATGCAATTGGGCAGATTGTTTAACCTACCTGGGCCTAAGTTCCCTTATCTTCAAAACTGAGTACTCAGAGCTGTACCCACCACCATTCCCTCCCATCAGGAAACTTGCACAAACCTCTTAGATAGCCTCATTCACCAGAGGGCAGAGAGCAGAAGCAAGAAGAACTACAATCCTGCAGCCTGTGGAACAAAAACCACATTCACAGAAAGATAGACAAGATGAAAAGGCAGAGGACTATGTACCAGATGAAGGAACAAGATAAACCCCCAGAGAAATAACTAAATGAAGTGGAGATAGGCAACCTTACAGAAAAAGAATTCAGAATAATGATAGCGAAGATAGATGATCCAGGACCTCAGAAAAAGAATGGAGGCAAAGATCAAAAAGATGCAAGAAATGTTTCACAAAGACCTAGAAGAATTAAAGAACAAACAGAGATGAACAATACAATAACTGAAATGAAAAATACACTAGAAGGAATCAATAGCAGAATAACTGAGGCAGAAGAATGGATAAGTGACCCGGAAGACAGAATGGTAGAATTCACTGCTGTGGAACAGAATAAAGAAAAAAGAATGAAAAGAAATGAAGACAGCCTAAGAGACCTCTAGGACAACATTAAATGCAACAACATTCGCATTATAGGGATCCCAGAAGGAGAAGAGAGAGAGAGAGGACCCGAGAAAATACCTGAAGAGATTATAGTCGAAAACTTCCCTAACATGGGAAAGGAATACCCACCCAAGTCCAGGGAGTCAGATAGTCCCATACAGGATAAACCCAAGGAAAAACATGCCAAGACACAGAGTAATCAAACTGGCAAAAAGTAAAGACAAAGATAAATTACTGAAAGCAGCAAGGGAAAAACAACAAATAACATACAAGGGAACTCCCATAAGGTTAACAGCTGACTTCTCAGCAGAAACTCTACAAGCCGGAAGGGAGTGGCATGACATATTTAAAGTGATGAAATGGAAGAACCTACAATCAAGATTACTCTACCCAGCAAGCATCTCATTCAGATTCGAAGGAGAAATCAAAAGCTTTACAGACAAGCAAAAGCTAAGAGAATTCAGCACCACCAAACCAGCTCTACAACAAATGCTAAAGGAACTTCTCTAGGAAGGAAACACAAGAGAAGGAAGAGACCTGCAAAAACACACTCAAAACAATTAAGAAAATGGTAATAGGAACATACTTATCGATAATTACCATAAATGTGAATGGATTAAGTGCTCCAACCAAAAGACACAGGCTCGCTGAATGGATACAAAAACAAGACCCATATATATGCTGTCTACAAGCGACCAACTTCAGACCTAGGGACACATACAGACTGAAAGCGAGGGGATGGAAAAAGATATTCCATTCAAATGGAAATCAAAAGAAGGCTGGAGTAGCAATACTCATATCAGATAAAATAGACTTTAAAATAAAGAATGTTACAAGAGACAGGGAAGGACACTACATAATGATCAAGTGATCAATCCAAGAAGATATAACAATTATAAATATATATGCACCCAACATAGGAGCACCTCGATACATAAGGAGACTGCTAACAGCTATAAAAGAGGAAATCGACAGTAACACAGTATTAGTGGAGGATGTTAACACCTCACTTACACCAACTGAGAGATCATCCAGACAGAAAATTAATAAGGAAACACAAGCCTTAAGTGACATAATAGACCAGATAGATTTAATTGATATTTATAGGACATTCCATCCAAAAAGAGCAGATTACACTTTCTTCTCAAGTGCACATGGAACATTCTCCAGGATAGATCACATCTTGGGTCACAAATCAAGGTCAGTATATTTAAGAAAATTGAAATCATATCAAGCATCTTTTCTGACCACAATGCTATGAGATCAGAAATCAATTACAGGGAAAAAAATGTAAAAAACACAAACACATGGAGGCTAAACAATACGTTACTGAATAACCAAGAGACCACTGAAGAAATCAAAGAGGAAATAAAAAAATACCTAGAGAGAAATGACAGTGAAAACTCGATGATCCAAAACCTATGGGATGCAGTAAAAGCACTTCTAAGAGGGAAGTTTATAGCAATACAATCCTACCTCAAGAAACAACAAATATCTCAAATAAACAATCTAACCTTACACCTAAAGGAACTAGAGAAAGAAGAACAAACAAAACCCAAAGTTAGTAGAAGGAAAGAAATCGTAAAGATCAGAGCAGAAATAAATGAAATAGAAACAAAGAAGACAATAGCAAAAATCAATAAAGCTAAAACCTGGTTCTTTGAGAAGATAAACAAAACTGATAAAACATTAGCCAGACTCATCAAGAAAAAGAGGGAGAGGACTCAATAATAAAATTAGAAATGAAAAAGGAAACGTTACAACAGACACTGCAGAAATACAAAGCATCCTAAAAGACTACAAGCAACTCTATGCCAAAAAAAATGGACAACCTGGAAGAAATGGATAAATTCTTAGAAAGGTATAACCTTCCAAGACTGAACAAGGAAGAAATACAAAATATGAACAGACAAATCACAAATAATGAATTTAAAACTGTGATTAAAAATTTTCCAACAAACAAAAGTCCAAGACCAGATGGCTTCACAGGTGAATTCTATCAAACATTTAGAGAAGAGCTAACAATCATACTTCTCAATCTCTTCCAAAAAATTGCAGAGAAAGAAACACTCTCAAACTCATTCTATGAGGTCACCATCACCCTGATACCCAAACCAGACAAAGATACTACAAAAAAAGAAAATTACAGACCAATATCACTGATAAATATAGATGCAAAAATCCTCAACAAGATACTAGCAAACAGAATCCAACAACACATTAAAAGGATCATACAGCATGATCAGGTGGGTTTTATCCCAGGGATGCAAGGATTCTTCAATATACACAAATCAGTCAATGTGATACACCATATTAACAAATTGAAGAAGAAAAACCATATGAACATCTCAATAGATGTAGAAAAAGCTCTTGACAAAATTCAACACCCATTAGTGATAAAAACTCTGCAGAAAGTGGGCATACAGGGAACCTACCTCAACATAATAAAGGTCATATACAACAAACCTACAGCAAACATCATTCTCAATGGTGAAAAAATGAAAGCATCTCCTCTAAGATCAGGAACAAGACAAGGATGTCCACTCTCACCACTATTATTCAGCATAGTTTTGGAAGTCCTAGCCATGGCAATCAGAGAAGAAAAAGAAATAAAAGGAATACAAATTGAAAAGAAGTAAAATTGTCACTGTTTGCAGATGACATGATACTATACATAGAGAATCATAAAGATGCCACCAGAAAACTACTAGAACTAATTAATGAATTTGGTAAAGTTGCAGAATACAAAATTAGTGCCCAGAAATCTCGTGCATTCCTATACACTAATGATGAAAAATCTGAAAAAGAAATTAAGGAAACACCCCCATTTACCATTGTAACAAATAGAATAAAATACCTAGGAATAAACCTACCTAGGGAGACAAAAGACCTGTATGCAGAAAACTGTATGATGTGCTGAAAGAAATTAAACCTGATACAAACAGATGGAGAGCTATACCATGTTCTCGGACTGGAAGAATCAATATTGTGAAAATGACTATATTACCCAAAGCAATCTACAGATACAATGCAATTCCTATCAAATCACCAATGGAATTTTTTACAGAACTAGAACAAAAAACCTTAAAATTTGTATGGAGACACAAAAGACCCCAAAAAGCCAAAGCAGTCTTGAGGGAAAAAAACTAAGCTGGAGGAATCAGGCTCCTGGACTTCAGACTATACTACAAAGCCACAGTAATCAAGACAATATGGTACTGGCACAAAAACAGAAACAAAGATCAATGGAACAAGATAGAAAGCCCAGAGATAAACCCACGCACCTATGGTCAACTAATCTGTAGCAAAGGAGGCAAGGATATAAAATGGAGAAAAGACAGTCTCTTTAATAAGCGGTGCTGGGAAAACTGGACAGCTACTTGTAAAAGAATGAAATTAGAACACTCCGTAACACCATACAGAAAAATAAACTCAAAATGGATTAGAGACCTAAATGTAAGACTGGACACTCTAAAACTCTTAGAGGAAAACATAGGTAGAACTCTCTTTGGCATAAATCACAGCAAGGTCTTTTTTGACCCACCTCCTAGAGTAATGGAAATAAAAACAAAAATAAACAAATGGGACCTAATGAAACTTAAAAGCTTTTGCAAAGCAAAGGAAACTACAAGCAAGACGAAAAGACAACCCTCATAATGGGAGAAAATATTTGCAAACAAATCAATGGACAAAGGATTAATCTTCAAAATATATAAACAGCTCATGCAGCTCAATATTAAAAAAACAAACAACCTAATCCAAAAATGTGCAGAAGACCTAAATAGACATTTCTCCAAAGAAGACATACAGATGGCCAAGAAGCACATGAAAAGCTGCTCAACATCACTAATTACTAGAGAAATGCAAATGAAAACTACAATAGGTATCACCTCACACCAGTTAGAATGGGCATCATCAGAAAATCTACAAACAACAAATGCTGGAGAGGGTGTGGAGAAAAGGGAACCCTCTTGCACTGTTGGTGGGAATTTAAATTGATACAGCCTCTATGGAGAACAGTATGGAGATTCCTTAAAAAACTAAGAATAGAACTACCATAGGACCCAGTGATCCCACTACTGGGCATATACCCTGAGAAAACCGTAATTCAAAAAGTCACTTGCACTCCAATGTTCATTGCAGCACTATTTACAATAGTCAGGACATAGAAGCAATGTAAATGCCCACCGAAGGACGAATGGATAAAGAAGATGTGGTACATATATACAATGGAATATTACTCAGCCATAAAAAGGAACGAAATTGGGTCATTTGTAGAGACGTGGATGGATTTAGAGATTGTCATACAGAGTGAAGTAAGTCAGAAAGAGAAAAACAAATATCGTATATTAACACATATATGTGGAACCTAGAAAAATGGTACAGAGGAACTCGCTTGCAGGCAGAAATTGAGACACAGATGTAGAGAATAAACGTATGGATACCAAGGGGGGAAAGCGGCAGTGGGTGGTGGTGGTGTGATGAATTGGGAGATTGGGATTGATATGTATACACTAATATGTATGAAATGGATAACTAATAAGAACCTGCTGTTTAAAAAAATAAGTAAAATAAAATTCAAGGGCTTCTTTGGTGGCGCAGTGGTTGAGAGTCCGCCTGCCGATGCAGGGGACACAGGTTCATGCCCTGGTCCAGGAAGATCCCACATGCTGCGGAGCAGCTGGGCCCGTGAGCCATGGCCACTGAGCCTGCGCATCCGGAGCTTGTTGCTCCAAAACGGGAGAGGCCACAACAGTGAGAGGCGTGCGTACTGCAAAAAAAAAAAAAAAAAAAAATCGAGGATGGAATTGAGTGTTTACTATATAACTCTGATAATGCAATTTGTTGGCTAAATAAAACTGAAAGTAGAATTTAGAACTCCTCATCTCTAAATGATGTATTTTATTTTAGGAATATTTCACATTTAGGAATATTGTTCAAAAAAAAACCAAAACTGAGTAATCATATAGTACCCATCTATGGCAGAGAATGCCAACTGTTCACATAAAATCCTCTGTTTCAGTAGTGGTCTCCAATGGCTTTATGACCCTGGAGTAGTGAAAAATTGCCAAATCTGTGGATCATAAGACAGCAAAGATGTACTTCTTGCTAAAGCTTGGTACCCACTGGAAAATGGCTGGGTCTTTGCTCCCAGGTCAGCATCATGCTCGCTCTACAATCAAGCCTCACTAGGAAGCATAATCTGGAATATTGTTTCTTGTTATGGCAGAGAGAAAGACAGGAAAACAAAGCATATGTTTATTAAAGCCTCTACTGGGAATGACCACATATTACTTTTGGTCACATTGTACCTGGCAACGCAACACATAAGGCCCAAGATCAGTGGGGCAGAAAAGTGCATTCACGACTAAATATTTTAGCAAATCACTTTTGACTCCCATATCTCACTTCTGCTTCACAGACAGAATCCCATTTATTGGGACATAAAAATACTCAGCTAAAATCAAGGGTTCCCTTATTGCTAAAGGCAGCCACATGCTTCCGGTCTCTGTTATTGGAAGGGAGCTGCATTGTTTTTGCCTCATAGACTATTTTACCCTCTTGTTCTCATGAAAAGACCTGTCAACAGCATCCCTGTTTCCTTTTGGAATAACTCTACTTTGCATTAATGATGAGCCATTCCAACATGTTGTTCTGTTCTCCCCATGGAAAGGTAAACAAGTAAACTAGTCTATAGAAACTGAACTCTCTCTTCTGAGACTCAAAGTACTGTTTCAAGTTAAGTAACAGTGAATAATAAAAATCCCTGGAGATCTTGTTTTCATTAATATAATGGCAGACTAACCAATAGTGGAAACCATCCCTATAAAAATCGTCAACCTCTGGATAAATAGCAAACTATTTTGAATGCATAGAGGAGATTGCAAAGGGGGGAGAAAAAGCTCAGATACAAGAAATTAAGAGATAATTGACAACCACAGCCTTGAGCATTACAATGAATGCTAAAGCAGCCCTGAGGGGATGAAGAGATGCGGGGTACTACACCAGTAACAACTAGCTATTACTGGGTTCTAACTTACACATTGCATCCAGTCAAATCCTTGGGTTGATCAAAGCAGGAGCTCAGGCCACTGCAATAAGCCAGAGTACCAATTAAAAACAGTTTGGAGATATTCTACCCACTTTCCCTGGGCAACAACAAGGAGTTTGGCATTGTCTAATACTTGGGCAGTGAGAAAAAGTAGCTCCAAACCTACATCAAGCAAACACTGATCAAAAGAAAGCTAGTGATTAAAAAAATAATTCCATTCATAATTGTATCAAAAAGAAAAAAATAGTAATAAATTGAACAAAAGGAGTTTGAGGATTATACACGGAAAACTACAAAGTATTTTGAAAAAAAATAAAGATCAGAATAAATAGAAAGACACCATGTTCATGGACCTGAAGATTTAATAGTGCTAAGATGGCATTACTCCCTAAGTCCATCAACAGATCCAACCAATCTCTCTCAGAACCCCAGCTGGCTGTTTCACAGAAACTGAAAAGCTAACCCTAAAATTCAAATGAAAATGGAAGGGAATGAGGGTAGCTAAAAAGGAAGCACACGTTTGTAAGACTTACACTACTCTATTTCAAGACCTCTTACAAAACTACAGTAATTGACACTGACATCGGGATGGAGAACATTTCATCTTCATCATCATTCTTTATCTTCAATTAATTTTCAGTAAAGAAGTCGAGATAAATTTTTATTTTTTCATTCATTTATTTTTGGCTGCATTGGGTCTTCGTTGCTGTGCGTGGGCTTTTGCTAGCTGCGGCGCATGGGGGCTACTCTTCATTGCAGTGTGTGGGCTTCTCATTGCAGTGGCTTCTCTTGTTGCGGAGCACAGGTTCTAGGCGTGCAGGCTTCAGTAGTTGTGGCACGCAGGCTCAGTAGTTGTGGCTCGCAGGCTCTAGAGCACAGGCTCAGTAGTTGTGGCACACGGGCTTTGTTGCTCCGTAGCATGTGGGATCCTCCTGGACCAGGGGTCGAACCCGCGTCCCCTGCATTGTCAGGCAGATTATCAACCACTGTGCCACCAGGGAAGCCCCAGGTTTTGTTATATATAACTCAAAATCCCTAACAACCACAGTAACTTTAACATCCTGGACATATATACAGGGATATTTGGGGGAACCTAGGAGAACAAAGAACAAGGAAGATTGCATTTCAGTTGAGTTGTAAATGTCTCCTCCAACACTTATTAGCTGTGTAACTGGGAAATACTTTTTCTGTCTCAGAATATCAGATATTCTCATGGAAAATATGAAGATAAAGCATGGCTGCTTTGTGTGGTTCAAATATTAAATCAATCAATATTTAAAGAAACTTACACATATAAAACATTCAATTAATATTTACTTAAAGGGAAAATAGCAATTAATTTTAAGTTATTTTGCTGATTAAGTTTGGTCTCATTGAAAAGAGCAGGTATTAATCTCTACACTCCACTGGGGAGACATTTGACATGGGTTTATTTCCCTGGTAGAATGAGTTATTGCAGAAGACAAAGGTTCAAGTTACAGTTTTGATCCATCTCTGCTAGGGTCTCTGCAGCAGACCTCCTTGATCATCTGTGGAGTGGTCCTTGACATTTACAAAAAAGCCACAGGACAGAGAAACTAAGTCAGCCAATGTGTGCTAGACCAACTCTGAAGAGTTAATGAACTTACTGGTCCCTGGGGGAGTTGGAGGGGGTGTTAAGTGGGGAGTCTAAACAGAATTAAATTGCTCTCCTCAAAACTGTCAAGGACATTCATCAGTAAGAACAAGAAGGTTTGAGACAGGGGAGCTTGGCCCTTCAGTTTTTATCTTTTACAAACTAAACAGATATTTAAAGAAGACTTGATGTAACAGGGAAATACTAGACTTGGAGTAAGAAAACATGTTTTGCAGACTTAAAACGTTCAAATCCAGGTCTCCAACTCAAATATACTTTTGTATTATTTTCTTCTATAAGATGCAGGGGAAAGTCATTAACTTACACGGTAGATCAAATGAGCCTAAAAGATAAAATGGAGGTGAAAGAAGCTGAAGAGAATACAATTTCCCATAAACAAATTAATATTCAATTCTGGATCTTGATGAACAGAAATCAAGAAGTTTTGAATATGAAAAATGAGGGAGGTAAAAAAACAACAATAAACAAACCTCTAAAGGAAAGGAAACAAAGAAGGTGGTTTTCTGCCTGGAGATATCTCTAGATCACAGTGCAAGCAGAATACCAAGGAGAGCACAATGGTCTTGCTGAATTGAAAAGACAGAGATTGAAATAAGGAGTAAGAGGTGGTGGCAAAATACCAGAGAGGAGGGAGTTACACCGAGAAAGAGCTGCTAATAACAGAATAGTGTGGACTTCCCCAGTGGTCCATTGGTTAAGAATGTGCTTCCACTGCAGGGAGTGCAGGTTCTATCCCTGGTCAAGGAACTAAGGTCCCACATGCCTCACAGTGAGGCCAAAAAAAAAAAAAAAAAAAAAACAAAGAAGAGTGTTATACTTCTGAGCCAGATATGATTCCAAAATATTGAAGGGCTGGGAGACATATGAATTCCAACCAGCCAGAAGAGTCTTTGTTGAATATCAGCACACCCAATAAGGATGCTGGAGGGATCATTCTTTAGTAACAGAGATAAAGAAGACCCAGAGTAAAACTCCATTAAACTCACTCTAACAATCTAACAAGGCTTAAAATAGTCTCGAAGTGATTGAGCTGATCCACAAGTAACTTACTTTCCTGTCGGAACAAAGTCCAACACAGTACAAAGAAATACAACAAAATACAGCATGAAAACAAAAAATGTAGAATTCCAAATGGCTGTGATCAAAATAAATTATTTGACATGACAAGAAGTGGAAAAAGTGATCCATAGCTAATAGAAATAGACTCAAAGGTGACAGAAATGATAGATTTAATAGACAAGGATTTTAGAACAGCTATCATGATTAGATTTAATTATGTAGAAGTAAATAAGCATATAAAGAAGACAAATCAAAAGATATAAAGAGAACAAAGTAGAATTTTAAACACTAGTTAGGTGGGATTACTAACAGATTAGACACTGCAGAAGAAAATATCAATGAACATGAGGTTATAACAATAGAAATTATCCAAATTAAACAATAAAATAGAATATGAAATATTTCATCATATGTACAACAGGGATACCATAAAGAGAGAAGAGAGTTGGGAGCAAAAAATTTTTGAAGAAATAAGGCAAAAAGATGGATGAAAACTATACACCTACAGATCCAAGAAGCTCAAAGAATCTTAAGAGGGATAAAAACAAAGCAAACAAAACCAAGTTAATCCTAATCGAAATGCTAACAACCAGTGTAAAAAGACCTTAAAAATGGGCTAAAGGAAAATGGGCTTGATGAATCAAATTACCATGCTGTGAACTTCCTATGGAGAGGAACACGTGGCAGGAAACTGCTGCTACTAGGACATTAAGACAGCCTCCAGCCAACAGCCAGTAAGAAGCCTGAGCAATCCATCTTACAGCTGAAAGAAAATGAATCCTACCTTCAGCCTGAGTGAACCTGGAAGAAGATTCTTCCCGTCTTTCCCTATCAAGTCTCCAATGAAAATCTGATTTTTACCACACCTTGATAGTAGCCCAACAGACACTGAACATAGGCCCCAGTTAAGATTTGCCAAGATTCCTGACACAGAAAAACTATGAAATAATAAATGGGCATTATTTAAGCCACTAAGTTTGTTATAATTTGTTATGTAGTATAGGAATCTAATATCCTGGATACTTGATACATAAAAGGAATGGTTAGAAGATCAGAAAGCAACTGTTTTTCTTTCTATAAAGCTTGAATTTCATGTCTTATTTTTCTTAGTAATGTTTAAGAAAGTCACTTTGGGATGTAAACTTGTTCATTGATATTTTTGTCTATGTGGTATCCATTTTTCTTTTGCTGGGATAAGAATTAAACTTGTTGTAATGGATATACAGACTTCAGGGGAACATAACATATAGTAGAATAAATAATAAACAGGTTTCTCTGCTCACAATGTTTTCTCCTAATATACTTCTGAAATGTTGGTATTATTATTGTTGTCTCTGTTAAGGCAACATCTGAGGAAAGAGATGGGTGCTAATTTTTTCTAATACATAATCATCAGTACACCCCAAATGGATCTTCTTTTACATTCAAGCAGAAGTACATTTTGTAAGAAGCTGCTATATCTTTGGTTGCCCTGGGGAAACTTAAATGGCGAAATCCTCTTGTAATGTTTCTCTCTACACATAATGAGATTATTAAGCAGTCCAGGCAGTCTCTAACCTAGAAAAAATTCCCAAATGACAAGACTAAACTTTGTATTGCTCATTTTAAGTAAGCCGTCTCTAATTCATCACTGAACGAATAGACTCATAATGAGTTTTTACACTGGGTCAGCTACTTTGTTATTAGAGGCACAATGATGACCAAAGTATCACCTCAAACCTCTGGGTGCTTATAAACAATTTGAAGTAAAAAAAATATACGGACATATAACATTTCTTCTTGAGAAGCATCAAATCTAAGAGAATCAAGATCACATGTTAAAATCAAGGATGGAAACTCAGTTGTTGAGTCATCCTTTTGTATCCTAAACCCACCAGGGAGTTTTTCAACACCATCTGATTATCATGACACATTTTATTGGTTAAGGCAACAAAGGCTTAAAGATTTCAAGTGACTTTCCCAAGGTCACACAGCTTGGGAAACTCAGGGTCACTCAGGTTTCTCAGATTTGCCAGCCATCAATTTCAATGATTTCTCACCTAATCACAGTACTAAGATTCTACTCTCAGAGAAAATGGTAATCCAATTCCATGAGGTTTTCAGTGGCCCTTTGCAGGGTTTTTCATGTAATTTTGCCTGTTGAACAGCAAGCTTACTTTTAAAAGATAGAGCCAATATTCACAATTATAGCAACTCCTTAAATACCCTGTCATGAGCAATCCCAGATATTTCGCCAGCAAAGATGGGTTTATTTGAGATCAGCAGAGAACTGCAATTCGGGCTCTGCAACCATGGCAAGCCACATGCAAGTCCCCACAAAGCAAGGGAAGAACACTTTTATAGAGAGAAAAAAGAATTTCGGATGGCTACAGTGAACAGAGTCCATGGCTTTTCACTGGCTGAGACTTGCCAGGAAAGAAGAGGAATCTTTCTTCCATCTGTTGGGATCTGCTATCTTCACAGGGCATGAGAACTCCCCCTTCTGGTCTCTCAACTCTATTTATTGAGGTTTCTTTTTATTAATTTTTTTTACAATTTCCCACAAACTATTTTTTCTCCCATTTAATAACAAACCACAGTCTTAACACCTTTTTGTGTTGCATGCCTTTTCTTATTAATTAGGAATTACTCCTCTCATCTTACAACAAAAAGTTTCCTTTTCTTTATGACTCTAGGCCAATTGTTGTCTTTATTAAATCTTTCTCATCCTCCCAGGCTGCATTAGTTACCACCCCATTTCTAGTTTCAAAGAACTTTTTATTAATGTCTGGTATGCATTAATCTCATTATATGGGAGACATTCAGGAGCCAGTGTCCTTACAAATGGATTCTGAGATTCTTCTGTGGAAGGTCCATCTTCTACTTCCTTGCACATCTAATGCTGCTTCACACAGTGTGTGCTGAGCAACTGTTGCTGAAATGCAGTTGCAGAATTGAGACACATATTTTGAGAGCTAAAGGTCCCAGACTTGGTGTCTGCTCACTTCCTGTCTTTCCACGCTAGGTGAGCTAATTTATCCTCAATAATTTTGCTGAAAGTGTAGAACGTAATTGTTGACTACTGATTTTTCCATTTATTATCTGGGTAAGCTTGGTTGGAATAGTTAAGCTGTCTTGGATCTAGTTTCCTCAACTGTACAGTAAAAATAATACCACTTACATGAAATGGTCATATGGAAACATAATAAAGTCCTTCCAAGTCATGACATGTTTAATAAATGCCAGTTGTTTTATTAGGGCAGTGGAATGTGTCCCTGGCTGGTGTCTCCAGAACAGCTTACAGTGAGTAGTTCAGATTTCCAGGGAAAAATGCTCTCTAGACAATAAAATACCAAATATAGAAAAAGGGGTTGGACTATCAAACAAAAGACTTGGGTTATTCCCTGCTGTACCCAGTCTTTATCACATGGTCCAAAGTTAATCAGATAACTGAGAAATATAAAGAAAATAAAGTCTAATTTGTGTTCTTGAACAATTTTTAAGAGGATAAAATACATTGAAAGAAAAAATTTATCTCTTTTGAAGTATTCTTACATAAATATCATCAATATTATTTTGGATTAAAATGGTTAAATTTTCTATTTATTTTGCCCCCAAATCATTTTATTTTTAAACAAATAACTCTCTCTTTAAAAAAAGCTAATAATTCATGCAGGGAAAAAAAGCATGCTACTATCCCCCTATGACTCTTTCAAAGAAATCATTGATATTTTTTCCAATTGGCTAATTGATTTTAAGCAATTAGTCAGTGCAAGTAACAAGAAACTAGTTAATTAGCTTACTATCCAATGCTTCTCAATGCTGCTCCCTTGAGAGTTATTAGAAAGCAGATTTATAGTCTTCGATTACAGAAGTAGCAGTAGAAGAAAGCCAAGGAATTTATATTTTGAAAGAAAATGAAAATGCAGAAAAGAGAGGTTCAGAAAAATATATTTTAAATATTGGTTCTTTAGAAATAATTTGTTTTGCTTTAACATTTTTATTACACAGTGTAGGGGAAAAATACATACAGCTAACTAAAAAATACTCAAAATCTTACTACTTATAACCATAATTAATAATTCCACGCATTCTGCTCTAAAATTCATATACACACACACCTACACACACACTTATAAAAACAAAATGTATTAATCCATACAGCATATGTATATTGAGTGTCCACTGTGTATCTGACACCATGCTTTGGAAGACAAAAATCTGTGGTATATGATCTCTTGAAAAATAATGGAAAGAAATATTAATCAAATAATTACCCAAATAGAGGCATAATTACAAAGAGGTAATCAATCTGCAAGGAATCTATACATTATTCTGAGAGTGTGTAATAAGGACTGAGGATGTAGAGAAATCTTCTCTGAAAAAGTAATATTTTGAACCAGTATTTGCATGAGGAAAGAGATGAATCTATGATAAGGATGGGGGAGCAACGGCAGTTACAGCAGGGTTAGAAGATGCAGCCAGAGCTGTAAGCAGAATCAGACCATGCAGCCTCTTGCAGAAAGTTTAAAACACTTGGCTTGTGTCCCCAAAACAACCGGAGCAACTGTCTTTTGTTTGTTTGTTTTGTTTTGTTTTCCATCGGGGGAGAAACACTCAGTATTATATGGTTTCAATGTGGGAAATATATTTAAGGCAATCAAGAATGGATAAGGGTAACCAAATTGTAATTGCTGAGGAGAAATAGCAGAGTTACCCTTATCTAGGGCAAATGAAGTTGAGGAACATATAATTAGATGAACTGGAGAGATCACAAATAAGATCTACAGGTCTTGGTGTACAACAAATATGAGGAGAAAGGAAAAGGAAAATGTTGGAGAGGACCCCTGAGTCACACAAGTGACGATATTCAGGGATGGGAAACACCAGATAAAGCCTAGATTAGTGCAGAGAAGGGTCATAGGAGCATCAGTTAGTCTTGGATACGCTGAGTCACATTTATGTGAAATGGTCAAGTATGGAATTGGATCTGGAACTCAGAAAGCAGTTTGGGATAGCAATATAAATTTAGGAAGCATCTGAAAAAAGATACGTTTTGAAAATGTTACCGTTGGTGAGATGGCCTGAGAGAGAAAAAGTAAAAAGAGAAGCTTATAGAATAATGGATAAGGGATATGGTGGAGACATTTACCAAGGGATGAGATCAATGGCTGAGAAGAATAAAATGATATAGTCAACTCCATTGTGGTTGAAAAATAAAAATGAAAACGCTAGTGAAATACCTCTTTATACCCATCATACTGCCAAACAATTAAAAAGCAGGATAAAACCAAGTGTTGGCAAAGATAAAAGGGAGACAGAAATGTCCATGGAAATTAGCATACACATGCTTTCTAATTATCACTTGAACACCATTTAGGGAAATCAAGCATGCATATGCTCCATAAACCAGAAATTCCACCCTGCTTATATACTCTTGAGAAATTCCCACTGGTCCATTAGATGCAGCATTTTTGATAGCAAGGACCTTCTGACAACCTACCTGTTCATGACTATGGGAACATATAAGTAAAACATTGCAAACACCTACTGGATTATGCACAGCAGTTAAAACCAACAACTAGATGTGCATTTAGCCATATGGATAAGTAAGTCCTAAAAGTGGGTGTTCAGTATAACTGGTGCTGTGGCAAAAGGGATAAAGGATAAAACACTTTAAAGGCAAGCAGTGAACAAAAATGAAGTCTAAATTATGCTCAGTAAATCTGGTAACGTGAACCCTTGTCGCCTTACTGCTTACCTTATTGGGAGTTGTTTAAATAAAATGAGGGAATCGGAAGCCAGATTAGAGGCAGTTAAAGAATACATAAAAATAAGTGAATGACTCAGATATGAAGACTGCTCTTCCAAGGAGTCAGGTCACTGGAGCAGAATGTGAAGTCAAAAAAGTTTGTTGCTATTCTCTTAATATTGGAGAGTCTTAGGTGAAAACTTACAATGGAAGAACCCATGTGAGAAGGAGAGCAGTGGCATGGAGCTAAAATTATAGGAGCATTTAGATGAAAGAAGATGCATCGCATATATACAATGGAATATTACTCAGCCATAAAAAGAAATGAAATTGAGTTATTTGTACTGAGGTGGATGGATCTAGAGTCTGTCATACAGAGTGAAGTAAGGCAGGAGGAGAAAAACAAATACCGTAGGCTAACACATATATATGGGATCTAAAAAAAAAAAAAAAGGTTCTGAAGGACCTAGGGGCAGGACAGGAATAAAGACGCAGATGTAGAGAATGGACTTGAGGACACGGGGAGGGGTAAGGGGAAGCTGGGACAAAGTGAGAGAGTGGCATGGACATATATACACTACCAAAAGTAAAATAGATAGCTAGTGGGAAGCAGCCACATAGCACAGGGAGATCAGCTCTGTGCTTTGTGACCACCTAGAGAGGTGGGATAGAGAGGGTGGGAGGGAGATGCAAGAGGGAGGAGATATGGGGATATATGTATATGCATAGCTGATCCACTTTGTTATAAAGCAGAAACTAACACACCATTGTAAAGCAATTATACTCTAATAAAGATGTTAAAAAAAAAAAGATTTCAGTATGCTGTGCGGGGAGCATGACACACTCTCAAGAGTTCCCTGTATTTTTGAATCCATGACCAGTAATACAGTGGTAGCGATTGGTTTTCCATTGCCAATATTCAACTTGTTTCAGTCTTTGTCAACAAGTAGAGGAAAGAGGTTATGTTTTAGTTTCAACAAAACTGTAGGTTCAAATTCCATTCCTAGCACTCATTAGAATTATGGCCTTGAGAAATCTATTTAATGTCTACTTACGTTAGCTTTTTCATGTGTAAAGTATGACAAGTTTTGCAGCACCTTGTTCATAGGATGCTTGAGAGAAGTAAATGAGGTGATAAATATTAAGAGACCTAGAATATAGTACACACTCAATAAAATTTCGTTATATTATAGAGCAGGGGTCCCCAAACCCCAGATGGTGGACCGGTACCAGTCCGAGGCCTGTTAGGAACCGGGCTGCACAGCAGGAAGTGAGTGGTGGGCGAGCAAGCAAAGCTTCATCTGCCACTCCCCGTTGCTCCCCATCGCTCTCATTACCGCCTGAACCATCCCCCTCCTCCTGCACCCCAATCCGTGGAAAAATTGTCTTCCACAAAACCGGGCCCTGGTACCAAAAAGGTTGGGGACCGCTGTTATAGAGTATTCAGCCAAAGAAGCGTCTGTTCCAACCCTGGAAGAAAATCTGCTTGGGTTTGACTTACTGAAAGTCAAAATTTCCTAGGGAATTAAAGATTTTTCTATTTTATTTTCTTTTTTATGTTTTAAAATTTTTTTAAAAATTGAAGTATAGTTGATTTACAATGTTGTGTTAGTTTCAGGTGTACAGCAAAGTGATTCAGTTATTTATATATATATATATATATATATATATATATATATATATATATATATATATATTCTTTTTCATATTCTTTTCCCTTATAGGTTATTACAAAATATTGAGTATAGTTCCCTGTGCTATACAGTAGGTCCTTGTTGGTTATATATTAAAGATTTTTCAAAGGTAATTTTGACAACACACAATTTCTATTTTGAGTCAGTGACTTTAGTACTTAACTGAATATTTAACCCACCAGATACTGATTAATAAATAATAAGCAGAGAAGCGAGTGAACAAACATTTCCAGTTAAGTTTTCTCCTTGCACCACTCACTCAACCAAAAGCTGCTTTTGCTTCACTATACTTGGAAAACATGATTATGCAAGTTTTTATATCAGGCCTAGTTTTTCTCTTAGAAAAAGTATAAATAAAATGCAGACTACAGTGTGTGATCATTAGATATGTATCTCAGCAACTTTGTGACTTTAGGAAAAGATGGGATTGATTCTGACAAGGGGCACTGATGGGTCAGGAGGCATTGCAAGGATGCTGAAAGCTGAGAAGGGATTAGATAAGTGGCACAAAAAGTTAAAGCTTTACTTAAGCCTTACTTGTCATATGCTTTACAGTCTCATGTTCTTTGTGTGAAACTGCTCTCTTTCTTCATTTTAGAACAATGAACGTTTCCATGTGATGCACATCTCAGAAGCTGAATTTTCTTTTTTTTTGTCTTTTTTTTTAATAGATCTTTATTGGAGTATAATTGCTTCACAATACAGTGTTAGCTTCTGTTGCACAACAAAGCAGATCAGCCATATGCATACACATGTCCCCATATCCCCTCCCTGTTGAGCCTCCCTCCCACCCTCCCTATCCCACCGCTCTAGGTCATCGCAAAGCATGGAGCCGATCTCCCTGTGCTATGTTGCTGCTTCCCACCAGCCAACTATTTTATATTCGGTAGCATATATATGTTGATGCTACTCTCACATTGCCCCAGCTTCCCCCTTCCACACTGTATCCTCAAGTCCATTCTCTATGTCTACCTCTTTATTCCTGCCCTGCAACTAGGTTCATCAGTACCAATTTTTTTTTTTTTTTTTTAGATTCCACATATAAGCGTTAGCATACGGTATTTGTTTTTCTCTTTCTGACTTACTTCACTCTGTATGACAGACTGAGTTTTCTGATAACACTTAGCCGTGGGTATGAAAGAGGAAACTGGCCTTGGATCAAAGAAACATTGGTGATGAGAAGAGTGGGTGGACAGATGATTCTGGGTTGGGAACTGTGCCTGGTGGTCATGACAGTACAGATACAAGCCTGAGAGTCGCTATATAATGGAGAATATTTCCCAGGTTAAACCATCAATAAAAATGGCCTAAAATGAAGACGCATCCTGAGAAAGACCGAACTTTTGGACTAGAGGTGTAAACTTAGATGAGATGGAGTTGCAGCACAGGGGAGTAAACCAAGAAGGGCCTCTTACATCCTACTCAGCTTCACTGTTGACTTTACCCCCAGGTTCACAGACCTGGAGAAAATGCTATAAGTCATCCCCGATTTATCAGGCAGAAATGACACATCCCAGATGCATACCAAATGCCTCATTACTGCTGTTGTTACTTAGAATTCATCCCATGGTTGGAAACTCCTATTAGAATGAATGATGAAACCAAAATAAATAATTACTTCCCAGCTATCCTTGACAAAATATGTCAGCCAAGTACATTTTAAAATCCAATACCCTAAATTTATTACTGATTAATCAGTAGAAAGTCATTAGCTGTGATGGTCTTCCCTAAAATTAGTGTTAATGAATATGCCTAATCTGGATAATTTTATTGTTGTTTTTTGCACTAGCTTTGAAAAGGTTTGAATCCCTGAGCTACAGGCATGATTTATGACCTCATGAAAGTACAGATGTGTGAGGCATGACAGTGTCTGCTGTGGGCCTTGTATCTAAATAATTGAGTGTGTGGCTTTCTTGGTTAATCTCCTTCTCTGTCACTGAAATGTAAGATGGGTGAGAAGACAAGCCAGATTTGTTTCTTTGCGCTGAGGTATGTCTCTAAAGCTAGTGCAGTATCTGGAGTAAAAATATTTTTTAAGTCAAAAAGTAAATAAAAAGCAAAAACCAAACTTATTTTATAAAGCTTTGAATTTCCTGAGAGGATGGAGACAGCAGTGGGTGGGAATTCTCAGAACAAAATGCCCTCTTAGGTGAAGGGTAGAGTCAGGTAGGGGAGGGAGCAGCATATGGGGACAATGGGAACGGAAATGGTAAGTATCTTTAAGAGCTGTAGGTAAAGTTGAAGCATGTTATTGTCTTGTCAGGACCCCTGACATGCAAACAATAATGCAAAAAAATAAACACAGTAGAACTAATAGTTGATGTATCACTATTATTTTTGTTGTATTTTAACTTTGATTCAATACTGTATCAGTCTCAGTAGCACTGCTCAATGGAAGTAGCTACACAATGTCAGTGGCTTACATCATAGAAGTTTATTTCTTTTGTACACAGTTCTACACTGATATTTTTCTGGTTAGTAGGTTGCTTTTCTCTCCACTGTGGCTCAGGGACCTGGTCCTTCCATCCTGTGACTCTCATTCTAGGGCCTTAATGTTTCTATCCAGTAGGCAGATGGGAGTGAGAGAGGAATCCCACCTACTTTGTTGAGTCACTGCCCTGAAATGACACACATGACTTATGCTCACATTTTTTTGACTAGAACGCTTGCATGACCTCCATGTTTCCTATGACTACAACGAGAATTGAAAAATGTTGTTCTTGTTAAGATAACTGTTTTCTAAAGGCAATTTTACAGTATGGAGTGGGGAGCATGACAATTTAATTACTAGCTACCTTCCTTTGTCACATAATCTCACAGTGTTCAAAGCAAGAGACCTGGTCCCTTACACACAGTATCTTATTTAATTCTACAAACAAAAAGGGGATTGGCAAATAAAATGGTCAAGTAATATACGAATATATGCAGAGAGAGAAAGAGAGAGAGTTTAAACCAGTTCAGTTTCAAAGTCCCAAGTTTCTGTAAATTTCTACTACACAACTGCCTCCTCTTCTACATGTTTTAAAGAAAATACACTATAACTCTATGTAAAGCAATCAGCACAGTACCAGGAACATGACAAATAAGTAAATGTGTCATCTATTACTTCATCATTGCACATAATGGATATTAAATGACTTTTTTTCTCTAGATTGTCAGTTGCTGGAGCTCTAGGTCCATGTCTCAATGTCTTTGCATCTTTAGTATATATCATGGGCTTCTTGTGGCAGAGCCTACTAGCTATCTACTAAAATCTGTTTTTTATTTCCTTTGTTCTTGGGCACACAGCTATATTTGCATTTTCCAGCTTCATGTGCAGTTACAGGTAGCTATGTGACTAAGCCCTCTCCAGTGATATGTGAAGGGAAATTATTTGTGCCATGTACAGGCCTGGCCCATAAAAATACTTTCATGGTGATCCTCCAGGAAATTCCTGTGGGAATTTCCAGATTCCAGCTGACAGTAATGTTAATGCTCAGGGTGATCTGGGAAGCCCCTCGGTGAAGACAGAAGAACTGTTAGCTCTTGGCTCTGATCTATGGATGATCACAGTAGGGACTGAGTCCTTCCCTGGACTGTGAAATGAGAAATAAATCAACTTCTTGTTCTTCAAGCCTCTTTATTTTGGGTTTATTTGTTACTGCCACATGGCCTATACTAACTAATACAGTCATGACCATGGAGGACTATAGCGCCTAATCATTGAGCCCATGGGCTTTGGAAAGAGACAAAGACCTCACTTATTGGTCCAAGGTTAACTGCCCATAAGCAATAGCACTGAGAATTAAACCCAGAATCTGTCCATCCTTCCTTGTACAGCACTGTCTCTCACATACCTTTAGCTTTTCTTACACTATGGTTTCCCACAGGACACCTTCTGCACCCTTTAGAATTATCATGGAGAAAAACATGACTCTGTTGCTAACTTAGGCTGTTGTTATGGACAGAACCAATGCTTAGTCTGGCTGGTCTTTTTTTTTTTTTTTTTTTCTTTTTCTTTTTGCGGTACGCGGGCCTCTCACTGTTGTGGCCTCTCCCGTTGCGGAGCACAGGCTCCGGATGCGCAGGCCCAGCGGCCATGGCTCACGGGCCCAGCCGCTCTGCGGCATATGGGATCCTCCCAGACCGGGGCACGAACCCGTATCCCCTGCATCGGCAGGCGGACTCTCAACCACTGCGCCACCAGGGAGGCCCGGTCTGGCTGGTCTTAATAGTGAAATTCTCATTCCCAATGTCTTCAAAGATTTAATACACTCTAGAAAAGGTAGCCCAGGTGGGCTTGTTCTCTTCCCAGATTGAACATGAGTCCTTCTGACATCAACATATGAATCTGACATCACTACCAAAAGGGACTGAGTGGGAGCCCAACCAGAATTAAGTGGCCAAGGGAAGTACTCTGTCCTGCTGGGTCTAAGACTCCTCTTTTCCACTAAGAGACACTTAGGCAGGCTGATGGAACTGAAAAAGGGACCCAGGCACAGCAAGTGCCGTGGTATAGCAAACCTCTTTTCCCCCAGGAGCCCAAAAACTCTCCCCACCAATTATCACTGGGGTAACTGGGGTGCATCAGTAGGGAACTACCACCGCAGCCATTACTCTTTGAGACACACACAGGAACCTGGACTTGACAACATCAGCAGGGATGAGTGGGAGCCCAGCAGCACTAGGTAAGCCAAGCAGACAGAAATAACACTTCAGAGGCTCTGAAAACTAAATTGTCATTGGAACAGAAGCCTACAGAGTCAGGCCAGACCATCACAATAAACTTAGAAAGGGTGATCACCTGCTAAAATGAAATACGTAAATAGCCCGAGTCTCCCACTACAATGATAAAATATTCAGGATACAATAATAAAAGATAACCCATCATGCCAGGGACCAGCACTTACAACTTAAGTGAGAAAAGACAATCAACTGCTGCAAATGCTGAGATACATCAGATGTTTAACTCATCTGATAAGGTTCAAAAGCAACCATCATTAAAGTGCTTGAATAACCCAGTAAAAAGTCTATTGAAAGAAATGAAAAAGTATTAAAAAAATCTCAAAGAAGAAACAGAAGTTTCAAAAATAATAAATGAATATTATTGAACTAAAAAATAAAATAAAAAAATAATCAAAACAAAACAAAATAATCCTCTCTGGATGAGCTCAATAGTGGACTGAAATTGACAAAGGATCCAGTCAGTGATCTGAGGATAGAACAATAGAATAAAAAATAACAACAGTGAACAAAGCCTCAAGGATCTGTGGGACAATAAAACACAATCCAACATTTACATCGGAGTCTCAGAAGGAGAGGAGAAAGAAAAAGGGAGATAAAGGGTATGTGAAAAAGCAATGGCAAAAACTTACCAAATTTGGTGTAATAAACAACCCTACAAATCTAAGAAGCTTGAGCAAACCACAAACAGTATAAATCCATAATCCTAAATATGTGTGCAAAAATCAATGTGTATTAACACAACAACAGAGCATAAAATACATAAGAGAAAAACTGACAGAACTGAAAAGAAAAATAGACAAATGTACAATTATAGATAGGGGCTTCAATACACCCCGAACGAGTGATAGAACTAATAGCAAAGATACAGTCTGAACAACGTAATTCCCCAAAAGAATCTACTTAACAGATAGAGAGCACTCCACCCAACGAGAAGAAAATACACTTTTTTTTTTCAAACAACCATGGAACATTAGCCAAGATGAAACCATTTTCTGTGCCGTAACTAAAATAAAACTCAGAAAAGTGTTAAAGCTTGATACGATTCAAAGTGTGTTATCGTACAATAATGGAATCAAACTAGAAATACATTACATAAAGGCAACAGGAAATCTCTAAAAATGTGAATATTAAACAACACACTTCTACATAATCCATAGGTCAAAGAGTAAGTCTCCAAGAAAATTTTTGAAATACACAAAACTGGATGAAATAAAAACACAACATATCAAAATTTGAGGGAAACAGTTTAAAAGATTTTAGAGGAAAATGTATAGAACTAAATGCTTATATTGGAAATGAGGAAAGGTCTCAAATTAGTAACTTAAATACCTACTCCACAAAACTTGATACTGAATAAAAAAATAAACCACAGCAAGAAGAAGGAAGGAAATAAAGATAGGAATAGAACTAATGAAATTGAAAATAGGAAACAATAGAGGTAATAAATGATATAAAATGTGTTTTTTCAATAAAACTGATAAACCTCCTGCAAAATCAATATGTATAAAAGAGAAAATATACAGATCATCAGTGATATAAACTTAATAAGATATATTGCTACAGATACTGGAGCCATTAAAACAATTATTCTGAATAATTTTATACTCATAAATCTAACAATTTAGAAGAAATGGAGCAACTCCTCAAAGCCTACAAAGTATCAAAGCTAAACCAAGATGAAACAGACAATCTGAATAGCCCTATAACCATCATAAAAATTGCATTTGTAATTTAAATTTTCCCACAAAAGAAATCTCTAGGGCAGATGCTTTTACCAGAGAATTCTGTGAAATTAAAAAACAAAAACAAAAACACCACAAATTTTGCCAATCTCTCCCAGAAATGTGAGATGTGTTCCAAGTGATTTCATGAGGCCAGTATTAAAATCTTGATACCAAAAGCAGACAAAGAGAGTACAAAAACCAAAAACTATATATCTCTCATCAACTTAGACACAAAAGTTTTCAACAAAATATTAGCAAACCAAATTCAACAATGTATATAAATAATTGCACACTGTAACAAATATACTTCATTTATTCCAGGGATACAAGGCTGGTTCAGCATTTGAACATTAACCAATGTAATCTACCATTTAAACATGCTAAAGAAGAAAACTCATATAATCATATAAATTGACAAAAGCCAACACCTATTCATGATAAAAACTTTCAGGAAGTTAAAAATAGCAGGGAATGATCACAACTTACTAGAGCACATACAAAAACCCCTACAATTAACATTATACTTAATGGTAAAAGACTGAACCATTTCCTTTTAAGACTGGGAAAAGGCAAGGCATTTATTCTCATTCTTATTCAGCATAATGCTGGAAGTTATTTCCATTCAATTTTGCAAAGCAAGAAAAAGAAAAAGAGGCATACAGATTGGAAAAGAGGAAATAAAGTCACCCCTATTTGCAGATAACATAGTTGTCTATGGAGAAAATAGCACGGAATCTACAAAAAAACTCCCAGAACTAATCAGTAAGCTCAGCAATCCCACAGGATATAAGATCACCACAAAAACCAACCACATTTCTATATGCTAATAATGAAAGTGCTGTGCAGAAAGCAAAATTAATAACACAACAGCATTTAAAATTGTTCCCCCAAATTGGTTAAGTATATACTTAACAAAACATGTACGCTGGAAATCACAAAATGTTGATTAAAAAAATAAAGAAGACCTAAACAAATGGAGAGACATGTGGTATGTATGTATTGCAAGTCTCATCATAATAAAGATTTAAATTCTGCACAAATTGATCTACAGATTTAATGCAATTCCTAACAAAATCTAAGCAAGATTTTTTTTTTTTTGAGGATACAGGAAAGCTTATTGTAAAATTTATGTGGAAGGGCACAGGCCCTAGAATGTTTCAGAGGCTGAAACATTCTTGACAAAGAAAAATAAAGTAGGAGGAATTATTCTACTGTTATTAAGGCTTACAATATAGCTACAGTAAGCAATGCAGTGTAACGTTGGCAGAGAAATAGACACATAATAAAATGGAACAAAATAGAAGACTCAGAAATACACCAACACAAATATGCTCAACTTAAGTTTGACAAAGGTGCAAATACAAAACCAATTCACTGGAGGACAGATAGTCTGAAGCAACTGAACCTCTGTAGGCAATTTAAAAATAAATGAAAAAAAAGAACTTAGGGCTTCCCTGGTGGCGCAGTGGTTGAGAGTCCGCCTGCCGATGCAGGGGACATGGGTTCGTGCCCCGGTCTGGGAGGATCCCGCATGCCGCGGAGCGGCTAGGCCTGTGAGCCATGGCCGCTGAGCCTGCGTGTCTGGAGCCTGTGCTCCTCAACGGGAGAGGCCACAACAGAGAGAGGCCCGCGTACCGCCAAAAAAAAAGGAAAAAAGAACTTAAACTTCACAACTTATACAAAAATTAACTCAAATAGATTATAGACTTAATGTAAAGTGAAAAACTATAAAACATTTAGAAATAAACATAAGGGAAAGCCTATAGGATATGGTGTCAGGCAAAGAACTCTCAGATTTGACACTAAATCCACAATTCATTAAAGAAAAAAATCATTTTACTGGGCCTTAACAAAATTAAAAACTTTTACTCTCTGAAAACTCAGGTGAAAATGGTGAAAAAATAAACTACAATTTGGGAGGGAGAAAATGATTGCAAACAATATATCTAAAATGTATAAAGTACCCTCAATCCTGGACAATAAAAAATCAAACAACACAACAACAAAGAACAGGTGATCTGGGCATAGCTTCTAACACTTTGTTCCTACAGACTTTATTACACTGGGAGTATTTAATAGACATCTACATCTCTCACTAAATTAAGATTAGGCCACGGACCTTAGTTTAGTAACTTTCAATCTATAATCTTTGCAAGTGAAGGAAAGAATGGAGACTCAGAGGAGAGATGAAAAAGAAAAAGTGAAAAAATTTGAGGGAGGAAGAGACGGGAAGTTTAGGGAGAGAGGCAAAAAAAAAAAATGAGACCATATGAGACCATTTATGCCTTAAGACAATAGTATTATGGTGTTGATGGTTTTAAAATTTTAAAAATATAAGAAATAAAAAACTTGAAAAAATATGAAAGGTTTCTATTTTCAATATGAAATATCTATTTATCTATCTATGTATCTGTTAGCTCTACACTTCCTGCCTATAATTTAGTAATTCTGAATTATTTTCAGTTCTTCAAATATATTCTTCCTTCTTTCTCCATGCTTTGCTGAACTGTTTCACATGATTCAATATGCTGGCATAGTGTGTCCATATGTCTGTTGCCCTCACCAGACTGCATGCTTCTTGTGAGTAAGGATGGTGTCAGACTCATCCTCCCCCCTTGCAGGGCTGGGATACCTTCCTTGCAAGTGTGGAATCACTAGTTGCAGAGTGCTGAAGCTAATGGCTCATCTTACTAGTAATGGAAGATCATGAAGCTAAGCTCTGTCCTACATTTTCATGTGGGTTTCTTGGTGACTATATCTATCAGCATCTTTATCCAGCCTTCTGTGTCCCCATTTGTCATCCCTTCTCTAGCTTTGTCATTAAATATATTCATCAAACATACAGACAGGACAGTTAGAGAACACTGTACATAGAAGAAAGATAATATTTCTTGTGCAGATGCATCCAAGTTAAGACAGAAATAGGAAATCACTTTTATGTGACAGATTTATAGTGTAATATTCCCTTTTTCTAAAAAATATTTCTGTGCAGAACAAATTTCTTGTCTGTAGATGGAATCCTGTTGTTATATTTTCTATGAAAATAAAATTAATGGGTTATAAAAATCTCATTAAGTTTGCAGGAAATGGTGGGGAATGCATTGAGGAATTCTCTTTGAATGAATATGGAGTAAACATGATGGGATACAGCTCGTGGTTTAGACTGGGAATGGTTGGGCTGGGCTTAGGCTGAGTCTGTCCCCTGGAATATCTGGATGCAGATTTAACTTACAGTGTAAAAGGAGCCCAGTCAAGACTAACTGGGTCCAAGGAGCAGATGTGAAGCTCCAAGAAGCAAACACTGCATGAGGCAGGAGTCTAAAATGTCAATTATCATGTCATAAAAGGAGGGCACATCTAGTGAACCAAAACTGCTCAGGATATAGCCTGCATTAAAGCTTGGCAGTCAGAGATTCTGCTCCTAGGAGCTGGCTCTAGGTCCTTGGGTGTTTCTGAGTAGGGGAGGATGTAAGCCACCTTTAAAGGTATAGAGCAAAGCTGAAGAGAAATCAAGAGGCTGTGTTTCAAAAAACTTTTAAGTAATAATAATACTGAGCTCCTACTCTACTTGGAGAATTGTGTTAGAGACTGAAATCCCAAAAGGTAAAGCACCTTACCCGAGTCTGCAGAGTGAGACAGCATTAGGAGTCCAATGTACTCATGTACCCAAAATATTTCACAAACACTTTCTCCAACGGGAGACAAGGGACATATGGGATCTGCATCCTATGAATTTGGGGAGGCAGAAAAGAGCATTGTGGAAGGGCCTGTTATAAGGAGGTGATGCCACAGAAAACAAGCACCAGGTAAACAAGCTTGTTCCCCCATTCTTCCAGCTTTCTCTTAGGCTGAAGAGAAAAAAAAAAAATGACCCAAGACATATTTGATCAGATATGAAAACCCCTCAGAATTTGCCCCATGTAGGGATTGACAGACATTTTGTTGAGCCACCTTTTCAAATAACCCCTAATAATAAAAATACGTTATTTTCAAAAAGGTTCTCTTCAGTCAAATTTATACGGAAAAAAAGTTATAATCTGGATAGCTAGGGTGTATTAAGACATTTGTATTAAATCACACAAAATAGGATAAAATTTAATGTGATAAAAGCTTATGATTTTGTAATAAATGAAAAAAGAATCTAAATTACATGTATATAATGTTCACAACTATAAAAAAATAACAAAATAAAATTCGCTTGATAAAAGAAATAAATAAAACATTCAAATGTCAACAGTAGAGAGCCACACTGTCCAATAAGATTTTTTGTGATGGAAAAATCTGTGTAATACAAGTGCTATTGACCACACACGGCTACCGCACTGCAGAATGTGGCTAACAAGATTAATTTAAATCTGATTTTACATTTGATTTAATTTTTGAATTTTATTTAACATGTCCATTGGCTACAGTATTGAATGGCACAAGTATAGAATATTTTTAAGTATGTAAGATGTTTTTCCCTACCAGTTATGTGTAGAAGGAACTTGAGAAGATAGATCCACTCATCTATAAAGTGGGGCTAGTGACAGAACAACATTATTGATCTCTGATGAAGAGTCAATGAAAAATGCATGAGACAGCAATCACTGGGAAAATGCTTAGCAAGTAGGAATCATTTCATAACTGGTAAGAGTTACACTTCTGTAGTTAGGAACATTATTATGTCATGAAGGTAAGCACCATGTTCCCCAGTGTGGAAGCATGCAAGCTCACGAGAGAGTTTAGGAAATGGCCTGTCCTTTGCATAATTGTAATTTTAGGATTTGGTTACCCCCGTTTTAATATAGTCCTAGAGCAACCTCAACAGGCACCCAGGAGAAAAAGCACAGAGTGAATAAAATATGAAAACATCCCCTCTCCAGGCTGTATGAAGGAATCCGACATATTTGGCCAAATGAATTGAGTAATCATCCTTATTTTAGAGATGCAGAGAGTATAAGATCACATGCCTTCTCTCCCTAGAACACGAAGGCACTGCTTTTGTATGGTCAGGAGAAGAAATAAGAGCTGAAGAAAGAAGTAATACGGCAAAGTAAGAAGAAATATATTACAAAATCCCCCCAACTGTTGATCCTTGGGCTCCCTCCTTTCACTTTGCCTCAATTCTGCCCAGATGCTCCCAAAAATGTACTTTAATTCCCCTCTCTCTCGGGCCTCTCTCAAGTTGGTACAGCTCTCATTGAGGGGATCAGGTATTCACTATCCTCAGCACAAATCAGATATCTCAGAGAGATTAAAGACCTATTAATGAAAGAAAGGGGGAGAAACTAACAGCAAAGCCCTGACCTAACAAGGCAGTGGGACCGCCAAATGGCTGTGTCATCTGCAGTCTTCATCTGATGCTTTATTAATGTGCCAGCTGCATTTTAATTAACAGAATCCTTTATTGTACATGTGCCCTGAAGCCATTTAAGAAAAGGGCATGGTTTTCAAAGTCTACAGAGTAGATAAATAGGCAAATATTGCCTCAGACAACATCTCCTCACATGTACTAGTAATAGATATTAATTACTGGATTGGGATTTTACAGATACAAACCAAGTGATGGGGATTGCTTCAAGGACATAAATGATCAAACTAGAAAGTATTGAGAAGAAATTAGGGAAATTGTGGGGAACTTAATTAACCTGCAATGAGTGAAATATATGGAAATTTCAAAAAATCTCAGATCCTATCTCAGTTTGGGTTCGACCAGAAACAACCTTAGAGACAAGAATTTGATGGGCAGTAGTTTGAGTTTGCCTCAAGAACTACCACTAGTTGAGTGGGAAACTGAGATAAGGAAAGGTGGCCAATAAAATCTGCAAAGTTATACAGTAGCCCCTAAGGGCAACTGAGGCAAGATCCCTCTGGGAAACGCTAGAGACACCACAGAACAAACCTCGGGTTCATCTTCATTTAGGGATCAGCACACTGGTGTGTCTATTCATTATTCTTCATATGCTCTTGGATAAAGGTGGCATTTCTTGAAGGCATTAATCCTCTGGCACTTACAGCTTGCCCTATACCTAAACCCATTTTGCTCCCCAGTCAGGATTATAAAACAAAACAAAGCAAAACAAAACAAAACAAAACAAATAAAAAAACAGCTCTTAGGCAGAAAGACACAGGAGTTCACAGCAAGTGCCTTTCACCAGGTGAAGGTGGATGGTGACAGGATGGGAGCTAGACACCAACAGCATCTGCTTCTGTCACAATGGGCACTTTTGGAAAAAAGGTAAACACTTGTGTATTTGTCACTGATTACTCCTGATTGTAGAAAGTACACACATTCTGGAATAAGAGAAATCTAAATTTGAATCCTCTGTCTCTACTTTAGATGGGTGACCTTTGGTAGTTTCTATAACAGCCTCGTGCATCCTTTTCTTCATTGGCAAAGGGGGATGATAAAATGTATATAGCAATAGACTAATGTTGACAGGTACATGAGATAATATATGGAAACCTAATCAATACCTTAGATATACCAAATACACAATATCCTGAAAAGTACATAACATCTAATCAATGAAAGGCAAATATTATACTTTTATAATTAGTATTATATTGATACTAATTCATTTTCTACATACATGGAAATGGGTAAGGCTCAAAATGACTAAAGTAATAGAACCGCGGAAGCCTCAGGCTCTGGTTATCTCCTTCAAAGCAGGCTGGCATTTACTCTATCATGAAGACATGTGGAGTACATATAACATGTAAGGAAACTGTGTTCATGGGATCCACACACAAAGCATGTAGCTCTAACTTGGCTACATAACCACTCTCTGAAGAGCTCCTCTGGATTCTCTGCACTCGTTCACAGGCAGCCTATTTAGAATCTCCATAATCCACTGTCCTTCTTCCTCCAAGCCCAGCCCTCCTGAGGACCAGGGACTTAGCAAACACAGGAGTGAAATTCGGGACACTGACACCCAGGCCCAGGCACTTCCCACTCTTCCATGTAATTTATATTTTCACCTACAAACGTATACAAGTCAGTGTACAGAACACTGCTGTCTCTTTCGTGTGTGTGGATGGTGGATGTTTTTTTTCTTCCTCCTAAGAGTCAGGGGGAGTTCGAAAAGAATGAGGAAATGAAAGCTAAGTGGGTGATTGCCTCTAGTCAGCCAAATTCTCCAGAATAGAGTTTGGCAGAATTAAAAAAGAAAGTCAGCCTGCCTATGGTCTTCAGTTACCAGGGTGGTGGGGTGGAAAAGGAAAGATAATTAAAAGTGACCAAAAAAACCCCAAAAACAAACCCACAGCTGAAATAAGTAGGAGTGAGAATTTCCCAGGTTCTGATTTATTCCACCTCCAACAAATGATCAGCAAGTCCAGCCCTGCTGTCCCTGATACTGAGTATGGATAGGGATTTCAGGACAAGAAGCCAAATGCACACACATAGTCATAGAGAGTTTAAAGAGGACATTTTTTAAAATACCATGATACACCTCGAAATAAGTCACTCGGGAGGGTGCTGAGATGTCAGGAGAACTTGATTCATGGAGAAGAATCTTATATATCTCCCAGCCTAGATATTTAGAATCATAAAAATATTTTGCATTTGTTTGGTGCATTTTACAAAAGGTTTGTCATATACAGTCTTGTTTGATCCTTAAGGAATCACTGTGTCACAGATGGAGAGCTGGGGTCTCCATAGCACTTGTAAATATGGAAGGAGAATCCACTTTTAATCACCTTCTATGTGCCAAATGCAGTACTAGGGATTTTCAACATAAGGTCTCCAGCTTAATATCTCAATAACCTTGGAAGGCAGCTGTTTGTATCCTCATTTACAGATAAAAAAAAAATAGACCAAGATTAAATAAATTGTACAAATGACATTATCACTCTGTCTCCCAATGAAGTATTTGCGCATCACTATTGCTGGGCTTATAATATTCTACTGTTGGGTTTATAACACATTTGCCTCTATGATGCTGAGAGCACTTTGAAGTTCCTCTTCCTCTTTGTTTAACCAGCATATAAACACACTAGTTCTCCACATCTTACAAAATATAACAAACATTTAAAATTCCACTGGGTGAAAAGAGTGGGCTAACTATTTAAATCAATTTTTTTTTGATGTGGGACATTATGTTTTTTTAAGTTTCCAGAATGTTTCTAATGTACAGCCAGTATTAGAACCACTGATCTAGGACATATATAAGTGTTCAGCTACATAAACTTAGTCTTGGTTTTAGTCTCTATCTATAAAATTTGTAAAATGATACCTTTGTGATAGGGAAATTTGAAGAATTAAATGCAATGGTATATATAAAATTGTTTAGCATATTTTTCAGCAGGTAGCAAATAATAAATATATAGTATGCATTATCATTATTCATAGTATCCTTGTTATTGCTCTAAGTCATGATTATTTGATGATTGAATAGATAAGTTATTTGCCAAGTCATAACATATCAGTGCCAGATTTGGGTTCATATCAAAAATCCCATTAATTTACTGTAGTATTAGTTTCACTATGAATATGCCAGCAAATACTATGTTTTTCTCAAAACTTCTCTCCACTGGGCTCCTTTACTTGTTCTCAGATTGATCAAGGGATTCAATGCAAATGGCAGTAAGACTAACTCCAGGATAAAGGCACGCCCAGCACAGTTCTCGTTGGCATGCAGCCCCTTCCTTGTGCTGCACCTCTTAAGAATCAGGAAGGCAGGACCACTGATAGTAGATGCAGCTAAAATTCCTGCTTTAATTTGAAAGTGTTGAAGGATACTCTATAGATTGAATCTGAAAGGGAAAAGGTGTGACAAATCATCTGGTTTACTGGAGATAAATTCTGTTCTTCAAAGAGGTCAGAAATGAAAGTAGAGATACTGGGTGGCCACCCTGTCCAACAGTGATTGGAACAGTTAAGCATCAGGCCGTGATCTTTGTTAGCGTGACCAAGTTCTTTAGAGACTATCTAGTCTATGCATGATTATAATAACCTTGACCAAGGTCACATAATGCATTCTGTCTCCCAATCTGTGAGCTAATTTACTGTTCACACTGCCTAGCCTACAGATATGGTATGGTCTAAGGAATTTCCTTCAAAACCTCTCTCTTTCATTTTTCACTGACTTAAACAGAGAAACAAGGCACATTTTCCAGGAGTGACCCTTTGCATAAAGTCACGCTTAAGGCGATTCCATTTAAGTGGCCACTAACTTTGATCATAACTCTTTTAGCCAAAAAGAACATTTCAGGCTCCTAGATAATTATAAAACAGTCACATTTTCACAAAGCCATGATTAACTTATTCAAATATATAACAAGTGATTATATTCTAAGAGCAATTCAGCTAATTACATTGCATTAAAAATTAGAAATAAATTAATTCTAAAGGCAAAGTATATACTCAAGTCTTCTATGTAACGGCTTGGACATAAATATTTAATGCATATGAAATCTTTGATGAGGAGTGTTTGGCAAACATTCACTTGGGAAAGAAATCAACAAATTATGTGATAATTACTTTTGTGAAGCTTGGTTCAAGAATTAGAGGAAATTAAACTTGGGTGTTTTAGGATTGAGGATATTCTCAGACCTACACGGCTTAAAAACTTCATTAACTTCTCTGAAATCTTAATATATGTTATTATATTTTCCCCACATGTTATCTCTTCTACTTTATTTTGAAAAAGAAAAAGGGTATTAGGTAACATACTGATTCTGAGTAAGAAGGTATGGGTTCAAGCACACCCTTGTCATATTTTCCAACTGTAACTTTGAACAAGTAGTTTGCTCTTTGAATACCAATTTTCCTTTACTGCAAATTTACTTGATTTATGATTCATTTATTTATTCTAAAGTGATATTTTAGGACGCCTACTATATGGAAGACCATGTGATAGGCACTAAAATTCAGTAGAAACAAACAAATGTATTTCCTGTTTATGTGTGATTTAAGTTCTAATAAGAATGATATTTTTAAGAAAATATAATTACAAATTACGTTACAAACGTATTAAAATTGGAATTCAGGCAATGAGTGAGAAGTTTGACAAGTTACAAAAGCATGGGCATCTCATTCCATCTGGAGAGGTCAAGGAAGACATAGATATGTTGAATCCTGAAAGAAAAATAGTTGATTGACATAAAGTTAGAAGAAAATGCAGGGTTAGGAAAGGTAGTTTCCTAGGCAGGAAAAAAAAAAAAAAGAGTACTGACTAGAGTCTCTTTTTCCATCAACAAGCTATTATGAGTCTAAAATTAAATAAAAGATTCAATATGACCAGAAAACTCTGAACAGTTATATGCCCACTGGTGCTGGAGCCCTCTCCAAGTAGATGAGGCCTTTCATCAGTCATGAGAGTGGCTGGGAGTTTAAGACCTATGACAGTGTATTTGGGCCATATTATTTGTTACTTGGCTTAGCATGGCTGGTGGACTAGGTCACACTGAGTCAAAACACAACCCAAACTCTGAGATCTCAAAGCCACTGGCACTTTAGCTTTTGTTGACTTATTTAATCTTTCCCAATTCTACCTCCAGAATTTTGAGAGCAATTTGATTTAAAATATTGTTTTAGCCTGCACATATCCTCAATTCTCTTACTATTTCAGAGGCCAGAAAGGGAGGACTGCAAAGAAGCATAGTAATGAGCTACCATCACCTTTGCAGTTTTTCAAGGGGTCTCCTTCTACTGTTTCTATAAGGTGGTTCAAGTCTAGGTGGTATAATTGGGAGTGATCATCTGTATCCTTGCTGGCCTTCTTACTGCCACAGTGATGTTAACTTTGTTACCTGCTCTGTTTGTTTGTTATTTCTTAGCTCCAACAATCCTGCTCTTATTTCAGCCAGTCCAAGCTATGACCTTTATTCTGATGCTCAGCCACAGAAGATCTAATGGCTCTGGCTGGTATCATTAGCAAGACCTATGCTCTGAAGATTCCTTCAGCCAAGAGGATGAATTTCCTCTAAACTCTCCACCTTTGGGACTCCAGAGCCACTCAAAACTGTTAGCTTTGCACTTGCACAATGAGAGAGGAGAATGGTATCACTCCACATTCAATTCTTATGTGCCCTTTATATGTTTCTGTTTCACTGAAACTTTTCTCATTTCTGTGGCTGAAAGTAGCACCTCATTTCTCGAAACTACCACAGCCCTGTATCCATATGTCTCTTAAGTCACTTCTAAGTAATGTAAATTGGTAGGTACATGTTTAAAGGCCAACATTAGATTATCAGCTCCTTGAGAGTAGGATTCATTTCTGGTCATTTTAAAATTCAGTGTGATTCAAAGGACTTAGTTAATGCAAAGAAAGAAAGAAGGGAGGCTAATATGAGGTAGAGAGGAGGGGAGAGAAGGGAGTGGAGTGGAGAGGTAAGAAAGAAGAACCAAAGTGAAGAAGAACGTTAGTGTTAAGAGGTACCTAATATACGTCAGGAACTAGGGTATCGTCATATATAATTCATTTTAACATACATTGATTGTGTAACATAAAATATATCAAAGTTATTTTAAAATTATGGAAGAATATAGTGAGAATTTTCATTAGAAATCAGGAATGAGTTATAATTCTGAAAGTCTTCAAACTTTAGTTCATTTATTTATTTTTGTTATATGATTAAAACAAAACTTAAATCATAGAGATTAGGATTTGCAAATAGGCAGTATATTATTCATCCTCAGGAGAAGCCCAAACATCACATATTATTATCTTCTTTTTCTTTTTCAATCCATCTGGCTTGTCTAAAGTCACTCAGCTAACATAGCAAAAATGGAATTCCGACTCTGTAGCCTTTCCTCAGGATCACAATAAAGAGAAAATTCGAATCAAATGAGAGTGTGTAAATGATGGATTTGTACGAAGACAGACGAGGCCAAGGGGTGGAGTCTCTAGCTACTGTATAGATCAAGGACACCGTTCCATCCTGTGATTAATTCACAGATCTTTGGCCACTTAGCACATCTTTTTAAACACAATTGGCATAACTGTAGTCATATTATCAATAGTATCTCATTTACATAAAGATTATTCATCTTAATATGCACAAAGCTGTACAATCTCTTAACATCAAATAATTTTCATTGCACTGGTATCACTTATCTGTGGACTCTAAAAGAAGAAAAAAATCAAAATTATAGAAACAGAGTAGAAAAGAGGTTGCCAGATGATAGGGGGTGGGGAAGTAGGGAGAGGTTGGTAAAATGGTACAAACTTTCAACTATAAGATGAATAAAGTCTGAATCTGAGAATCTAAAAAAAAATTAAAAAAAATAAATAAAAACAAACAAAATCAAATAATTTTCACACAATCTATACATGATGGGAGATTTTTCAAAATAATCCAAATAGCATACATTTCTTTGCTAGCCTATTAACCAAATTTTGTCAAGCTGAAAACAGTCATACTAACCTAAAAGCCCACAGAAACCATTGATTTAATTCATTCATTGACTCATTTAAGTTTATAAATTTTTCTACTTTCTTTCCATTCATTCTCTTCAGACATTTATCTGGTGTGTATTATTTGACAGATACTATATTAAACAATGGTCACAGATAGACAAAGGAAAGGGAAAGATAAAAATATTAGCCAAACAAATTTTTTTCAAAAGCAATTCCTCTTGTAAGTAGGTACTTTCATGTTAACAGAAATGGAACATATACCATTTTAGCAATAAGAAGTTCAGTCTGCATTTCAGAAGCGAAAGCATTAGGAGCTCTCATTTTTCCACTGCAGAGATTCTCTCTAGAGAATTCTTCAATTTTCAGAACAGTTTGGTAACTCTCTGGGCAATGAGATTTTGTTCTGGTCTGTAAGTTTATCTACTCCCAGAGGTCTTGAAATGAAGATAGACTTATGGTAGTCTTATCTTTTCCTCCTAGATAGAATCTCTCTATACCACGTCATTTTATAACATACAGAATTCCTTACTTGAGATTTTCCAAATGCAACTAAAAGTGTATGTCTTGGACTAAGGGGCTTCTCAGAATGTGAGACTTCCTGTCTTAAAACTAGGATAGTCCTGGGCAAATCTGATCAAGGTTGATCTCACCAGTGATAAGTTATGTTGATATCATATGCCCATTCCTACCCTCAGGTATAAAGTGATGAGAAAAGCACCCCATCTCTCCAGTATTCTTCCCCCAAGCCCATAAGCCCAGGAAAATCATGCAAAAACAACAGAAAGGGGCTTCCCTGGTGGCGCAGTGGTTGAGAATCTGCCTGCCAATGCAGGGGACACGGGTTTGAGCCCTGGTCTGGGAAGATTCCACATGCCGCGGAGCAACTGGGCCCGTGAGCCACAACCACTGAGCCTGCGCTCCACAACAAGAGAGGCCGCGATAGTGAGAGGCCCGCACACCACGATGAAGAGTGGCCCCTGCTCGCCACAAGTAGAGAAAGCCCTTGCACAGAAACGAAGACCCAACACAGCTAAAAATAGATAAATAATAAATAAATAAATTTATTTTAAAAAATGAGGTGTTAACTCAGTGATTAAATTGAAAGAAGAGAAGTCAGTGGGTCCTCATTTAAAGAAAAAAAAACAGAAAGCAAAATTAGGGACATCCTACATAATAGTTGACCAAATACTCTTCACAACTGTCAAAATCGTGAAGGATAAGGAAAGACTGAGGAACTGTCACAGATTGGAAGAGACTAAGAGGCCATGACAACTAAATGCACTGTGGGGTCCTGGATCAGGAAAAGGACATTACTGGTTCTGTATAAGTTCTGTACTTTAGGTAATAGCATTGTGTTATGGTTATTTTCTTAATTTTAATAAATATTCTATGGTTGGATATATGGTAAGGAGTATGTGGGAATTAGCTATACTATTTTTATGACTCCTTTGTAAACCTAAAATTATCTCAGAATAAAAAGTTAAAAAGAAATCCAAGAGAGGGAAACTCTTTTCCTAGGTAAACTGGTTTTCTTCAGCCATTTTACCCCTGGGGTCATTTGTCTATATTGAGCTCAGACTGAGAATCTGGCTTGGCCCATGCTGGGTGAGTCCACTGGGGGAAAAGGGCTGTTGGCAGCTGTGCAGCATTACTGGAACAGATTGGGCACTAGAGGAGTCTGTAATGCAAATCTATGTTTTCCCATAGGACATTCACAGTCCTTTAGTGATGCAGGAAGCTGAGGAACTGAGACAGAAAGGCAGAGTGCTTAGAAGAGGGAGGGGGCTTGCAATAAACAAAACTAATCGCCCTCTCAAGATAGTTGCAAGATTTTGAAACTACGGGCAGCAAGCTAAAGACCTAGGATTAAAATCTCCATGAGGCAAGACCTTCAGGGCTCAGGATGCGGAAATCAGCCAGACCCTTAGTAAAAATTTCAGGAGGGTATCGGTATCACCTAAAGAATATCATTGAACAAGAAACAAAAATCTGATTAAAAATGCAAAACCACTCCAGCTCATCTTATTGAATAATGGTAATGCAGGGATCAGCCAGTGGTCCTATCCACCTAAGAGAAAAGAGAGAAACCCTAGATGGGGAACATATCATCTAGGTCCTCTGTAGTTCTTGTATGTGCTTGTCCAGCACATTATAAAAATATAACAAAAACTTATTAGACATATGAGGAGGCAAGGCTAGCTGGATGATAATGAAGAGAAAAAAAAAACAATAGAAGTGAACCCAAAGGTAATGCAGATATTGGAATTATTAGACAAGGACTTTTAAAAATAGCTGTGGATGATATGAAAGAAAGTAGAGGGAAAGAAGGCAAAATGGATGAAAAGATGAAAATTTCAATGGAACTAAAACAATTAAAAAAATCAAATAGATATTCCATACCTGAAAATTATACAATATCTGAAATTAAGGTCAATGGGTTTGTCAGCAAACCAGCCACAATAGAAGTCAGGTTTACTAAACCTGAAGATAGATCAAGAGAAAATATTAAATTGAAAACACAAAGAGCGAAAAAAAACCTGAAATAACTGAGCTCAGTGATAGAATCATGTGGGTCACACACGTGACCTAATATATTGACCCTTCAGTAGGAGAGGATGGGGGCAATATTTGAAGAGATATTGGCTGCAATTTTCCAAAACTGGTGAAGGCTATCAGCTTACAGATTCAAGAGGTTTAGTGCAAAATTCATAGACCCTAAGCTAGGTGTCTTGTTTTCTTGTCCCTGGTCTTCTATGACGTTACAGTATAAAATGTCTATGGGGACACTTACATTTACTAATGTACAACCTGAAAGTAAAGAAGTTAATCTCATGAGACCACCCTTGACCGTTGGGGTGTCCAGTATTAGATAAATAGTAGGATATGTATCTAATCTCAATTAGCTTAAATGGAACAGAAAGATAAATTGTGAATACAAGTGTATAATTAAGGGTTGCAAAGAATAAATCCCAGTAGATAGGTATAGGAGATGGGTTACTTTTACCAAGAGTACCTCCAGTTACATGAAAGGGGAATACATGGATATACATAACTTTTCACAGACTTTTGGAAAATGGCTACAATTTGTTAAAGGAGGAGTTGAGGATCTGATGTTGGAATGAATTAGTTTAGTTCAAGCCAAATAACTAAGTGAACTCTATTAGCCTTGTCTTCATAATTGTAATCAACTCCCCTCTGCCTTCGTTGTTATTGTGAGAGGTATAAAGATAATGATGAATATGTCACGGTTTCAGTTATCAATTAATTTGCAGATTAGTGGAGAATATGAGAATTATCTGTTAGTTCCCAGAAATAAATACAAACATATCAAAGCCTTTAGTTCACATAGCGACTCTATTTTCTAAATGAGTCTGAGTCTATTAAGGCTTGGTGATAACCCCTCTGGCCCAATATCATGCAGACAACACTTGGAAAAGCTGAAACCGTTCAAGTTCAAGTCAGCCTTCTTCACTGGTTATGTGTTCTTTATTAAACACACATAACCATAAGGTAAGGTAGAAAGGAAAGGTGTCAAGGGAAAGGTACAGATGGGATTTTGGAAGAAGGAAAGACTTACACTAGAATGAAGTATCCAAGTAATTGGGAATCCTTTATAAATGGGCACATCATCCAGTGCTGTCTGCCTTATTCATATATAAGATATGCTGGCATTCATTTCAAAGAGTCATTTTCAGAGACAGGGATACTTTCTACCTCCTCCAATCTTTTGGACACAGACTTGCACTTCACAAATTAAATAGGAAACATTGTACTGATCCCCTTGAGTATTTGCAGATTTTTGCCCATGTGTTAAAAGGCCGTGAATTTTCCCTAAGGAAGGACACTACAAATTGTTTTGAAATGGAGAGAAAGATCCAAATAACTAGGGGGAAAACTAACCACATCAACAGCTAGGGCTTGACAGTTTTTAATAAGTCTGAGTTATGATTAAGTTATAATTATGATATAAAATATTATGCAAAACTGTAAGAAACAAATGTGAGATGTGCTTATTGAATTAGACAGTGTAAAAGATGACTACTACTAATAAAAGGATAGTCATTTCATATTCTAGTGTAATGTGTTCATCATCCTGTTATTTATTAGCCAAAATATTGTATGCAAATCCCCCAATTTAAAGGATATTAAAAAACATTTATGAATAATTATGTGTTTCTGTCACAGAGCAGTATCAGCATTTCAAAAGAAGGCAAAGAGGCTTTTGGAATCACCCAAACCTGAATTCAAATCTCACTACATTAAATAGCCAATTTTCTCAGCTATAAAATGAAGGACACAATTCCTGCCTAACTTGGTTTTTATGTGGGTTAGTGATCATGCATGGGGAGTAACTGAAATGTTTTATCAAGATCTTTATGCCATGGTGGGGGATGGATAAGGCATAGCTCTGCCTTTGATCTGTGTCCTTGAGAAACTCAGTCTCAAGATTTCTCACCATCCTCGGATCCACATCCAGGAGTTAAAAAACTTCAGTCTAATTACTCACAGGTTTGTTGTGAGAAATAAAGGGAATTATTTTAGGAGAATGTTCATCACAATGTCAGTAACTCAGAAATGTTAGCTGTGGTTGAAGCAATTATTTAGTTTTGTTATTACTGTCATCTCCACATTACCCAGCCCACCTGGTCACTGTGAGAGAACAGACAGGGATGACCCAAGAACAAGGTTAATGCAATCACTTAGACACAGCAATCTATTGGATCCTTATAGAAGCTGGATGTGAAACAAGTACAAATAAATTTCCAGTAGTAACCAAAAAGCAATGAACACTGGTTTTAGTTACCAAAGCTCTTTGGATCCCTCAATTAGTATATATGTGAACCTGAATTGCAGTCAACTGTGCTGACATCAGCCAATTACCAGAGCTTTTCTTTTCAGCTCTGTTACTATTTCTGTGACCTCTGATTTCAGTTTTTTCATTCACTCAATTACTCTCTCATTCGTTTGCTCTTTCATGAAAGCTAGATTATGATGGATCAGGTACCAGCTTAGGCAGTAAGGAAGTGAAAGTAAGAAAGAAAACAGCTCTTCTAACAAAGATAGAAGAGACAGATTTGGGGTATGTTTTTTATTGTAATATAGCCTACAAATTCTCACAACTAAGAATAGAGTGATGGGACAAAGGACATAATTCTCAGTTCTACTTGCTGAGTTCAAAGTGAGATTTCGTGGACAAGTGAGACTCACATATGGAAGGAAAGAAGAAAAAAACCCATTTTTTCCCAATCTTATTGTAAAGAGTTTTATTGAAAGCATAAGGATGAAAAAAATACCTTTTTTTAGAAGGAACTAAAAGTGGTAAGTATACTGTTGGCCTGAAACAAATAGACTGCCACATATTTCTCCAACAAAGATGGACTTACATGGGATCAGCAAAGAATCGCGATTCAGGATCTGCAATCCCAGTGAGCCACGTGCGAGTTCCCACACAGCAAGGGAAGAAGAGCACCTTCATAAAGAGGAAAAAGAAGTTGGGAGGGCACAGCACACAGAGTCCGTGGGGTTTTGGGGGCGGAGACCTCTCCAGGAAAGAAGACGAATCTCTTCCTGCTTCAGGGCATGAGAGCGCCCCCTTCTGGTCTCCCAACTCCGTTTTGAGACTTCCGTTTATTAATTATTGAGCATCTTCTCTTGCCAGATACATTTCTAGATACTAGAGATATAGCAGCAAACATATATTTATATTATTCCCTGCTGTTGGTGAGTTTACATTCTGTGCAAAAGCACAGCGAAATAAAGCATTAACATGAAGAAACTGACCATCAATTTTGACTAGATTTGGGGTCCAAAGATAATCTATATGGAAAGGAACTAAGAAGCAGGTGTAAAACCCAGATAGTGATATGTGATTAGCTAGACTAAAACTGAAATAAGTCATCAGCCAGGTGTCAATTCCCTGATTGCAGTTCAACTGGAATTTGGAAGCTCCTTCCTGGGGCTCCTTCAGCCTTTCCTCATGTGAAGCATCTCTCCATCTGAACTGTGAGCTGCTCAAGGAAAGGGGATACAATTTGCACATTTCACTTTCCCCAGCCCTAGCAAACAGCATAGAACATATATATATTTGAGAGACAGAGAGAGAGTCATATTTATAGATTCAAAGACTCAATACTGTAAAGATATCAACTTTCCCAAGTTGATCTGTATAATCCAAATTGTGATTTCTATAATAAATCACAATCAATGTCTCAATCGGTGTGTGTCTATGTATGCATGTAAAAACTGACAAACGCATTTTAGAGTTTATATGAAAATGCGAAGAACAAAGAATAATCAAGATGATATTGAAGACAAAAAATGCTGGAGGACTCATACTACCCGATGCCACCCCGTGTCATGAAGCAATAGCAATTAAGATGGTGCAGCATCGGTATAAGAATAGAAATATATCTATGAAATACAAGAGAGGCCATATGTATATGGCCAATTGATTCTGGACAAAGGTGAAACTACAATACAGTGCAGCACGGCAGTATTTTTATTAAATGGAGCTGAGTCAATGTGAGATGAATTGGACTTTTATATAAAAGGTAAATGAAGAACACTTAGGAGAATATCTTCATTGCCATGGAGTAGGCAAACTTTAAACATGCTCCCCAGCAGCAATGCAAGCATAAGCCAGAGCTCAGAATGGATGGAAGCTAACAAATATCTGTTGGACTGATCAATGTTTGCATATTTAACATACATATTCATGAAATATAAATTCACAGGTAGAATACAGAAGAGCGTATCTTAGGCATAAAAGTGATGGCGGATTGGTAAGAGCGTCATTATCTTGGATTCTGGAGCCATAGTGACTGAGTTTAAATATTTTCTCAAAAATTTATTAGCTGTAGACCTTGGAAAAGTCACTTAATTTTCCTAGTTTTTAGCATTCTCCAAGAAGAGAGATGTAATGGTAGCATATACCTCACAAGGAAGTAATACATGTAATGTGTTGTCAGCCCAGTGCTGGACTCTGGGAAACCATTGGCTAACTGTGAGCTCTTACTTACATGATATGCTTCAGCATACTGCACAGTGTATCAACATACGCAATTTATTTAATGTATTCATGTATATCTTATCATATATGCATGTATATACACACACATATATATACAATGCATGTATACATACATACATGATACATGTATTCGTGTATATATTACTAGCTTTTTTATCTGTAAAGGATTTAACAATTGCAGGTATGCATTATAATATTAACTTAAAACCCTCTACCTCTGTCCATAAATGTACAGATGTATATTTATCTTTGTTTCTACATAAATAACTAGGGCCTTATGTGATAAACTTTATTAAAGACTATATAGGCAAACTATTCAACTCATGATTCTCTGAGATTCCTAGAAGGAAAAGGAAGAAATCTGAGGTTTATTGAGCACCTGCTCTGTCCCATGCATCTTACATGTATTTCCTCATTTAATCTTTCCAACAATCTATTGAACGATATATTATTCTCCCCATTCAACCAAGAAGAAAACTGAGATGAAAACTATTTAATAATTTGCTCAACAATGCAGAGCCAGTGAGGGAGAGAACAGCACTCCCGCCTGGATTTGTGGGCATTTTTCAGTGCACCATATTGCCTCCTGGGCCTGGGTTTTGTGCTGGTTTCATCCTATCAATAACCAGTGGCTGCACATTGTGGTTCTTATTATGATTGCAAGAGGCCATTCAGCAATAACCATAAGGAAACGGAGGTTTATTGCTTACAGGATCTAGAAATTACACAGCACACCTGGGGCCACATAGTGACATTGCAGGTAAAGAGAGAGAGAGGGCATGGGGTTCTGCTTTTATTGGGGTTGAGGGTAGGGACTGAGGGTTTTGAGGACTCCCTCTTTATTGGTGAATTTTTTAAAAAGAATGGGAGAGTAGCACTGACATATATACACTACCAAATGTAAAATAGATAGCTAGTGGGAAGCAGCTGCATAGCACAGGGAGATCAGTTCGGTGCTTTGTGACCACCTAGAGGGGTGGGATAGGGAGGGTAGAAGGGAGACGCAAGAGAGAGGAGATATGGGGACATATGTATACGTATAGCTGATTCACTTCGTGATACAGCAGAAATTAACACAACACTGTAAAGCAATTATACTCCAAAAAAGATGTTAAAAAATTTAAAAAATTAAATTAAAAAAAACAAAAAACAAAAAAAGAATGGGAATTTAAAGAGTGAGAAGAGAAAAAACAAGTGGCCCAATGGTCAACCAAGATTGAAATCAACCAAGATCTTTAAAATGAAGGAGCCTCAGTGGGCAATGTGTTTACTGGAGATAGCCATCTCTGAAATAGATGCCTCCTTGATACAAATGTCTCTGAAATCAAAGCTTAAGTCATGTACTTACATTACAAAAAAGAAAAGAAAACAAAATGAAATGATGATCAGGGCTTACACTATACCCTGCTTGAATTGTGTATGTTACAGATGCCATAAGACCTGCATACTAATGGATTTAGTAGCAGGTAAAAGGGTCATAAATGCCATAAAGAGATATGCTTAAAAGACTCTAGCAGATTAGATAAGGATGGAAATGTTATGAGTGTTAGTAAAAGGTTATTTTTGAATAAGACACAGTTGGTAAATTATTTGTGTTCTGTTCATCTAGCCTTTAATTCTAATCTCTTTGTGGAACCAAATTGCCCTTATATTCAATATATTTGTCTGGGATTATATAGAGAGCAATTACCCTACTGCTTAATTAATGCTTTTTAAATGAAACAAATATACTAAAATTTAAAAAAAAAAGTTTTAAAAATAAGCCACAGTCCAAGCAGTATTTTCTATTTAGCCACTATTCCTCAATTTCTAAATTATGTACCTTTTAGCCTATTTATCTGCTTACTTTTGAAATCAGGCGGTTCTGAAAATACACCTGGGCCTTGCTTTGAGCAAGTACAGTAAGACACACAGAGATGGAAATGATTGCCAACAAGGAAGAAGTTTTTGTTGAACTCAGATTCCACTGGTGGCAGGGCCACACAGGAGGCACCAACTCAACATGAGAAGCACAGAGAGAGAGAAGGGAAATGAGGGCTGGAGCATTTATAGCAGTTCTTTAGGGAAAGGAGTGCATGAAACCAGGTAAGCAAGCAGTACAAACCTTTGATTGGATAGTTTGAATAATTTCCCCAATTGTCCTACACTGGCCCTGTAGTGATTAGAGCAGAGGATAGTGTCCTGGAATAAATAAGTCAAGTAAAATGAGACCAGTGGGAGATATGGACTCTGGATTGGATGGTTTGCATGTTAAAGGTATTTTAGCCTTTTGGAACTGCTATAACAAAATACAATGGACTGGATGGCGTATAAACTTTTTTTTTTTCTCACAGTTCTGGAGACTGGCAAGTACAGGATCAAGGCACTGGCAGACATGGTATCTGGGGAGGACCTGCTTTCTCGTTCATAGACGGCTGTCTTCTCACTGTCCTCAGATAGCAAAAGGGGCTAGGGAGACTTCTGGAGTCTCTTTTGCAAGGGCACTAATCCTATTCAGGAAGGATCTGCTCTCATGACCTAATCACCTCCCAAAGGCATCACCTCCAAATACCCTCTCACTGCAGGTTAGGTTTCAACATATGAATTTGGGGGGAACAAAAACATTCAGTCCATAACAAAAGACATAGAGGAAAGCAGGTTGTTTGTCTCCAGGAATTAGTTAACCCTTGGAGAGGCAGTTCTTTTCCAGGTCTGCAAAGCCCCGAATGCCAGAGCATCAAGAATACAGAAAATATAGTTAATACAAAGTGTTATATACTTGTTTAGCATTTACTCAGAGAAAGCCTGATAAAACCCAGCAGGTGAGTTTCTGTAGGATAATATCTGTGTTAGGTGTCAGGAAGTATCATTAAAACATGCAGAGGAATAAAACTGTAGTATCATACATGCCCTGGGTAGCCTTCATTTCAGGTTATTCTTCCCTTTTGAGGAACTTGTCAGCCACTTACTGAAAACAGTATTATTTAGATCTGTAGTTAGTGTACTCCTTTTCATTCATTTGTCTTTCCTGATAGTCCCAGGACCATATGTTTTTTTGGCATTCTTTTTAATTAGTGACAGATGGATAAAGAAAATTTACCGCCTACATTGGATTCCATGCTCTTGCAGTTCTTTCAAAATGGCAAAAATACACACCTAGTAACAATTTCTTAAGCAGCTTTAACTTCCCCTAATACTACTCATTGCTGAGGCTGAGTGCCAGGTCTGAGGTTGGGCGTGGAGCTCTGAGGAGAGTATCAGCTCAAGCTCTGTGGATCTCTGCAGCTGTCCCCTTTCTCCTTTTCAACACCCAACTTCTCCAAGAGTGTGGATACAAGTGTGACTAGACAGTGCATGTATGGTATTGTTAAGTGTGTAGAGGCACTATGCATTAGAGGAGGAGATAGGGGTTCTAGCATATGATATTTCAGCCAAGAGAACAAGAAGTACCTTAATCCTACCTTGGCCCGTCACAACTCACTGTCAAGGAAAACATATGAAAAGGGCCAACAGGCATTAACAGTTAAAGCATCACTTCCTTGTTAGCGAAGCTTGTGAATGAACTGCAGTGAACTGCTCCACAGCACATCGTTCGAGGCTAGAGCCTGAAAGCCTCACCAGGACATTGTTTCCTACTATCCTCTTTCCAAACGTGTAAGCAGTTATGTCCTTCACACGTGCCACCAACCAGACCTCTTACACTTTCTCTATCTCCACTTTCAGCTTGGGAAGGTGGAGGAAGTAGAATAATGGGAACTGCAAAGCAGGTTCTTCAGAGCGCCTGGGTGTGTCATCACCAAGCCCTTCCCAGTCCAAGATTTCTGTACCCATCTACTTAGAGTCACAACTGGACACTGTGAAGCACCTGTGGGGATCATTTGAGTTCTGCACATATTCTCCTTTGCTCTAATTATGTACCAACAGCCCTGCTTCCTCCTGTTGGGAAGGTCAATTATTCTACCAGGAAGATGACACCTCTCATCTGTTATTCTAATCACAAGGCAGCACCGTAGCTAACAATTCAATAGGACTCATGCTTTGACTTCTATGAAAATGGGTCCCAGGACATATAGCCCTGCAGTAAATGGGGCATTAGGTGCGGTGGCAGAATGCACACATCCTGCTTTCACCTCCTGGTTCCTGGATCCAGGTATTCTTTCCACTGGGGACACAGAACCATACAATGGTCCTTGATTTGGTGCATGTACTGTGACCTGCAGGATGGCACTTCCCACAGAGTGATGCCTCCAGGTTGGCACTTCAGCTGCACCTTCAACAGGTTATCTCAAAGTTCTAGCAGGCCCGCAGGCTCTGGGTGGTGTGATCTGAATACCACCTGTTAATATTATGGCCATGGTCTCACTCCCACGTCTTCTCAGTTGTAAAGTGGGTTTCCAGCATGATACTCCGCCATGTGAGGTTTTGCGCCACATTCTATAAAATATCTCTATGACTCTCTATGGCCTTGATGCTTATTATGATACTGGCAACTTTTGGTTTTGACAGCTAATAGGCAAGCAAACCTTTAATGATTTTTGTGCTATTATCCCCATTGCTGTTAGTGAGCTATATTTTTTAACATAACAGTCCTCATGTCAACCCTGGCATACAGAGGAGAACCACCACTGAACATTTTACTTTTGATGTTGTACATTGCCATCAACACGCTCCTTGTAGCCTTTTTAGATTACACTCCCTTGGGACCTTACCATGAAATCCAATCATGTGCCAAGTCTGCTGATCAAACACAGTATATACTCTCCAGCATGCACACTTCTGAGCCTTTTAATCCCTCTCTTTACCATCTGCCCTAACAATCTGCATGTTGATCACCATGGAACATCACTTTTTCCATGCTTCTAGGAACCATTCTTATAGCAAGTTCATCCTAGTATCTCCCTGGGTCCTTTCTAGAGTATTAAATCATATATTTCAGGAGAGACCTTCCAAGTCAACAAATTCCTTCCAATTCAATTTTATGCCCTGATCCCTTGATCAAGTACCTCCAGGTTCCAGTCCATATAAACTATACTCTCCCAGGGCCTGCAGGTATGTGCTGGCAAAATCTTGCAGCTCCTTTGAAGAATAGTGTGTTTTCTCCCTGATCGGGCCCAGAACATCTCCAACTGGGTTATGGGCAACTTAAGTCATGGACTCAATGTCAAGAAGATATGGGGACACATGTCCTGAGCAGGGCCTCTCCCCTCTATCTTCCAATTCAGAGAGAGGAAAACAGAGGCTAGCTCGTAATAGGGAGGGGTGGGTCATATCTACAGAGTCAGAAGATTCAGAGGAACCTGAAGAGTTAAAATCTTGAGAGGTATTAATCCAAGTGTCCCCATTTGCTGCATTAAGGCCCCATGTTTCCCTCACCAGGACCTGCCCATAGTATAACACACCTGTTTGATTAGAGGTCTTCTTTGACATTTAGCCACTCTGATGACTAGTCCCTGCTTTTCTTTTTCTTCCTTGCCTTCTTCTCCCCTCCCACCACTTCTGTTTATGAAACCAAAGAGGCTGCTCATTTTCATACCTAGCTTTCATTTGCCCGCTACTCAACTTCAGCTTCTGTAAAGTGCCTGTGATTGTGGAACAAAACCGTGACCACCCAACCCCATTATCTTTCTCAACACTATCATTCTTCCATTCCATACAAGGTGGATGTGGTAACAGGTAGCCGAGCCCCTTGTGTGAGGCTGTCCTCCCCCTACCGCCAGGGACAGGCTCTTCGCTGCCAGCAGGAGAGTCATCAAAGTCCACATTTAACCGTATCACTTCCTTTCTCATATTGCCTTCCATACTGAGTTTGCAAGCTGAGTTCTCAGGAAGCCGACACTGAGACAGAGTTTGTTGTGCAAGCCATTAATTAGGGACCATCAACTGAACGAAAGAGGCAGGAAGTAAGATTGGACAGAGGAAGTCAAACTGTGATACCAGCTGGCTTGTTAGCTTGGGCCAGCCTGCCGGCAGCTCTGGCGTGAAATTGCTCATCCGAGTATAATGCATTTGAAATTTCCCAGGAAGGACATGATCTCATGCCTTCCGAGGTAGCTTTAAGCAGCTGAGTTAGAGCCTGAAGGAGCTGATGACTGGAGGTTGCCTGCTAACTCCACGGTCCACGGCTGGGAAGCAACTCCTTCCTTGAAGGGGGGACCTGGGGAATCTACATCTTGAATCACACACTTAATGTATGGTACAGATGTCAAAATCAGGAAATTAACAGAGATAGCATTCTGATATCTTTAAGTGTAGTCTATATTACACTAAAATGTCACCAATTGTTCCACTGATTTCCTTCAAAGCATTTTTTTCTGGTCCAATCTCCAAGCTAGGATTGCACATTACACGTAATTGTCATGTCTTTTTATTCCCTTTTAAATCTGCAGTAGTTTCAGTTTTTCTTTGTCTTTCATGATACTGAAGAACAAAATATGTGTATAGGTGCTTTGTTTTGTAGAATGTTCCTTAGTTTGGGTTTGATAGCTGTCTCCTTATGATTATAATATACATTTTTACAAGAAATACTGTATAAATTATTATGTCTCCCTCAACTCTTAACACACATGTTGTCCTTATATATCTTAACATATTTTTTTTCCCTTGAAACAAGCAGAAAGGTACTATTTTCCTCATTGTATAGATACAGAGACCAAGGTGCAGAGAGGTTAAATAATCTAATGGTCCGTGGAAGAAGCAGTGATGTAATCCAGTTTAGCTATTCTATAGCCATTCTTCTCTACGTTACTTTTCACTTCAGAAAAGGAAGGCTATGAGTTATCTTCAAACTTTCCTGTTTATCAGAAGCAGCCAGGGAATTGGCTAAAAATACAAATGTCCAAAGTGAACCCAAACTACTCAAGTTATAGACTTCAGAGTCTATGTTTTTAGCAAGCACTACACCCTGATTCTGATGCACAAAAAGTTCGAGGCGTAGGAACACAGGTAACTATGTCACTGGCTGAAAAGGTAAATTTTCTTTGGTCTCCACTCACACCATCATGGGCCATCTGGTGATCTCACTTCTACAAGCCTGGTTGCTTTTTCCATCTCCTGACATACCTTTACTGCCAGACTGGAAATTTCAAGGGAGCAAGCAGAAGAACAAAGGCTATTCAAATTGTGCCTTTGGCCAGTTCCTTAGCCTTGCTGAGCCTGTTTCTTAACTGGCTAACTGAGGTTAAGGATAACTCTCCTATACAGTTTTGAATAATAGGCTAGAAACTGGCAATCAATGGGCAAATAATAAATCTAAGCAATTCTACTGTTCTTGCTGTAACATGTTTTCTCTGGTTACGTTTTTTTTATTTTAGTCAGAGTGTGAAAAACCTGAATGGATCCCTGCTTCCTGCAGTTTTCATGCATTTCTGATTGTTTTTCTCAGTAGTTTTTTTTTTTTACTTAATTTTTCCACTTAATACCTTAAATATGCTCAAGGGGTTTACATTCAAATTCCATTATAATGTGATTTGTTATATAGAAAGGAAGGGAAGAAGGAAAGGAGGAAGGAAGCAAGATCACTGAGCTTAAAACTGGTCCTAATGAGCTCTCTTTCAGTAGGAAGGTGAGTTTAGGAATGTACAGCTACCAGCCTGGAGCATCTTAAGGCTGGAGTTGATCTGCAAGTGCAGTTCTGGAGAGGGGCTGATTAGAATCAGCAGGAAGTGGGGATTCTATTTCCAGGAGTCAGAATAGAATCAAGAGGAGCTCAGAAGGTCTCACTGGGGCCTGAATCCAAAGAATATAAGAGAAAGCCCCAGCAGTGCAGGAGGGTTCCCTTTTCTCCACACCCTCTCCAGCACTTATTGTGTCTAGATTGCTTGATGATGGCCATTCTGACTGGTGTGAGGTGATACCTCACTGTAGTTTTGATTTGCATTTCCCTAATGATTAGTGATGCCGAGCATCCTTTCATGTGTTTGTTGGCAATCTGTATATCTTCTGTGGAGAAATGCCTATTTAGGTCTTCTGCCCATTTTTGGATTGGGTTGTTTGTTTTTTTGCTATTGAGCTGCATGAGCTGCTTATAAATTTTGGAGATTAATCCCTTGTCAGTTGCTTCACTTGCAAACAGCCACTATGGAGAACAGTATGGAGGGTCCTTAAAAAACTAAAAATAGAACTACCATATGACCCAGCAATCCCACTACTAGGCATATACCCTGAGAAAACCATATTTCAAAAAGAGACATGTACCAAAATGTTCATTGCAGCTCTGTTCACAATAGCCCGGAGCTGGAAACAACCTAAGTGTCCATCATCGGATGAATGGATAAAGAAGATGTGGCACATATATACAATGGAATATTACTCAGCCATAAAAAGAAACGAAACTGAGCTATTTGTAATGAGGTGGATAGACCTAGAGTCTGTCATACAGAGTGAAGTAAGTCAGAAAGAGAAAGACAAATACCGTATGCTAACACACATATACGGAATTTAAAAAAAAAATGTCATGAAGAACCTAGGGGTAAAACGGGAATAAAGACACAGACCTACTTGAGAATGGACTTGAGGATATGGGGAGGGGGAAGGGTAAGCTGTGACAAAGCGAAAGAGAGGCATGGACATATATACACTACCAAACGTAAGGTAGATAGATAGTGGGAAGCAGCCGCATAGCACAGGGAGATTAGCTCGGTGCTTTGTGACCGCCCAGAGGGGTGGGATGGAGAGGGTGGGAGGGAGGGAGATGCATGAGGGAAGGGATGTGGGAACAGATGTATATGTATGACTGATTCACTTTGTTATAAAGCAGAAACTAATAAAAAAAAAAAAATAAAAAAAATAAAAAAAAATTAAAAAAAAAAGAAAAAGCTCCCTGATTTACCTAGACCCTAGAAATGAATGTCCAGGAAGCACTAACATTCATGAGACTGAGTTCTTTCACATACAACCTCTTTAAGAAAAAGTTTTTTCATATATATAATGGGGTTAACATGTCGAACTGGTTTGTTGGGAAAATTAAAGTTTGCTATACATTGAAATACTCAGCACAATCCTGGAACATCCTAAGCCTTCAGGAATTGTCAATTTAATGAGTTATTTGTAGTGAGGTGGATGGACCTAGAGTCTGTCATACAGAGTGAAGAAATCAGAAAGAGAAAAACAAATACTGTACGTTAACACATATATAGGGAATTAAAAAAAATGGTTCTGATGAACCTAGGGGCAGGACAGGAATAAAGACACAGACGTACAGAATGGACTTGAGGACATGGGGAGGGGGAAAGGTAAGCTGGGACGAAGTGAGAGAGTAGCATAGACATATATACACTACCAAATGTAAAACAGATAGCTAGTGGGAAACAACTTCATAGCACAGGGAGATCAGCTCGGTGCTTTATGACCACCTAGAGGGGTGGGATAGGGAGGGTGGGAGGGAGATGCAAGAGGGAGGAGATATGGGGATATATGTATATATTTAGCTGATTCACTTTGTTATACCGCAGGAACTAAAACACCATTGTAAAGCAATTATACTCAATAACGATGTTTAAAAATTAAAAAAAAAAGCCACTGTAAAAAAAAAAGAATTGTCAATTTAATCTAGCTATACTATTATTTATTTTCTACAACTAATACTTTTTTTCATATTCTTATCAATTTGTAATTATATGTCTGTGTGTGTGTGTGTATAACTTTTTCTTTTCTTTTTGCTTCCTTGACTTGCCTATAAGCCCCATTAGGGAAGGAACTAAGTCTACCTTATTTATTACTGTTTCTTAAAACATATTTGTTGAATTGATATTAAATAAAAATCTTTTGGGTTGTCTTACTCACCTCAATGATTTTAGTATAATTGTCTTAAACACCAGAGCATTTCTTGCCCTGAGAAAGACCAGAGCTCCTTCACAATTTCTCCTGATTCTTAGGTCTTGAACATTCATATTTGGTCTCTTCTCTGCAGGTTGCCCCTGTTTACCAAACTGCACAGCTGAACCTCTCCAAAAATCCACTCACACCAATAAGCTCACACAATTATAACTTTTAGAAAAAGATCTCATAGCAGCATCTCTCAGCTTTTATCATCTTGCCCCCAGCCACCTCTCTTTCCTTCCCCTCAGGAACAGAGAAATTCTTTTTCTTCTCTGTGCATAAAGCTTTGTCCGTTTTTCTGGCATCTGCTTTGATGCCCCGGGGTCATAGTATGCAGTTTAAATTTTCAAGAGATCATTCCTTCTGCAGGATAAGAGGAAGTGAGAAAGGGAGAAGGAGTGGTCTTGAAGGTCCCTTGTCCCAGGGGGAGTAGCAAGGGCACTGTGGAGAAAGCATGGGAAGATCTCTAAGACAAAAAGTGCAGATAACAAGTGGTCAGGAAGTCCACTTGTGTAGAACTAGTCATTCACAATATTTCTGGGCAAAGTTTGATGCCAGTTGCCTTCTAGATTCATTGGCATAATCACTAAACACTTCAAATACATGGGAGAAATAAAAGCCCATGGGACAGACTTGATGGATATTTGTGAAATCAAAGCTATAGTTCCTCTATGTCTGAGACAGAAGAAAGGACTTAAACACAACTAGCTCCTAGGGAATAATTCATGGGGCAACAGCTAAGTAATTGTCTTTCCTTTGCTTTAGTACTAGTAAACCTGGGAAATATAAAATATAAATATTTTGTTGCCTTTATGGATTTGCTGTTCTTCTTTAAGCTTTGTGTCTAATAAAATACGTTCTTGCAGCACTGCCATAGTACAGGTCTGGAAATTTGCCACCGTTTTCCAGTTAATTAATGCATTTGGTCATTTAGGTTGGCGTGGCTCAAGACAGATGCTCCATAAATGTTAGGTGAATGAACGAATATGAATGAATGACTGTGGTGAAGGCTGTTCCATCATAACTCTATTTGCTATAATAATATTTGAGCTATGAGGTTGCAATCAATACAAACTCCGATGGGCAGCATATATATATCTCTTCTCTTCTTGAATTAATATATTATAAACCAGGGGCTAGGAAGTTTTATTTATGTAGGCCACTAATTCACAGGGAAAAATCCACTCAAGTGTGAAATGACAAAACAACTTGTTATAGTTAGTTTGCAAAGAGAAATATGAAGTTTCCTACTCACCTGTTTTTTAAAAAATAATCTAATTTAATTCAACTATCTATTTCAGAGTTAGAGAAGAATATAAGTCATTTATATTTTACCCTCTGAGTCAATATTTTTCCAAGTGTTGCCCATTTACCACCCCCATCAACCAGAACTACCTTTGAGATGATTAAAGATGGATACTGCTTAATTTTCTTTGTACCCCTCAAGTCACCCACAGTGAAAAACCTACTACATTCAGCAAGGCCTTCAGTGGGATGGGAGCACTGAATGTGATGGGGACATGGAAGAGATAAAGCAAAATACATAGACTGTGTGCACCATGTCATAATACAGAGGAAACTCTTTATCATACAAGAAATGGGAAGTTAACAAAGGGATTTTTAAAGTAAGAAAGTGCAAAAATATATTTTTTAACTCATTCAAAATTAAGAAAATGCATATTTAATATTTCTATGCAATCGTAGTACGGCAATGATTCAGTTAAGCTACGAAGAAGCACAAAGGCACAGAGACACTGATGATAAATGAAGTGCCCTGAGTCCATGCTTATGTCCTGCATTTGTATTCTTTTTAGTTATAGCAAGCAGGGCTCATTTACTCAGCTAAACATACAGACCTGTATTGAATTCCACCAGGCAGTAGTTTCTCTTCTTGGCAGTGAGATTGGAAAATTGGATTTTCCCCTGCCTGCTAACCCGACTCAAAATTTATTTGTATTTAGACCCTCTCTATATATATAATTATTACTATCATCATTATTTAGCAGCTTTTGCTTAATCTATTAATGAGAAATAGATATTTTCGATATGGGTGCACTGTGAGGTCTATTAGGGATGACTATTGCTATAGGAGCCTGGGGCAGTGGTAAAGAGTAAAGCTGGGAATGCACAAGCTCTCAGCAGCCAGGCCAGGGAGTGGGGCTGGAAAAGAAAAACCGTGGTGGAGGAGAAGGACAACCCGATCAGGGCATGGCAGTGTTCAACCGTAGCATTTTATCTAAGTAGCTGTAGGATTTTATAATGGAAGAAAACAATTCTGAAATGAGTTATCACGTTTGCAATATTAACACTTGGAAGAAAAAAAAAAGCCTGTTTCTTGACTGCTTCTTCCAGTCTGGATCCTCATAACCTTAATGGAACAGAAGAGGATTTTGACGATAGTGAAATTTCCCCGGCACACAACACTCTTTCTAATTGTGACTTCTGGAACTCTCAGGACCCCCAGCTTGCACTTAAGTATGCCAACTCCTAGCACTTCAGGATCCCTAAATGTGTAGAATCAAGACACCATAGAAGTCTTTCAGTCCAGTGGTATAAAAACTGTACAGGGAGACCAAATTTCTTTTTATCCTTTCTAGTAATAATATTTTGTGTCACATGCTTCTAAATACTTTACAAGTATTAATTCATGTCTCTTAATAAATGCATGTAGTAAGTTGAGGGACACTGGAGAACACAGAACGAGAGTTTGAAAATATTACACACAACATGTAAGAGTGGATATCTTTCTTTTGGCTGAGTATAGAAAGATAATTTAAACAAAGTATTATGTTTTAGAGATATTTTCTGGTTAAAATCAGGGCTCTTTTTTTATCTTAGTTCCTAACTTCTTGGTACATGCATGTCTTTCAAAGAATTTCTTGTTTAATTTTGTTTTTACTTCTGTATCCTATTATCCTTTTAAATCTAGAATGTACACAACAACAAAATCATAGAGCCTCTGAATTAGAAGGTGCCGTAGAGATCATTAAATGATTTTCCTTTATTTTACTGATGAGGGGATTAATTAAAAATGCCACTAAAGAGAAGTGGACTGAGTGGTGCAAGGTTACTCTTATTGAGCTTGTGACAGAAAGAGGGAGGAATTTCTCATTAATAAAGAGAGTGAGCACATGAAAATTTGCATAGTTTATTAAGAACAATAAATCCCAGGAGAAATAAGCCTTGCCACCCTCCTTAGTTACTCAGACGTGAACACGTGTAGAAGAAGTGATGGAAGATATGCTCCCAGGAAAAGTAAATGACTTTCCCGGGTAGATCAGCATTAGAGGCAAAGGAGAAATTGCAGAATGTGAGGGAAAAAGATTTTGAAATTTTGTTTTCTTAATTCTTTTTTTTCTTTTAGAAGTTACTTAAACACCATTTGAAAGTTTACTCTATAAACACATTCTTTATTGTTTCTTGTTTATTGAACACACTTATGATGATGTTAACATTTAATGAAAATGTGCATACCTTGTATTCCATAGTAAATGTTCAGCCATTCTTTATTGTGCATTCTATTATTCTTATAAAATCTGGAAGTGAAAAACTCTACTTCAACTGCTGTTATAGATTGATATTTAGTCTGTGTCTATATTATCTGCCTATCTCAGATGAGCTTTGATGCAGGATGAAGGAAACTAGGTAAACAGACTTCTCATCATATACTATTTTAACAAGGCTTATTTCCTCCTGGGATGTATTTTATACATCCAAAACAGAGTGAAGCAGAGATGAAAGTATGGGTGCTTAGTTGAACATGGATTTTTTTCAGAGGCTTCTGTCAGCCATTAGGCTATAAAATAATAGCCACTCAATTGCTTTTATACCTTGTCTTAATTCCAAAACAGTGAATCTAACAGAACCCCAAGGCCCCCAACATCCTATGCAGAAATGGTGTTAGTGGTTTCATTTGGTAACTAAGAATTAGGTTGAAGAAATATGAGGAATGCTGTTTGCTAAATTCTACCAATAAAATCTCAACGGCTTTATTTTCTTCTGCAGAGAACTTGACATTCTATTTGTATTTATAAGATTCATAGGGAAACGGGGGAAACTGAGGACAATCTGATATAAAAATGTTAAAATGTTTTCTCCTGGCTTATCTTAGAATTTTTAATGTTTCTTAAATCAGCCAGTCAAGGGAGAGTCAGGACAAATAATTAGAATAATAACAAGCAGCATGTTAGATGCTCAGAAGCTTTTTCCATCACAGGTATGTTAGACACTAATGATGTCACCAAATAGCAGGTACACATGGTGCAGCCATTTTCCAAAAGAGAAAACAGACAGAAAGCATAGCCAGTATTGTTTTTTAAACCAGGATTACAAATTTGAATTTAAAAAATATACTTTTTAAAAAATAAATAAATATTTCAGAATGTCCAGATCTTACACCAGAGAATCTGATTAAATTAGTCTGCTGGTTAGAACTGTGTTCTAACTATAGAAGCTCACAAATAATTCTAATGCATAGTTAAAGGGACAACCATTGGTATAGAAAAACACAGATAAAAGAAGATATGACTTTATCTCACATTTTAAAGAAAAAAGGAATTAGGATCTTAAACTAATTGTAAACCCCAAATGATTTGCCTGATTGATATGGTGGGGAAAATGTTGTGAATTATTTTACATAATTCAAAGTGTCCAAATCGAAAGGTAAAAAATGACAAAGAAGGAAAAAAATGGCAGGTATTTCACATACATTTTTATGACTTACTTAACTCTGGGGTGTTCAATGGACATCTGGAATTCTGTAATCGTTTCCTCTTAAGACACTTTAACAGGATAATTGAAGATGGGCTATAGGATCATGACGTCTATGTCATGATTTTACTAACTAGTTACAACTTCAAATGACATGTCAAACCATCTCATACTTAAATGCTTCACATGTTCTAATACGTAATAAAAGTGGCAAAATTTGTGGCTGGGTATACAGAAAGATCTGTAAGGAATCTCTTATGCCGAGGGGAGTGGTTTGGAATTTATCCAGTTGACCTTGGAGAGTGAATGGAAATGTCTGAGCAAAGATGAGGCTGGGAAATATAGGGCACTGTGGGGAAACTACCAGGAGAAGACAGTGTAGGTACAGAAGAAATGTGCCGTGTGTCTTCTCTCTGAGTGAGCGATGGTCAGGGCCTGGACTAGTCAGGTTGGGTAAGAATAAAGAACGAAGTCTATGTCTATGATAGATTTTTTTAAGTAGAATTGCTAACAAATGGTCGCGTCAGATATGACGAACAAAGGAAGAGTTAAGGATCATTCTAAGGTTTTTGGTGTGGGGGCTTGTAGAATGCTGAGGATGTTCTCCAAAATCAAAACTAGAGATTGTGTTATAAGGTTGTTTGAAAAGCAGGGGTACACAGAAGATGGGGAACAAAGTCTTAGCCTGTAAGGATGAGGAAACAGGCAAGTCCATCCCTGGTCAAGTAAGGGTGAGGAAGCCAACTTCACACTAAGATTTAGAGAGACGCCAGAAGGTCAAAGCATAGACAATATAGTGTCAGAGAACAGAGTTAGGTAGCCACTGTGGCCCTAGAGCACAATATCTTCACATGTGGAACTGTTATCTAAATTGTTTCTGCTGTTTGGTGATAGCCTGAGATGAGAGAACATGAATCAAAGCCATAAGCAAATAGAGATCTGTGGGTGCAGGTGTTGTGAGCACACGTGCACTTCCAGGGTGAACCATGAGGGATGCATGCAGGAAGGGTCTGGGTGGCTCCATGTAGAGCCAAAGTCAAGCTGGACTTAATGGAGAACGTGTGAAGCCTGTGGGGCCATATGGCAAGAACATATTATGGAACGAAGGATGAAAATGATTAATGGAAAAAGAAAAAAAATGAGAAAGTTTTTGATGAAATTTAAATGTGCTCCCTATTAAAGAATCTGTCAGAAATCTGTAGCAAACATCCTTATTCATTATGAAAGAATGTAAATATTTATATTAAATTCAGGAACAAAGAAGACTGCCCATTACCAATAAAACTATGCAGAGCTGTATCAGAGAGATAGGAAACATGAAAATGATGACTTTCGGTTAACATTATACCTGCTAACATATAAAAATCTTTGAGAATTAATTTAAGAAGGACAATAAATAAAAAGTGTTCAAAATTTGGATTTTTCCAAAGGAGAACCTAAAATAGGGACAAGTGAACAGACAGTTTTATTGGAAGACTTCAAGAAGCAGGAAAGACAGCCCTGGGAGAGCAGCAGGGGGAAGGAAGGAAAATCAGTTTGGGGTTGTTAGGAAGGTTGCCGCCAAGGTGCATGGGGGCTCTTTCCCACAGGGACCTCCTGAGGATTGTACAGCATCTCTCACCCCAAGGACAGGAGTGAGGAGCATTTATCCATCCTCGTTGATTTAGGGTTGCCCTGATGATGCTATCTGCCACATATTTCCATGCTAGGCATAGATCCAGGTTGTCCAAAACCCCATTGCATCCATGGCATCAGAAGATTCTGTGGCAAGGGAAAATGCTTAGGATAAGTGAAGCCTTACTATGGACTGAATGTTTGTGAGCCCCCAGATTTACCTGTTAAATCCTAATGCCCCGTGTGATAGTGTCTGGAGGTGAGGTCTTTGGGAAGTGATTAGATCACAGCACAGAGGACCCTTATAAGAGAGACCCCAGAGGGTTCCCTCGACCCTTCTGCCAGGTGAGGACGCAGTGAGAAGACAGCCATCTATGAACCAGAAAGTGGGCCTTTATACCAGATACCTAATCTGCTGGCGCCTTGAACTTGGGCTTCCCAGGCGCCATGACTGTGAGAAATAAAGGTCTGTTGTTTATAAACCACACGGTCTACACCATTTTGTTACTGCAGTGCCAACAGACTAAGAAGCCGGAAGCGGGCAGCATCAGGTGAGGCCATGCCTACAAGGAACTGTGTCTTTTTAAAGAGAAAAACCGCAGGCCCAAAATGACATCACTTGTGCTAAAGTCCATGATACCATATCTAGATTTAATACCTGACTTACGTACAGTTTTGATCTTCGTCAGAAATGCAATCTTAATCAACCAGTTTGGGATTTTCTGGTCAGCATCAAGGAGGTAATCTGTCACAGTGGGCTCTCTCCACGCCCCCAGAGGAAGAAGAGGCAATCAGCATGAAAAACTCTTGCCCTTCCCTCCCCCACAAAACGATGTCCTGGCCGAGAATTACCCCTTCTGTAATTTTGCTAATAGCCCCCTTGTCCCACCCTTCTTCCTATAAAACCTTCTATTTCGCACAACCCCTCTGAGTGCCCTTCTAGTGGCGAGATGTGATGCTGCCTGAACCATTCATGGATTGTTGAATAAAGCCAAGTAGATCTTCAGATTTACTTGACTGAATTTTTCTTTTTTTTTAAACTGTCCTCAGCTGCAGCTGGAATCAGAAATAGTGCCAAGGGGACAGGAGGAAGAGCACGAACAGATGCTGATACAATGAACATCTGAACATCAGGAATCTTCCTTGATAGCAGTACCACCAATTGAAAGGTGCAGAGAAGGAAATAGCACCTTGACTGATGTTAGCAGATGATTTGACCAAGAATAAAGATTATATTTGTTACTATGGTGTCCTATAAATATCTTTTCTTTTCTTCTCCTCACTATGTTTTGTTAATGCCTTAGGTTCATTTACACGGGATGTTTTTTCCACGTACCTCTTCCCAACACTACAACTTTTTACCTGGATAAATCCTAAACTTCTATAAATAATTTAGGACTCAAGACTCAGACCTGGAACCATCTGTATCAGGAAATCTGCATGATTCCTTAGTTAAAATTTGTGCTCCTGTAGTTTTCTCTGTAAAATTATCACTGAACTCACCACAGTGTACTAAATTGATCTGTTCACTTAATTATTCTCCATTTGGATTGTTAACAATTTGGGGAAGAATTACTATCTACTTAACTTGTTTAAACAGAGATGACTACATTATTGTGAAATCCAGGAAAAAATGAAACTGCAGGGTCTCTTGTTCATAAAGCAGGGAAACAATTTTGTTAAAGATACTCAGTTATAAAGTTTTTAAATGTCTCCCATGGTCACTTTCTTGACTTGTCATAGTGATTTTGCACTTGCCAGTCAATGTCACTCTAAGTAAAAATAAATAAATAAATAAAATTTTAAATGATTAGCATGAATTGTATGTTTACCTTTATATTGTGCAGTTAGTTTTAAATGCAAATATAAGAGTATTTAACTCATATGTGGAAGCATTAAATTACAAAACTTATATTTTATAGCTCGTACATGCCCATGTATTTCATTCTCAGCAGGACAAAGTAATCACTGCACAGAATAAACTCAACTGGTTTTATTGGATTTGATATGCACACATTCTACTGAAACTCTGTACCTGTGGTTTACTGATTAGTGAGAAAAAAAAAAAAAAAACGAAAAGGAAAAGAACTACGGGTTGCCCTTTCCTTCTAAGTCATCATTTCAGCTTAGGTGGTTGGCTGACACAGGGAAGTCACATGAAGAAGAAAGAATACAATTTAGTTTCTTAGTCACTCAGTTTTCTTAGAACATCACTGTTTCTTTCTGCAAGTTTGGGTTTGAATGAAAAGTGTGGCTTCTTGGAGCTCTCACCACCCCAATTAATCATAGATGTAAAATGCTTACTTTGTACGTGCCCTGAGTCTTGCTTAACTCCACCACACCATGGGACCAGGATTCTGTGCTCGAAGGACACTGGGAGCACTATCTAGAAAGGGGTAGCAAGAAGTTTGCCCCTTGTCCCCGAAGGAGAGCAGATTTTGCCACCCCCAAATATGGCTCTATGGTGTAAGGATCATCTTGAGCTGATTATTTTTAAGAAAGAGCAAACACAGGAGAAGCTCTGAAAACCAAGTAGAAGTTACCCTTTTGTAAGGGAAAATTACATTTATAAGGGAAATCTCCATTTGTCAGGGGCTGTCCCTCTCTATAACAAGAAGAGGAGGGTGACTAAATCTCTAGAAATTCTTACAGTGGAGAAGACAACTGACTTAACTCCTCATAACAACCCTACCCTTGTTTACTGTGCTTTGCCTGGTAACCTTCCATAGCAGGCTTCCCTCCCTCAGCATCTTCTTGTCTTTAGCTGGAGATGGTATTTAAGGTGATGGCTTGGGCCATTCTGCACAGTTTCTCAGTTTTGCTAGGTCTCTCCCATGTATACAGGAATTATACATGTTATTAAACTTCTGGGGTTTTTTTTTGTTTGTTTCTTTTTCTCCTATTAATCTATCTTTCATTAAAAGGGGTTCACAGCCAGGAACTTAGAGGGGAAGACAGAAAATTATCTTTGCCCCCCTACATCCCACTAGACCTCACCAATAAAACACACAAGTTCAGAGATAAAATCTTTAACAATTTCAGTACACTCACAGCCAAAGATTAAAGCCATCATGGATCCCCCTGAGCACAGGGCCATACATGTGCCTCACCTCCATGAAACTAGCACTGCTTCTAAATTATGAGAACATAGCAGGATGCATGGTCTGTATCAGGGGTCCACTTCTCTAAAATGTCTGTCTCCTGTCCTTGAGTACAGGAGGTTGAAGAAATCCACCACATGGCCCCGTGTTTTGGAGGGAAGCTTCATCTCTAGGAAGAAGCAAAGAAACAACTGAAGTGGCAGGAACTGATTTCCTGCCCAGCGTCTCCGCGTTCCCCTGGCTGTGTGCCAATTTGCACTGGAGCCCAGTGGGACCTGGGGTGACTGTTCCAGTCTCTGCCTTGAGTAGTGAAGGCTTCTCCGTGTTCTGGTAAGTTAAACAGGGTGTTTGCCTTGTTCCCCTTGTTTGTTTTCTATTTCTAAGTAATTGGTATTTAAGTAGCTACTTAAACTCCTCTCTGTCCAGTATTGATAGGAACTGGCAAAGCCTCCTGAGGAAGTCATCATTTTGCTAGGTTTTCGCAAAGGCTTTGCTCAGTTGAACACAGACCTTGCTTAACCTTTTTGTTTATTTATTTGTTCTAAGATTTTTCAGTGCAAAGTGAGTTTGAGATGTTTTATATAATAATATACAATTAAGTTCACTTCATTTCCATTCAGTTAAAAAATAAGAAAGAGTGAGGACCTACACATACTAAATTATCTTAGATTTCTAAGCCTTGATTTTCTTCTGTGTATAATGAGGATATAATATACATTTCATGGAATTATGATGATGAGGACAACTCAAACTATGAAAGCACCCAACGAAATTCTGGACTCATGGTAAATAGTCACCTCAAAGGTGTGTGCAAGAACCATGGGGGATGCAGAATTGATGAAGTCACCACCTCTCCCCATAAACGGCTCCCAATTGGCCAGTGAGAGAGACAGAAGGACAGTGTGGTGGCACTGAGCACCGAGGCTGAGTACATCTAACTTTAGATGAAGGCACTGCCACTGAAAGCAGCTAAGGCTCCTGACTTTGTATTTATAAAAAGACCCCTGTAGGGAGCAAACTGTGCCACCCCAAAATGTCTCTCTAGGGGTGAAGTATTTCTGGTTAAAAACAAGGCCCAAAAGGCTCAGGCAGAACCTCTGACCTTCCCCCTAACTGCCTAAATGAATTTTGATGAAGGGCCTATTTCCAGAATAGATCTATCACCAGAGCTATCTGCAAAGAATATGGAGTAGGTCTGGTGCGGGAAACTCTTAGAGATCAGAGTCCAGTTTGTGTTCCATTGTCTCTGCCTGGCCAGCAAACATTTGTTTACCAAACATCTGTTTGTCCATCTCCACGTGAATTGCCTTCCTCCCCTTTGAAGTCCCAAAATGGCTACTCCCAACATCCTCGTCTTTAGCTAAAGATGGTGTGTAAGCCGACAGCTTCAGCCACACTGGGACTTAGTTTTCCTGGGTCTCTCCCATGTACATGTTACTAAACTTTTAGTTGATTTTCTCTTGTTGATCTTCCTCTTGTCAGTTTAATTCTTAGACCAGTCAGAACCTAGAAGGGTAGAGGAAAATTACTTCCTCCATGACACCCCTTACATGCCAGATACTGTGCCAGGTAATGAGGATGCACTAGGGATCTAGAGAAACAAATAGGCCTCTTGTTACAGGCACAGTAGGCCTATTATTACAAGTGTATTTGTCATCTATAAAACTGATAGAATAATATGGACCCCTCCAGTTTTCTGTGCTGTTCAAATGAGTTCTTGTGCAAGAACTCTTTTAAAGTGATTTCTCCTCAGATGCTCACTGATAACTTACTAGGTGCCAGTCATTATATTAGAGGCTGAAGATGCAAAGATAAATATGCATCCTTTTAAGAGCCTAACCTCTAGGAAGGGAAGGAGTAGAAATGAAAATAAATAATTTCTACAGAATGAGATAAAGTCAAAATGCTTTGGGGGATTAGGTAAAAGAAAGTCTAGTGTTATTTAAAGGGGGTTGTATCATAAAATACTTGACAGAAGTTCTTTATATTTGAGCACAACTTGAAGGTAGGTTTGCCTGGGTGATCAAGGCAGGAGAAATATTATAGATAGAGGAAATTTTGTGTGTGTGTGTGTGTAAAAGGTCCTGGATAGAGTGGTTGAGTTAAAGAGAAAGTGTTTCTCTCTTTTACTGACTATTTTTAAATTACATTTATCAGGTGTCTCATCAATTTTAGGAAAAGTGTTTAAAAAATAAATATGTATAACTGAATCACTTTGCTGTAAACCTGAAACTAACACAACACTGTAAATCAACTATACTCTAATATACTGATAAAATAAAATTTAAATTAAAAAAATCGATCTCTTGTAACATTTAAAACATGTTAGTCATGTGGACTCTTTACGATGGGCACAATGTTGCATTATGCAACTGTCTCCTTACAAAATAGGTTTGATCTCTATTCTCTTATTTGACAATTATTTATAGAGTGCCTAAGATGTCAGGTGTCTTGTCAAGTGTTGGGGTATAGAGATAAAGCAAGACATTGTCTTCATTCACTCTACTGTCCAGTGGCAAGAAAAATAAATGATTAATATGGAGTATTATACTTGTCAATAATTTTTAAATTAGAAGAGACAAAAACTTAACTAAAAAGGAGAGACAGAGAAAGAGAGAGAGAGAGAAAGTGAGAGAGAAATAGGAATTCATTGGTTTACATTAAAGGGCAGGGATGAGGATGTCTTCAGAGAAAACTAGATCCAGGGTCTTGGAAAAGAGCAGGAATCTCTTTTACTGTCCAGGCTATGCTTCTCTTCAAGGGTTACATTAATCCTTTCCAACTGCTTTAGAAAAAGATTATAGGAGGTGAAACTGATACTACTATCAACCTCCAATTTGAGAACCCAAGGGAATATCTCTGATTAGCTGAATTTGGGTGTGTGCATGCATCATACATCAACAAGTGTGTCCAAGCGAGGTTTCTCCTGGGTCAAGGGCCTATCCACACAGACGCTGGGGGAGCTAGAGAACCTCTCCATTCCAAGGGCATTCAGGCACAAGTCCTGCAGGACCACAGTGAGCAAGAGACTGGTTAGGGGTGAGAGGAGGGTCTGAGAGGTTGCTTTTGAACTGAGCTTTCAGATGATATAAGTTTATCAGTTGAAGGGAGGTGGGGCAGGAGGGGTGGGAATTAGGAAGAAGCAGTAGATTGTACAGTAGTACATTAAAGGACACAATCATAGCAAAAGCTCCAACAACTGAACATGGAGCAGAAATAAGATGAAAAAAGTATGGCCCCAGACAAGATGAGTCACACCATGATAAAGTGCACTGGCACATTACTAATGTGTCTCCCGCAAACAAACGTAGAATGAAGATAAGACAGTATTATTAATGGTGTGGTTTATTACGTTCATCATTTGAATTATGTAAGTTCAAAGCATATTATTTAATAAATGTTTCTCAAGCCTTAATTATGTTTAATGGCAAAGCTTTGATCTTAAATAGCAAAATTGATAACAAAGGAAAGCTTATTAATATTAATAATGGTTTGTTTTAGGTCTTCTCTGCATAGGATAACAAAATTCCATTAGAAATTTTCATCCAAATTCCCTGACTTCTCTGGTTCCCAGCAGGGTAAGAACATGGTATTGGCAGGAGCTTGTGGAAGTACCTGGAACTACTTTGATGCTGGATGACACCCAAACAGCCATTCAGGTTGGGATCCCTTTCTCCTCTTCTGCTCTGGTGACTCTTGCCCATTTTTCAGGTTCAGCTCAAATGTTACCTCCTCTGTGACTTTTAAAATAATCTTCCCATTATGCCTGTGCAAAAGCAGACCTGTGCTGGCTAGCTGACCAGGTCAGGCGCTCCACAGAGGTAACCACTGCCTTCCGTGCAGCCATCATTCTGGTCAAGCTCTCCATCATCCCTGTGCCCTCCCTTGCAAGGTACTGGCTGCTGTGGCTCTGTGCTGGTGCACCTCATCCTGGTCCCAGGGGCCCTGGCATCGTCTCAGCCACTGTGCCCAAGAAGCTGCTGCTGACGGCTGGTATTGATAACGGCTGCACCTCTGCCAGGGGCTGCACCGCCATCCTGGGCAACTTCGCCAAGGCCACTTTTGATGCCATTTCCAAGACCTACAGCTATCTCACTGCTGATCTCTGGGAAGACATGGTGTTCACCAGATCCCCTATCAGGAATTTACTGACCATCTGGTAAAGACCTACACCATGTTTCCATGCAGAGGATCCAGGCTCCAGCTGTGGCCACCACATAGTTTTATATGTGAAAAATAAAGTGAATGAAGCTGAAAAAAATATCTTCTCACCCTTCTTCCAATTCTCAGAACAGATGGGCTTGCTTATCTCATATTTCCAAAGCAGTACTTCATACAGTGGTTTCCAGCTCCTTATTTGATACATTTTATCATTAGATTAGATCTTTCTGGACACTCAAACTATGCTTATTCATTTAAACGGGACCTGGAATCCATTTACTCATTATATACATTATTGTAATAAACTGATGAATGAATGAACCAACAGATCTTTTGTTCTGACTCAAATGTTATATAAAATATACATCTATATTCTCAGTCAGACAGGTCCATCTCCCCACCTCCCACTGCTAACACTTCCACCGTAGATGGTGTAAAGAAGGGTTTGGGAAGAGGAAAATGAGAAATAATATTGTATTCCTTAATCTGGAACAATTAGTTAAAAATATGTATATTAGAAGGTTGTTTTGGGGATCATATGAGTTAACTTTTTTTTGTGTGTGTGGTACACGGGCCTCTCACTGTTGTGGCCTCTCCCATTGCAGAGCACAGGCTCCTGGCATGCAGGCTCAGCTGCCATGGCTCATGGGCCGAGCCGCTCTGTGGCATGTGGGATCCTCCTGGACTGGGGCACGAACCTGTGTCCACTGCATCGGCAGGCAGACTCTCAACCACTGCACCACCAGGGAAGCCCTAAGAGGGAAGTTTTTAGCAATACAATTCTATCTCAAGAAACAAGAAACATCTCAAATAAACAACCTAACCTGGCACCCAAAGCAATTAGAGAAAGAAGAAGAAAAAAAAACCCCAAAGTTAGCAGAAGGAAAGAAATCATAAAGATCAGATCAGAAATAAATGAAAAAGAAATGAAGGAAACAATAGCAAAGATCAATAAAACTAAAAGATGGTTCTTTGAGAAGATAAACAAAATTGATAAACCATTAGGCAGGCTCATCAAGAAAAAAAGGGAGAAGACTCAAATCAACAGAATTAGAAATGAAAAGGATAAGTAACAGCTGACATTGCAGAAATACAAAGGATCATGAGAGATTACTACAAGCAACTATATGCCAATAAAATGGACAACCTGGAAGAAATGGACAAATTCTTAGAAAAGCACAACCTTCTGAGACTGAACCGGGAAGAGATAGAAAGTATAAACAGACCAATCACAAGCACTGAAATTGAGACTGTGATTAAAAATCTTCCAACAAACAAAAGCTCAGGACCAGATCGCTTCACGGGCAAATTGTATCAAACATTTGGAGAAGAGCTAACACCTATCCTTCTCAAACTCTTCCAAAATATAGCAGAGGAAGAACATTCCCAAACTCATTCTACAAGGCCATCATCACCCTGATACCAAAACCAGACAAAGATATCACACAAAAAGAAAACTACAGGCCAATATCACTGATGAGCATAGATGCAAAAATTCTCAATAAAATACTAGCAAACAGAATCCAACAGCACATTAAGAGGATTATACAACATGTTCAAGTGGGGTTTATCCCAGGAATGCAAGGATTCTTCAATATACGCAAATCAATCAATGAGATACACCATATTAACAAACTGAAGGATAAAAACCATATGATCATCTCAGTAGATGCAGAAAAACTTTTGACAAAATTCAATATCCATTTATAATAAAAACCCTTCAGGAAGTAGGCATAAAGGGAACCTACCTCAACATAATAAAGGCCATATATGACAAACCCACAGCCATCATCGTTCTCAATGGTGAAAAACTGAAACCATTTCCTCCAAGATCAGGAAAAAGACAAGGCTGCCCACTCTCACCACTATTATTCAACATAGTTTTGGAAGTTTTAGCCACAGCAATAAGAGATGAAAAAGAAATAAAAGGAATCCAAATTGGAAAAGAAGAAGTAAAACTGTCACTGTTTGCAGATGACATGATAGTATACATAGAGGATCCTAAAGATGCTACCAGTAAACTACTAAAACTAAGCAATGAATTTGGTAGAGTAGCAGGATACACAATTAATGCACAGAAACCTCTTGCATTCTTATACACTAAAGATGAAAAATCTGAAAGAGAAATTAAGAAAACAATCCCATTTACCATTGCAACAAAAAGAATAAAATACCTAGGAATAAACCTGCCTAAGGAGGAAAATACCTGTATGCAGAAAACTATAAGACACTGATGAAAGAAATTAAAGACAATACAAACAGATGGAGAGACATACTATGTTCTTGGATTGGAAGAATCAATATTGTGAAAATGACTATACTACTCAAAGCAATCTACAGATTCAATGCAATCCCTATCAAACTACCAATGGCATTTTTCACAGAACTAGAACAAAAAATTTCAGTTTGTATGGAAACACAAAAGACCCCAAATTGCCAAAGCAATCTTGAGAAAGAAAAACGGAGTGAGAGGAATCAGGCTATAGTACAAATCTACAGTATGATAATGGCACAAAAACAGAAATATAGATTAATGGACCAGTATAGAAATCCCAGAGATATACCCATGCACATATGGTCACCTTATCTTTCATAATGGAGGCAAGAGTATACAATGCAGAAAAGACAGCCTCTTCAATAAGTGGTGCTGGGTAAACTGGACAGGTTCATGTAAAAGTATGAAATTAGAACACTCCCTAACACCATACACAAAAATAAACTCAAAATGGATTAACGACCTAAATGTAAGGCCAGACACTATAAAACTCTTAAAGGAAAACATAGGCAGAACACTCTATGACATAAATCACAGCAAGATCCTTTTTGACCCACCTCCTAGAGAAGTGGAAATATAAACAAAAATAAATAAAAGGGACCTGATGAAACTTAAAAGCTTTTGCACAGGGCTTCTGTGGTGGCGCAGTGGTTGAGAGTCCGCCTGCCGATGCAGGGGACACGGGTTTGTGCCCCGGTCCAGGAAGATCCCACATGCTGCGGAGCGGCTGGGTCCGTGAGCCACGGCCGCTAAGCCTGCACCTCCGGAGCCTGTGCTCTGCAACGGGACAGGCCACAACAGTGAGAGGCCCGCGTACCGCAAAAAAAACAAAAAAAACAAAAAGCTTTTGCACAGCAAGGGAAACCATAAACAAGATGAAAAGACAAGCCTCAGAATGGGAGAAAATATTTGCAAATGAAGTAACTGACAAAGGATTAATCTCCAAAATATACAAGCAGCTCATGCAGCTCAGTATCAAAAAAACAAACAACCCAACCCCAAAATGGGCAGAAGACCTAAACAGACATTTCTCTAAAGAAGACATACACATTGTCAACAAACACATGAAAGGATGCTCACATCAGTAATCATTAGAGAAACGCAAATCAGAACTACAATGAGGTATCACCTCCCACCAGTCAGAATGGCCATCAACAAAGAATCTACAAAACAATAAATGCTGGAGAGGGTGTGGAGAAAAGGGAACCCTCTTGCACTGTTAGTGGGAATGTAAATTGATACAGTCACTATGGAGAACTGTATGGAGGTTCCTTAAAAAAATAAAAATAGAACTACCATATGACCCAGCAATCCCACTACTGGGCATATACCCTGAGAAAACCATAATTCAAAAAGTCATGTACCCCAATGTTCATCGCAGCGCTATTTACAATAGCCAGGACATGGAAGTAACCTAAGTGTCCATCCTCAGATGAATGGATAAAGAAGATGTGGCACATGTATACAATGGAATAATACTCAGCCATAAAAGGAAACAAAATTGAGTTATTTTTAGTGAGGTAGATGGACCTAGAGTCTGTCATACAGAGTGAAGTTAAGTCAGAAAGAGTAAAACAAATACTGTATGCTAACACATATATATGGAATCTAAAAAAAAAAAATCATTCTGAAGAACCTAAGGGCAGGACAGGAATAAAGACCCAGACATAGAGAATGGACTTGAGGACATGGGGCGGGGAAGGGTAAGCTGGGACAAAGTGAGAGAGTGGCATGGACTTATATATATTACCAAATGTAAAACAGATAGCTAGTGGGAAGCAGCTGCATAGCACAGGGAGATTAGCTCGGTGCTTTGCAACCACCTAGAGGGGTGGAATAAGGAGAGTGGGAGGGAGATGCTAGAAGGAGAGTATATGGGGGTATATATATGCATACAGCTAATTCACTTTGTATACAGCAGAAACTAACAGAACACTGTAAAGCAATTATACTCCAATAAAGATGTTAAAAAATGAGATTATTTTAGTTTACTTGTATATTTTACATTAAAATGCCACATGTTGTTTATGCATTTTAAGTGAATAAAAAAGATTAAAAGTGTTGTATATGATGTTGAAATCTGAGATAACTCTTCAAAAAATATATATATACATATCAGGCCCTTGCAATTGATAAACTGGTTAGAATCCGAGGATATGGTATGCTCTTTTGGGCAACAGTGATGGAGACTGACTCTAGTTAAGTAAAAAAAAAAAAAAGAAAAAGAAAAGAACGCTTTTGCTAGGGAGGAAATTACATAACTCCTCCAGTAAAAAATAGTGCTGAGTTACCCTCTGGAAGGGCAGGAATAAAAAAAGAACAAAGAACAGGACTTTACAAATCTTCTCTCTTGGAGTTACCATCAAGATGTCAGCTCTATAAACTCATAAGTGTCTTTCTTCAAATAACTAGTCAAGATCTCCAGGGAGAAAATCTAATTGGAGGGAAGGAAGAGGAGGATATTTATTAACATAGGCAGAACTTCTACTGGCCATTCCTTCAGGAGGACTCAAACACCAAGAATGCCTGACATACAACAGTTACCAAGTCACTAAATTCATAGTTGCTGCATGAATGAGTGAATCACAGTGATCTGGCTAGCCAAAAAAAAAAATAATAATAATCTAGTTCCATTTACAGGTTTTGACACTGTAATAGGCAGAATGATGGTCCCCTAAAAATGCCCATTTCCTAATCCCTGGAAGCTGTGTGTATGTTCCCTTACCTGGCAAATGGACTGCGCATATGTGATTAAGTTAAGGATTTTAAGAAATGGAGCTTATCCTGGATTACCAGGTTGGCACATTGTAATTACAAAGGTTGTTATAAGAGGGAGGCAGGGATGTCAGATTCAGAGAAGATGTAAGGATGGAAGCAGAGGGTCAGAGTGATGCAGGGCCATGGTGATACCCTTCATAAGGGTCCTTCCAATTCAGGGTGGAAGAAAGAGGGACTTTAAGAAAACTATCAAACCTCTTTCTCCCAGCTTCTGTTCCTTCAACTTTAAAAATATATATATACTAGTGTGTATTATACTATTATATACTGCAGAGGTAATTGTAAGAATTAAATGAGGCTTTGTAAGGACATGCTTTCAAAAGTACCTCACGGATGGTAAACACTTAACATACACTAGTTATTTTTAACATGACCATCAGAGGATACAAACCAAGTTAATAATCTTAAAAGGATATCTATGATAATCTGCATATCCTTAAAGACATTTTAGAGCAGTGATAACATCCCAGCCTATGAAGAAAAAAGTAAAGTTGTTTCCCTACAAGGTACAAATTCAAAAATTAATTTCTGTAAGCAGGTCGCCCTCTTTTAAACCACTCTCAGCTGCTGCTTCTTCTAGCACATTCCCTCTAGTGTGCAGCTCTGAGAATCCTTGTAGTCTCTTAAGTGGGGTCCATAAATTCACAGGTGGTTTATTTTCACTTTTCTGCAATGTTACACATTTTTCCTGTGGATGTAAGTCTTCCTTTATCTGGACTTACTCTCTTCAGAGTCCTCAAGTCCTTCCTTCTACCTCTCCTACCAGTCCCACGGTTTTTTCCCCAAACATTCTCTCCCATTACTAGACTAACTGCCACCTTAAGTAAAGAGATGTAAGGGATCTTTTGCATCCCCTTCCAAAAGTAAGCGTCTGGGTTCCTGGAGGGCCATGGAATCTATTACAAGCCAATCGTGCAAAGCTAGGATAACATGTTGACACATGGTATGTGAAACTCATAGCTCATCGCCTAGCATCTAGCAAGCGCTCAATGAATAATAGATATTGCTATTTACTTTTATTATTATTACTGCTGCTACCATTACAACCCTTCGAGCAGTCTGTCTGCACAGCTAGACTGTGAGAAAAGGAACTGCATCTCATTTATCTTTGGATCTGCCCCAGTGCTCAGTGCAGAGCCTGATATGTGCTCAGTAGATATTTGCAAAATGTGTAGCCTCGAGACAACTCCCCCTGGGCACGTCTCAAAGTTCAACTTTGCACAACTTGCCCACATCTGCCTACAGGCCAACAGTCAGCAGAACAACAGCCCAGGTGCAGCAGGCTGTTAATGACCTGTCTCCAAGGAAATACTGCCCAGTACTACAATAATTCACCACCAAAAGGTGCATTTTATGGTCTCATTTCTCTTCTGTGATATTTTGTGCCGTGTTAAATTTTATCCATAGCAATTGAGATTCTAACTCCAAGCTTAAAGGCAGAAGGCCAGGGAGGGGGCTATCATTACAGTGATGCTGGGAGGAATGATTGCATTCAGCAGTGAAATGGGGGTTCTGCTTCAGTGTTAACACGCGGTCATTATCTGGGAGACAGCTTCTTCCTTGCTGCAGGGGAAACAGTTAAATCCTGAGTGGAGATGCTGGTCTGGAGAGAGGATAGAATAAATGTGCTTCCAGCTCCCTTACCTTTCACACTAGCAAGCCACATCTGTGGAAGAGCCAGAGCTCATTCTTAGAGGAGGTGGAAGAGGGAGGTACTTCCTTGTTGATTCATTCATTCAATCATTGAACCTACATATAGGTGTGCACCCACAAATTAAATCCATCTCCTACCACTGCCCAATTCCCCACAACTTTCTCATGAGTCCTCTGGAATGCACCAGTCATAACCAGCAAATGCCATGCCCTTTTCCTTTCTACTTTTACCGAAGACCTGGATCACCCCTCAGGACTTCACTTCTCCTGTAGCTTTGATCTTGCAAGAAGGCCAGGTGATTTGTTCCCTTCTATTGCCAACTTCAGAACATTCTCTCTCCCCTGAAAAAGACTCTGAAGTTACAAATCATTTCACTCACTACCCGTCTTTGTCCCAGCCATTTATGCATGTGTTGCAAATATTACAGCTGCGTCAATATCTGAGGCACATTTTCAATTCCTTGGACGTTTAGCACCTGCCAATGTCCCTTCTCCAAGTCTGCTCTTGTTAATAATTCACAGTGATTTTAGTATCCCCACTGCAACTATTTTAATACCTTGGCTTCCAAGTTCATGATCTTGTTCGGCACCTAACTCAAGCTACCGATGCCCGTGGTCACTCCAGACCTTGTTAGTAAAACTGCCTCACTTCTCTTATTCCGTTAAGGCTCCCACTGTCCTTGCTCTCTCACTCTTCTAGTTTGACTGAAACAATAATTTGACCTTGAAGAAACCTTTATTCTAGTGATCCCACTGCATTTCCACTGTCCTTCATTTACTGGGTCCTTAGTTTACTCTGTATTCAGAACTTGAACTTGATGGTCTTTCATTACAATCACACTTTTTAATACTTTAATACTTTTTCAAGTCCCTGCCCCTTTCCCTTTTTCAAACTTATGTAGGTTAATTTTTGACCCTGGTCAAGTCCAACTTTGCCTCTTCTTGACCTTCACACGTACAGCTGAGTGTAGCTAATATCAAAGAAAACCAGGGCTGGAGAGTAGTTAAAGGGACAAAAACAGTAGTTGAGTAACTATTGCAATAGAGGAAAAGAGACCTCAGTATAAAACTGGGCTCAACTGCAAATACAAGAACAAGTGAGGATTCATAGCCAAGGATCAGGCTGAGGAGGTCAGTGGACAGAAAATTTTAAGAGAAGACATCAAGGGTAGGGGGATTTTTTCTAAACCAACCTAACAGGATTCTTTCTGAAGGCAGACCAGGTGATAAGAGGGATGGTGGGATGAAGAATTTGATCAGTTATTGATCAGCTATTGAGGGTAACAATTCTTGCTAACGACTTACTAGGATTCTTGCTAAAACTGGCCTATGCTGGTCGACGACAAGGCCCAAGGTTGAGGTCTAGTAAGAAGAAGGCTTAGAGAAACCTGACTAAAGTTTGGTCAAGGAGACAGTCTTTGTCACCAGGGAAATTCAAAATCATGCTGAGTGAACTAAAATTTTTTTAATGACACTAATTCAATTAATAAAGATGGAAGGTAAAGATAATGGAGAGGTAAAGCCAATGCAGTATGGAAAGGAATGGTTAGCTATCACTTACGTTGTTATATTATGTGTCAGGCACTTATTCTGAGTTTTATACATACTTGTTTTTGTTAAATTAATATATTTGCTTTGTAAATGAGGAAACTGAAGCAAAGACCTACCCTCTGACAATTGAGGAATGAATCAAGATAAGAGTGGACAAGGGCAGATACAATTTAAAAAGTAAGTCTTAGTTCTCCCTCTTGAAAATATAGGAAGAGATATCCCTCCCCCCACCCCTTTTCTTAGAGCATTTACTTTAGAAAACATAATTGCAGGTTCCTTCTCTGTCTCTTTGAAATGTATGTAAACCTTTGCAAAAGCTAAATAAAACTCTAGGCTGAGTTACAACCCAAGAATGTCCTTCTCAAGGACCTGGGGACTATTTCTTTGAAATGCAATCATCAAGGAAGATTATAAGTCTCCCAGTTCCTGGGAGAGAGTAGGGGCCTAACTTCTAATTTTCTGGAGCCTAGCTCCAAGCTGCAAAATTCTCTCTCATAAAGGTATGAGAGGTGTACTTTTCTTTAGATAAAGCCGATTAGCTAACACACGTAGTTACTCCACTGCCAAGTGAAGTTAGAATGAACTATGTGTGGCCAATGGTGCTATCACGTCTTCTTACTTGAGGACTATTTATTATGGTTCTTGAGAACTTGTATGGGTCCTCCTAATGGATGCATCTGGCTGGCTACACAAAAGGATGACATTTCTTTCTATCTTTACAATCTCTTAGTGGATTACATTCTAGTTTAATGCTTTTTTAATATTAAAATTATTTTCTTTCTCTTCTACTTTTGTGGAGAGGTTTTTGGGTTGGGAATTTTTAAATTATATTTCCCCAGCAAGTGCAAGAATGGGACATTAAGATAAATGAGATTAATGGTGGGGCTTCCTTGGTGGCGCAGTGGTTGAGAGTCTGCCTGCCAATGCAGGGGATGTGGGTTCGAGCCCTGGTCTGGGAGGATCCCACATGCCGCAGAGCAACTGGGCCCGTGAGCCACAATTACTGAGCCTGCGCGGCTGGAGCCTGTGCTCCGCAACGGGAGAGGCCGCGATAGTGAGAGGCCCGCGCACCGCGATGAAGAGTGGCCCCCACTTGCCACAGCTAGAGAAGGCCCTCGCACAGAAACGAAGACCCAACACAGCCATAAATAAATAAATAATTTTTTAAAAAATGAGATTAATGGTGAACACTGGAATCTAATTCTATATTTATAACCATGGGTATCCCTCAGAAATATAACAAACTGGGGCAATATAACTTTGACTTTTGCTTTTATAGATTTGCCAAATTGATTGACTCTTTGCAATGAGGATATGTATTGCATGTTTTAGAACACAGCATGAGAAGCCAGAGGCTGGTGCTGACAAAGGAGCCTATTCAGAGCCCTCATAAAGGCCCCCATACACTGGGGACTGCATTTCCCTTTTCTTTTTCATATTTGAAAATATGCACATCCTTTACTGATATATGTAAGAACTTTGCTGTTATAACAAATAACCACAAATTTGGCGACTTAAGGTAACAGAAATTCATTATTTACAGTTCTGGAGGTCAGAAGTATAAAATGGGCTGGCAGGGCTGTGCTCCTGGAAGCTCCAGGGGAGAATCTATTTCCTCGCTTTTCCGAGCTTTCACATGTGGCTCCTGTTCCTTGGCTCATGGTCCCTTTCTCCACCTTCAAAGTCAACAGAGTAGAATCTTCAAATATCTCTGCCTCCCTCTCTCTCTCTCTCTCTCTCTCTTATCATTTGCAGGAAGTATGGAAGAAAGATAGTGTATTAATCTGTTTGAGCTGCTGTAACAAAAATACCATAAACTGAGTGGCTTAAACAACAAGTGTTTATTTCTCACACTTCTGAAGGCTGGCCAGTCTTCTCCCTGTAACCTCACTTGGCAGAAGGGATAAGAGAGGTCTCTGAGGTCTCCTTTATAAAGACATCAATCCCATTGTGATCTTATCACTTCCCAAAGGAAGGCCTTGCCTCCAGATGCCGTCACATAGGGATTAGAGTTCATATGAATTTTGGTGAACACAAACATTCAGTCTATAGATGATGGTCTATGTGGAGGAGGTTGTTGAGAATGAAGTCATCCTATGTAGTTCATAATTTTATCTTCAAAAATGTATCCCATTCAGCATCTGTTGGTTTTTTTCATCCCAAAGATGATAGGGACAGCCTTTAACTGGGCCTTGGTCTCATCCTGGTCACATCCGAGGGGAGTAACGAACGTTCCAAGCCCTATGTGTATGGGTGTCTAGAGAAGACTGGAATACAGCACTCAGACATGAACATGTTAAACTCCTCTCCTGCTGAGTCAACCAGGAGCTGCACTTGCTCTGCAGCTAACACTTCATAATAGTTATGGGCTCAGTAAATGTCCACCCAGGATATGGGTTTCATAAAAATGCAACACTATAGCCACCCCCAGGGTTTATGATCCATAATTCATTTTGGAAAATGGCTTGATTCATTTGGAGTAGTAAAATCTGAGAACTTCATGGCTCATGATAATGTCAGAGGGAGCCATCTCCTATGCTAATGGTGCACAGAGAATTAGAGCCGTACTGTCCCAACACTGCAGCTACCTCGTCCCCACACAAGTCAGGTGGGGCCCACCCACCTCTGAACAGTCTGATGAGGAACGATCCAGACCAATGCATATTTTATCTCCTGCAAACCCAGCAAGGTGTTGATATAGGTGTTTCATAGGAAATAAGCTTACCAAGAGAGGTGAATTCTAGTCTTAATACTTCAATTTTTTAAAATCTGTGACCTTATGTGACCTCAGCCCATTTTCAGGCCTTAATTTTTGATACTTCTATCCTACTCCCTACATCCTGTGCTTCCTTAACAGGAGTTTCTCATATTTCTCAGAATAAGTCTTTTTCCTATCTCCAAAAATCATTTACACAAAGGTTATCCTTGCCTGAAATGTGCCTATTTATTCTTCAAAGCCTAATGTAATGTAACTTCCTCCAGGAACTTTTATGCTCTTATAATTATTTGTCCCTTGAAAGGAAGGGCTGTTTATTAAGTTAGTTGGCACTTAGTAGTTGCTCATTTATGTGTGTATGTTGAGTTTACTTAACATGCTCTAAACGTTAAACATATAGGTAATATAATTTCACAGAAGTTAGAATTTTAGTCCAACTATGCCATCTGATAGATTCAAAAGAGACAAGAACAGTTAAGAAATGTGTAGGAAGGGCATAACCAGACTATCTCCCTCTTTCTGGTGGAATTCAGGGTTTCCCCTCTATCCAAAAGTAGAGCTTTCCTAGGGGCTCTTTCCTGAGCCAAAATGCCATAAAGTGAAGAAGCAATTACCTTAGGACATATTTTGCTAACGGATTCCAAAATAAAAGGAGATAAAGAACAGATGTTTGGACACAGTTCAAAGTTATGGTGGCTTGATGCTGAGATGCTGAGTGGTGTTCCCTGGGAAGGAGCTTGGTGGGGCCATTCCCACTGCTGGGGGTTTAGCTGCCTCTACAAGGGATTGCTACAAAACAAACACTGAATGCAATTTTTGCTTTTGGCCGTTTTTCATAAAAGCAAAAATCCTCTTCAGATTTCTTTTGGTTAGCAAAAAGAGGTACCAGTGTAGGTGTTTCATAAAAGCAATATGGTGTAAGCAAACTTTCAAAAAGTGGGGGATGCCTGTACCTGACTACCAGTCAAGTACATATCTGAATCATGCTATGCTACATTGCATCTTTTCAAAAAGATATAGTGTGATAATATTACTAAGTGCTTGGCATTGTGCTTGGCACATTTTTAAGGCATCCAATAGATGACTTTTATTGTTTGCATGTTGTATTGCTGTTATCACTACCACTTACATCTGCTTTTCACTACAAATTAACCATTATTATCCTTAATTTACATATGAGGCAAGTGAGGCTTATAGTTTTTAAAATCCTCACAAAGATCATCCTGTTACTTAGGCAGTGTTCAAACCTCATTAACTTTTATTATTTTTAATTCGAATGTCCTTTCTCATCCATCCTAGCTCATGCACTGCCTTGTGGGTCAGAGGAGGGTTCAGGCTGCGTGTTTGATCTGTGAGGAGACCTTAGGTCCTGCGTTCTAAGATGCTTCTGTCTTCCCAGTGAAAGGAATAGGGCCCACGAATCAGGGAACATTGTCTGGTCTTCTGGCAGTGGCCATCTCCAGGACACTGCACATTTCTTAAGAAGTCCTGTGGCAGAGCCTGTTGTTTATCTGGCTCTGGTTTTGATCAGTCTAATTATTAGTGAAATGATTCATCATGGAAATAATGACAATTTATTAGGATGGAAACAGTCATAAAGCGAAACAAAGCGTCAAGCTTCAGCAAGCGCAGTTCCCAAGGCTGCATCTTTGGGGTGCCCCTGCTGAGCCTTCAGATGGGACAAAAGCTTAGGCTCACGATTTGGTCAGATATTTTCCTCCCAATGGGAGGGGAATCAGATGAGCTCTTCAACAAATATTCAGTGAGCACCTGCTTAGTAAAGCATATGGAACACATGATGGATGATACAAAGGAATATAATACAAATCCCCTTGCTCTCCAAGACTTGGAATCACTGGAACTCTCAAACATTGCTGGAGGGAGTGAAATGTGTTACACTCACTTTGGTAAATTGGTAGTAACTCTAAATCTAGGCATCCAGCTACCCTCTGGCTGAGCAATTACACTCTTATTCATATACCACTTGCTGCTCCCAATCCCTGCCCTCCTTCCTCCCTGCATTTTTCCCAAATCAGTGTCCGATGTGCCCTGATGTTTCATGCCTGGGAAAGATCCCCCTTAGGCCCCACTTGACCGGAAGGTGGTGACTTTAGTTGTCACGGGATGTTTTCCGTGTGTTTGTTTTTTCTCACCAATTTCAAAGGTGGGCCTACTTCCTGGGATAGCTTGGCCTACAATGCTGGAGCTTGAGGGAGCTTTTGGGCTTGTAGGCATGGTGTCTGCATTTTAGACCTGGAATAAACACTTAGTGCACGGCTGTGGGCTATAACCAAAAACTCTGAGCTCCACTTTCTACAGCTGTAGAATGAGAACAATGTTTACAAAATATTTTCCAAGACATAAAGATAATATCTCAAACAGCATAGCATGATTTACATGACTTTTACAAGGTGCTCCCAACTATTTTCCAGCTTCATTTTCTGTATATGCTCATGAATTATTTGTTGAGGGCCCAGTGGAGAGCAGATGCTTTTCCAGATGCTAGAGATTGTGAAGAGGGCAAGATGGAGCTATGTTTTGGAGGAAGATAAACAATAAATAAGTAAGCACCCAAGAAAATAATATAATTCCAGAGAGGATCAAGAGATATGAAAAAATACAGGAGGTGTGATAGAGGGAGTGTAGGGGTGCATGACTCTAGGCTGGACAAATGAGGAAGGTGTCAAAGAAAGTGACATTTGAACTGAGTCTTGTGTGGACATCTCCCATTCTCTCAGTCTACTCCTTAACGCTAGCTTTAGCTTTAGCCATCAGCTCCAAAAGAACTGTAAACTGATGGTTCCTTGCCTCAGCTACACCTTGTATCTCTTGCACTCTACTCAGGGCTTCTCTGATGTTGTACTGTAGACTGCCTGTAGGAAACCATTAGGCCTTACAGATATATGAGCCTGGAAGGACAAGAGAAAATTAATACATCATGGGTAATCCTTGAACAATGACAGATGACATTCAGAAGACAAATTCTCCTTCCTTCCACCTTTTGCAAGGGAAATTGTAAAGATTCATTCTACATGGCTTTTCAGAAGATACAGAACCCAAATTGTCCACAGCAGAAATTAGCTTAATCATGTTCTTCCTTCTTCTCTGTTTCACACCATCTGCTAACCCTATTCCCTGATAATATATCCCAGGCTAAACTACCTGCAATGTAAGCCAGTGTCTCTTGTAAAAAGCCAAGGATAAGACAGATTCAAATGTTAAGAAAGAGCCAGTCATGTGATGATGAGGAAGAGAGTATTCTAGGCAGAAGAAACAGCAAGTAAAAACTCCTTGAATGTTACATTTACCGTTACGACCCCAAACTTCCTCAAAATTTAAGAGATTCTACAACCATGACTAGAAAAGAAAAATACATTTTATGTCATGAAGAAACTATAGGAACCATTTGGTTCTATAAGGTTCTGATTGCCACATTAGGGGGGCTGGACATTATTCTGGGGGCTGGACATTATTCTAAGTGTAATGGGAAAGTTTTGTGAAGTCTAGGAGAGGGCTAATGAGATTTATCCTCTGAAATGCAGGTTTCTGGGCAGAGAATAGGGTGTAGTGGGAAGGACATGGAAGCAGGAAGTTTGGTTTGCAGGTTTTGACAGAGGACAATTCACCAGGTCAAGATGTGATTATGACACCACCTCTGGAACAGGGAGAGAGGGAGATAAAGGGAAAGTATGTGGACTCAAAGACACAAGAGCCAAATCAACCAATTCCAATTTAAACAATTTAAACAAACGATATTATATTGCATATATATTTATATCTATCTATCTGTCTATTTCTCTATATCTATCCTATCTATATATATCTCTCTAGATATATATATACAATAACTATATAGATACATCTATTTATAGATATGTATAAACACATAAATACATATATGATATATAGAGATATGTCTGATATGCCATTTATGAAAAATATGAACACTTACAGAATATGACAATATTAAAAATGATTATTCATTGTTTTTGAGGTATCAAAATGGCACTGTAATTATGTTTTATAAGAAAGAGTCCTTATCTTTTAGAGAGACATCCTGAAATTTTTATAGATTGAATAATACAATAGCTGGAATTGGATTCAAAGTAAAGCATGAGAGAGGGAGATGGGTGCATTGGCCATTAAATGATAATTGTTGAAGTTGGGTGATGGGTATATCAAGTTTTTTTAAGATTCCATCTATTTTGGTATCTATTTCAAATGATCCATAATAAAAATAAAGAGAGAAAAGTGTGTGTGCATGTGTGTGTGTGAGTGTGTGTGTCAGAGAGAGAGTTAGAAAAGTGGTGGGGCTTGGACTATTGGGTGGCCCCTGAGGAGGGTAAGAAGTGGTTAGATTCTAGGGTATTTTAGAGGCAGAGTGAACAGGACTTGCTGATGGATGTCTAAGTCCCTGAGATTTTTGGACACTGATTTTATTCTGTAGTTGGTGCTGAGCCCCTGGAGGTTTTTTTGATCAAGAGGTTTCTATGATCAGTCATGCTTTGGGACTACAGCTGACAGCACGGGATTAAAGTCAAGAGCTCTGGCACTTTTTCAGTATGGGATGGGACCTCTGGAAGGTACTACACTTTTACTCTATGTGGGTTTTGATCTCAGTGGGCATGGAATGTGTCCACCTCTGTATTCAGCAGTGCCCATCACGTACTGTCTGTGATCGGCAATCAAGCACAGGATAAGGAATCCAGCTTCTCGAATGGATTAATGTGCTAAAATTATCATCAGCTGGGAAAACAATGACCCATTCAGGCATTAAATAAACGCATACTCTGCATGCCTGCATTTCCACTTAAGACCCAGTGTAATCTGTTTTTCACATTCACTTAATCCTATAAAATATATAAAATGTCCCAGACTTCAAAATGCTTCCTTAAAGAGTGTCGAGTACTGGCCTTCTGTGTTTGCCTATTTGGAGAGCAACTTGAGCCGTGCTTTGAATAGAAATTCTCAACTCTCGGAAGCCCAAACATTTATTTCATTTTCTTGTTTAATTCCTTACTGCTTCCCTCCATGACAGACTCTACTTATATCTTGTGGAACAGACAATTTAGATGATGAGTTAAAAAGCACACCTTAGAGAAATCTATCTGCATTCCTTTGCTCACAAGACACTTTTGTTCTGAGGTGCCCTCTCTTGAATCCTCCCAGTAAAAAATGTCTTCCTCCATGAAAGTCACCCTCAATCTCCAGGCACATCTTCTCTCTCATTGTTGAGTTATACCACAGCAATATGGGTCTCTGAATTAGCTCTTTCGATAACCTCCAGTAAAATATAGCTTTAGGCATACTTGTCTTTCTCTACCACCAGGTTTGTAAAAACCTTCAGGACAAGCGATTAAACACACTACTGGGAAGTTTGTTCTCTTGATGAGACAGTTACAGGTTTAAAATTCAACTCTGCCACTTACAACTGGGGCAACCTTTCTAAAGACTTACCTTACTCATCTCTAACCTGGAAATAATAGGACTTTTTCATAGGTCATAGGATATAAAGTGTGTGAAATCGTTAACATGGAATCTGGCATGTTGTGAGTAGCCAACAAATGTTAGCGATAAACATCACTATTATTCTCATCAGCCCATGTCACAATGTCACACACGAATGTCAACTGTCTGTGCAAGTTGAAACACAGTAGTTAAAATAATCGATAGCTACTTTAAACTTTAATGTGAATAAAAGTCACAGGGAATCTGGGACCTCCCAGGTGGTCCAGTGGCTCAGACTCCATGCTCCCAATGCAGGCAGCCCGGGTTTGATCCCTGGCCAGGGAACTAGATCCCACATGCTGCAACTAAGAGTTCACATGCCACAACTAAAGATCCCACATGCGTCAATGAAGATCCCACATGCCGCAACTAAGACCCGGCACAGCCAAATAAATAAATAAATATTCTTTTTAAATAACTTTAGAAATCACAGGGAATCTGAATAATATGCAGATTCATCGGCAGTTCTCACAAGTACACAGCTGATGGCCATGTTACCAGTCCTCAGACCACACATTGAGTAGCAAGAGTCTAGATCTTCAGCATTGTAGAGAATCATTTCAGATATAAAGAAAAGTCAGTGGGAGGAGCAGAGTCTATGATTTTTATTACATGCAGGCATAACGTTAGTAGTAATAAGACCATCAATTCTGAAGACAGCCTCTATTTATCCAGTTTACACCAGGACACATAGCTAATGCTGAAGTTAGGAATTATTCCTCTGGCATAATGAGGGGAGGCAAAAAAGCAGAGAAATCCCGGGAGGTCATATGGATTTTAGGAAAAATGAGCTGAGAACGCACAGTCACAGCACCAGCTGTGGCCTCTTGGGCCATATAGTATCTTCTGGAGCCTGTGTTTTCTGATCTGTGATTAGTAATGCCTTTGTGATGGTTCAATGATATGATGTCTCTGAAAGGTACCAGCACAGATCCTGAAAGTAGGGCTCAAGTAACAGATTTTAGCTTCCATTCCTGTTTGCTTATCTACCCTATCTACCTCTGCCTGGAAAATTTCAAGAATGTTGTCACAGCCCAAAAGACCTCAAATTATATAAGGCAGTTTATAAAGTGGGATATGGGCAAGGAGCGAAAGGGAAGGTCACTTACTGTATCCATTACATTTACTGTGTGCTGGCCAAGTGCCAGGTGCTGAAGATACATACCTCTATCCTTGCCCTCCAGTTACCTACTGTAGATTCTGCTTCTCATTCCTGCATCCCAAGAAGACCAAGTGGTGTAGTACTTGGGAGTAGACCCTCTGTAAGTCCTGGGATGACCATAGTTGCCTATATTTTCGCTTCTCTAGTTTCTGATTCCAGTGTGACCTCCATGAAAGAGGCAGAGAAAAATGGAGATTTCCTGTCTAACTTGCCATATTTTCTATCTCATGGTTCACAGAACCATTCAATTTCTTGGAGTTTGATTTTTTGTATTGATGATTATAAAATCAACACATTTGTGGATTGGTTGTAGAGGGGCAGACTGTGGAAAATAAAAATTACCCATAAGCCAAATACTTAGGCATATAGAAGTGTGTGTGTGTGCATTACATGTGTGTGTCTATGTGTGTACATGTGTGTGTGTTCTCCCAGTGTTAGAATATAGCTTCAGGTCTTGTATGTATTTAATACAGAAAAAAGTCTATTGTCATCGTTAAAATTGTGGACCTTGGGCCTCCCTGATGGCGCAGTGGTTAAGAATCCGCCTGCCAATGCAGGGGACACGGGTTCGAGCCCTGGGCTGGGAAGATCCTACATGCCATGGAGCAACTAAGCCCGTGAGCCACAACTACTGAGCCTGCGCTCTAGAGCCCATGAGCCACAATTACTGAAGCCCACGTGCCACAACTACTGAAGTCTGGGTGCCTAGAGCCTGTGCTCCACAACAAGAGAAGCCACTGCAATGAGAAGCCTGCACACTGCAATGAAGAGTAGTCCCTGCTCGCCGCAATTAGAGAAAGCCCATGTACAGCAATGAAGACCCAATGCAGCCAAAAATAAATAAATAAATAAATTTATTTAAAAAAAAAGAATACAGCTAAATGATTTTAAAATAAATAAATAAAATAAAATTGTGGACTTTGAAGTCAGGCAGATCTGAGTTAGCATCCCTGTTTCATTACTTTCTGCCTATGCAACTTTGAGCAAGTTACTTAATATAACTAAGCTATAGTTTTAGGTACAAGAAAAAGTATATAAATCAATTTATACCAGTAATTATACACATAAAATTTAAATAAATGCTAAATATTGTTATTTTATTAACTATTCTTCTATGAACATATCCCCACATTACTAAGAATCCTTTGCAAATATAATTTTTATTGGCTATGTAATCTATTCTGAGATGTATCTGGCAAATAGCACACCACAAATAGTTGTGGAATGACTGAACGTACAATAATTTACTTAAACATCAATATGTAAAAAGCTTTGCATGTTTTGTAGCTCAAAATTTTTCACTGTTTTAAATTCTATTCTGAAATTATTTTCATGTTTTTTTCCTATTTGTTTTGGTTGTCTGCTCATGACCTGTGTTCATTTTTATCAATGTTAATATTTTATCATAATGTGTATATGTGGTATATATTAATGTTTGCAATGTCCTGCAAATATTTTCCACATTATTACTATCATCATCATCATCATTTTTTATACGCTTTTCTTTCTTGTTAGTACAACAGTTTATAGGGCACAGGACAGAAAAAATAATCTACAATAAAAGTATTTAACAATTTTTTACCTAAAACTTATCCTACTTGGTTGTCTTACATATCTAGAATCTCTCTTCTCTTAGGGTAGTTTTTCCTCTAAATATCAGTGGTCTTTCATGCAAAAGGCACCTAGTGGAATTTCCAAACATGTCTATATATGACAGTTATTTTCCCTCCCTTGTAGAAGACAGTGTGTTTTATGCTGTTCAGAAGGAGGCTGGGTAGAGGCATGCCTGGACCAGAAATAACATCCTAGATAACAATCACTTTATTATTAATGAATTTCCTGTTAATTATATTTATGCCACAAATACTCATACTTAGGTCAAGTGTCATCATATCTATATAAGCACACAGTATTATCATCCCTTAAAACAAACAAAATATATGACTTCCATGCAGAAAAAGAAACACGTTTATGTTTTTAATTCACATATATGAAGAGTGAACTGCCAAAACAAATACTAAGTCAATCACTTAAACATAGTGCAGTACATTGGTGGGTTTTTAACATAGCAAAGGCAAAAGCCATAGCCATGGTTGGTAGCCTATTCCCTTCCCATTCAAAGATTACACATTTTTTTTCTTTCCAAAGCTTTGGATTGATGCAAAAACAAGAAGTTGTTAAGAAAAGAGAGAAAAACAAAAGAGAATTACAAACAAAGAGCAGGAAATTGCTATTATGACAAAAAAGAAACAAATGAAGTAGATTTAGCCATAGCAAAAGTCCATAATAAATACAAAAGAAAAATTATATGTCATGGTGGAAGTAAAACAAAGTAAGAACTCAAAAGAAATAAATGCCTCAGTGAACTTTTACTTTTCCCTTTCTGTGCAACTGAGTGCTTCCTGATTCATCCCTCTGCTTATGTACCCACGGAGTATAGAAATGCTGGCATTCCTGCTGTTTACACATTACATTTCCTAGTGAGTCCTCTCTGGAAGGTTTGTTAACTCTTTCAGGCCACCAGAGAAGCTTTAACTACCTAAATGTCCAACAAAGTTTTTCAGAAGCTTATATTTCATCTTGTGGATGCCCACTGAGTCTGTGCACACTGATTTTGTGGTGCTGAATCAGAAATGTAACAGACAAAGCTCTGTCTTTGGAATTTGAGGATCTGAAATTTAGATGTGACTGCACCATCTACTAATTGTGTGACCCTCAAGAAATTTCTTCAATTCTTTAAATGGTCAATTTCCTGAGTTTTACAGACTAGGAGGAACAATTACCTGCTTTGGGTGACTAAAGGATTAAATAATGATAAAGTAATGTATGATAGCATTCTAATTTTTTAAAATATAAATTTCTATATGGATTTTATGAGCAACATTAAAATTACATATGCATAATATATATGGATATATTACAATAGTCTGGATTCCATTGAATTTAATCCATTTTTAACTACTGATTACCCTTGAACCATCAAACAAACTAAGCATGTACAGTTTAGATTACAACCTCAAAGCCATGAATCCTGAATCCCATAGTGTCTATCAGAGTACCTGCCTTCTGTAAATGTTTGCTGAAAGAATATTTGAATCTATGAGTAAATGAAATCTTTTGCAGGGCCTGAGAGAGAAAGGTACCTGCTCATAAATGAATACAAATATTCAACTAGTTTATGAGCTATTCTTCTTTTTCCCCAAGACCTAGAAATATATTCCCCTTAACATTTACAACTGAAATGTTATCTGATTGTAATTAATAATTGTAAAACAGAACTGTAATTGACCCTTTATGCAGCTGCAATGGAAAAAAAATAGCCAGGGAAGAACAAAAAATATTGTTTCAATGCTCTTTAACAAAATTCTCAATGATTAAACCAAATTAGTAAAAAACTTTATATTTACCTAAAAATCTGGATCTTAAGTGGAAAAAAATCTTGTTAACATGGGAGTACTAGGGAATAAAGAGAAATTAATAAAATTCTAACTTGTTTTAGGGTGAGTCTCAAATAATCTCTCAGGTTGATAAAAATAGGACATGTTTCTTTTGTTTTAAAATATCCTAGGAAACGGAACAAAAGGCTTATTGTTTTGTTTCAAAAATGGAATAAAAGTGAGTTTGAGAGAAAAAAGAGACATGTGGACCCTGCATATATAAAAGAAATAAAAATTCCCCTAAGGAAAATTTAATTAAGCTACACAGGGTAAGATAAAAAGGAAGGAAAACCAGGAAGCCCCATAAAGCATAGCCTCTACATCCTCATTAATAACAAGGAAACATCTCCTCAAATCTATATCCTTAGTAAACTAGTCAGATGAGGAATATCAAAGAACAGATGAGAAGAAGGTAATGTTAGCATTTATGGGATTTTTTATACTCAGTTCATAATACGTTAATGTATACATACATTTCCAAAACAAGAACATAAAAAATAAAGGCTTATATGTGTCTTAGGAGAAAACTCAGTTTTAATTACAATATGTCAGAAGCTATTTAACAAAAAAAAGTGCATAACAAAGAACTTTGGAAAGTTGAAAATTCCTAGACAGAAACAAATGAATATTTATCCTCTATTGCACTTGTGAAAGAACTCTGAATAAATTAACAGAAACATAGTCTGATAAAACTCTCCTATGCAAATCAGAATTTATTTTCCTATGGACAAAAAGGCCCTTCTGATCCCGAATAAAAGTTTCAAAACTTACTTTTCTTATTCTAAACACAAATTTCAAAATTTATAATTTTCAATTGTCAGTGATTCAATATTTTGTTTTTCGTAAGAAGTACAGATAGTCATACTTCTTCTTAAATGGGAAGTTCATTCAACCAACATTTCCCTCTAAATTATGTGTTTGGGGATCCTTCGAGATGTATAGCCAAGAAGGCAGAATGAAATATAAATAAAGAGCTCTTTCTTCCTTTCTCCATGCTCAAACAGAGCATTGCGTGTTCATCCATTATAATTTTTTTATATTGAACGGCCTCATTTGCTTAAACCAATTGTTGACCATAAAATGCTCATCAAATGATTTTTGTGTAAGTGGTTCAAATTTTTAAAAAACGATAGTTTGAAACATAGTATTGGGGAGTTATATCTCAGTATTTTTAAGTTTTGATGCCCAGATGTGTTACATCATAGTGAAATAGAAACTTTTTCATTGTCTTATGTACAATCTATTTTTATAAAAAAATACACATTAACCAAACATAAGTTTCAGTATCAAGATGTTTTGATTTGTCATCCTGTAGGCCTGTGGAGTTTTGTAAAAATAATTTTTGTTTAATGGTGCCATTCTTTGTGTCCGTCGCTGGTTTTGGTAGGGCTTTCATCACCGGTCATTACATCTGTAAATCCCCAGTCATGATAAAACATGTTTGACACATTGTAGATATTAAATAAAATCTATTACATTGAATTAAGATAGTGTTTATGGTAATCTTTCAGAGTCTTCTTAAGAGAAATGTTATATGTATAAGGGAATTTCTCTAGGTCACCCTTGAAGTAGTTTTAAACATAAATATTTTATGAACACCACTATGGATTCTTCATTAACAACATGTGTAATTGCATAGGAGACAGTTCTTGGCCTCAGTTTCTCTATCAGTAAATTAAGAGAATTAGATGTGATCATTCTAAAGTGCTCTCTTTCTCTAAAATGTGATGGCCTTCAGAACAAAAGGGTTGTGACAGATTGCTAGATCTAGACAGCAGCTAGACTGGTAATACAGAAATAACATATTTCTGCAAAATCGCCTCCTTGGCAAGGCTATAGAGCAGACAGGGGTGACATACCGGAGGTCCTTTCAAAACAGATTCTGGGCAGCCCCCAGTGCTGCTCAGAGCCACGATATACTGTCATTAAGCCAGCAGCCTCAACTCCTACAGCCTTCCCCTTGCAGTCACAGTGCAATTCAGGAGAAGCACAGGCCGTCGCAGGCTTCAGTCGTCAGTCATGCTGTTGTCCTCAGCTAATGCTGAGGTTCACCATATGTCTTTTCAGTCACATTCTCCCCTGCTAATTATTACAGGCAGCCATGTAAACAGGTTTTGAGCAGGTAACGTGTAGGGAGATGCTTCAGAGCCAGTATGCTGCTTATTAAGCCACTATGGTAAAAAACACTACTTGGAGGGTTGGATTAGGGGCTCACTATCTCAGTTTTTATGTTGGGTCATAAATGTATTAGATGTGTGATTTCGAACAAGGGACTTTCTCTCTGTACTTCAATGTATTTATCCCTCAATTGAGGACAAAAAGGTCTCAGGGTGTATTGTTCAGAAAAAAAATTATAATGATGCAAAAGCCCCTTGTATAATTCAGATGTGAATTCACATTATCTCACACACACACTTATACACACAGACACACAATACGCACACACACACGATTACTTATAAGAAATTGGTCAGATTTTTTCCATCTTTCCCCCCTGCTGTGGTACCTATGCAATGTGCCTTATAATAATAGAACTCATTGGAACCCTTGGAACTCATTCATATGTAGGGTACTTACTGTATATAGAAAATCTTAAAGATGCTACAAAGAAACTATTAGGTCTTATAAATAAATTTAGGAAAGTTTCAGGATATAAAGTCTATACACAGATACTGGCTGCATTTCTATACACTAATAACAAACTATCAGAAAGAGAAATTAAGAAAGCAATCCCATTTATAATTACATCAAAAAGAATAAAATACCCAGAAATAAATATAACCAAAGAGGTAAAATATTTGTACTCTGAAAACTATAAGACACCGATGAAAGAAATTGAAGATGACACAAACAAATTGAAAGATATACCATGCTTATGGGCAGGAAGTATTAACATTGTTTGAATGGCCATACCACCCAAGGGAGTCTACAGATTTAATGCAATCCCTATCAAAACACCAATGGCATTTTTCATAGAACTAGAACAAATCATTTTAAAATTTGTACAGAAACACAAAAGACCCCTAATACCCAAAACAATCTTGTGAAAGATGAACAAATCTGGAAGTATCACACTCCTTGATTTCAAACTATACTGCACAGCTACATTAATCAAAATAGTATGGTACTGGAGCAAAAACAGTCACACAGATCAATGGAACAGAACAGAGAGCAAAGAAGACACACAGATGGCCAACAGACACAAGAAGAGTTGCTCAACATCACTAATCATCAGGGAAATGCAAATCCAAACCAGAATGAGATACCACCTCACACCTGTCAGAATGACTATCACAAAAGACAACAAATAACAATGTTGGTGAGTATGTGTAGAAAAGAGAACTCTTGTGTACTGTTGGTGTGACTGAAAATCCGTGCAGCCACTACTGAAAACAGTATTGTGTTTCCTCAAAAAATTAAAAATAGAACTGTCACATGATTCAGAAAATTCATTTCTGGGTATTTACCTATAGAAAACAAAAACACTAATTCAAAAAGATAGGTGCACACAATGTTCACTGTAGGATTATTTACAACAGCTAAGATATGGAAGCAACCTAAGTGTCCTTTGATAGCTAGAAGATATGGTTTCTATATACCAGACAATACTACTCAGCCATTAAAAAAATGAAATCGTGCCATATGTGACAACATGGATGGACATACAGGTTATTATGCTGACTTAAATAAGTTAGACAGTAAGACAGGTACTGTATGATCTCACTTTTATGTGAAATCTAAAACAAACAAAACAAAAACAGACTCATAGATACAGTTGTTGCCAGAGGGCACAGGGATGTGGGGATGAGTGGAGGGGATTAAGAGATACAAACCTTCAGTTACAAAATAAATAAGCCATGGGATGTAATATTCAGCACAGGGAACATGGTCAATGTTATTGTAATAACTTTAAAGGGGACAGATGGTTACTAGACTTATTGTGGTGATTATTTCATAATGTATGCAAATATCACTATGTAGTACACCTGAAACTAACAAATATTATCAACTATATTTCAATAAAAGATAAAACAAATAGACTCATATGCTATAAATATCCTTGAATTTCCACATCCAATCTTTTTAAGAAATGTAAATAACATAAGAAAAGAACTTTACAGATCTGAATTATTGGTCTATTTTCTCATGGGACAACCATCATCTTGAGCTGAATAACTGCTGCCCACTTTAGAATGACATGTGACCTTCAGTTTATTAGACTCTCCACATAGAGAAAAACAACCTTTTGTATTACCTATCTGGCCCTTACACAAATTCAATTTGGTGACATCAATCTAAAGCCTCCTGAACCCTCTCATGGGCACAGTGCCTTCTGGGGTAATGAAAAACTAATCTAATGCATACATTGAAAAGAACTTCAGCAATTCCTTCCTTAAACATGTGTGAGGAATTGGCTCTATAATGTGTGATTTGAATTTCTCCACTACTGACTTTTTTTTTAATAGTAGATAATCTACTTCATTCCTATGTTTGCTTATAAACATGATGCCCAACTGCCTTTTCCACTCCCCATTTCTGCTCAAAAACTTGGACATTTATTTGGGAGATGATCCTGGGAAGTAGGAGTCCACTGACTAAGACAAGGTGATAAAGACAGTGTAGGAATATGCTAAAGAGATGGTCAGAGCTCATATAGAAGAGGCTTGTTCTGAGCAATATCTTCTGAGTAACATATGGGATTTTGCCTCAAATTGTCTGCCCAGGAAATGACAGGGAAAGACATTTATTTATTGTCTCCTGTGAGCCACTGGTGAGGGTTGCTTGGGGGGCCATGAACTTCTCTGTACTTTTCGGCTACGTATGCCTGCATGCCAAGTGTATCAGCACCAGGGCCTGATGCTGTGATGGCAGAGAAGAGCCAGGAAGTAAACAACAGATGTGAAGCATAGACTCCGGGTTCAACAGTGTGAGTGCAATGTGATTCGAAGCCTGTACAGAACCACTTGCTGCAGCCATTTCAGGAAGAACCGGGAGGCCAACATGAGTCTGTCAGGTGGTGATAAGAGAGGTATCTAATGGAGTCCAACCTCACTTAACTCACGTGAGCCCAGCTTTAAGTCTAGTATATCACTGAGTCATCAAGTGGGGACAGCAGCAAATCCGTAAAATTGACTTAATACAGCAGGATAATGAAATAGGCTACAGTCTCCACTGATAAAGACTGTAATTAAACTTACCATCTCCCTATTGCAAACCACTTTGCATCTCCTTCACCTTTGGCCAGAACTTCAGCTTCTCTGGGCTATCTGCCTGATGGGTGACCTGAGGAATCTAACCCTTGGTTGCCTTGCTCTTGCTGGTCACAACTGCAGCACTGTTCATTCACCAATGTCTACAAAGAACACCTCTTGGCTACAGTCATACCCCTCTATGTCATCAATGAGTAGCAGCACCCTTCACTCCTCATAGCAATTATTTTCAATTGCCTATTTCAGTGTAATACTTTCTTTATCAAATTGTTTCACAGGTGTGAGGAGCCCAAAATGACCTGACACTATTGTGTAGCTACAAATTTAGGGAAGGTTTGTTGTGTACCCCCCTGGGGGAAACTTACTCCCTAGGAATAAGAGCTTATAAACCAACAAAGCCTAAGATTGTGGGGAAGACTACCAGACTTCAGCTGATCACTGCAAGTGTGGAAAGGGAAGGTTATGGCTCTTCTGGCCCTTTTGGTACCCCACCAATCTATTTCATCTGTTAGGCAGACAGCACCGTCTGTATCAGCTATTGGTTTACTGTATATACTCCATCCTGTAGAACAGATACACCTACACCAGAGGTCATTCTCAGGCTGATGTTTAGCGAAGCCTTTCAAAAATCATTCCATCATTATTAAACATAAGTTTTATTTAATTACGTTTTGTCTTGTGACTGCAGGAGATAAGAATCTCTTCATATGAAACTGATCTTTAAATGGTACCTAACAGACCCTGTGATTTTAGAGTGCACCAAGAAGACACCTGCCTTACCTGAATCTGTCATTTTCTTTTTACACGGCTTCCAAAAGCAGCTCACCCAGGATGGACAACCTCAAAGCCTAATTATTATTATTGCCTTAAGGAGACCAAAGGGTAGAGCCACCACATAAGCCAAGTCTTCTCCCTCCCACTAGAAGCACATCTTAATTCTGCCACAAGTGAGAGTCTCAGTAACTGTGATGCTAATATGTGCAAATGAGGTTATCACTACCCTACCTGTTGAAACAATAAGATCCTATTGTGTTTGATCCAGAAGGTGTTGCAGTATTCCCCTTGGGCATCTGCTTTCCAGGTCTGAGTCCATCTATCCCTAGGTGTAGTCTATTTGAGAATAGATCCCAAGAAGCAGAAGTGAGGTGCTCTGTCTGACAGGGAAAGACAATGTATCTATCTCCTCCTGACTCCCTTTGTTCCAGGGGTTGCCGCAGGGTGTGTGAACTCCCCTGCGCTTCTGGCTGTTGGTGTGTAGCTGAGTAGGATTCTGCCTGCTTCCCAAGCTATGGTTTCAGAGACATCTGGCACAGAAAGGTGGAAAAACACATGGTGGGCTTGAAGTAAGTTGCTTTCTGTGAGAAGTGAGCCAACCCAGCGTGGAGCTGTGTGTCACAGCCACAGCACAGCTAGAACCAGAGTGGAGGCCAAGACGAGGGGTGCAGGTTTACAGGAGGAAGTAGATACCTCCTCTTTATCAGAGGTATTCTCCTCTGAGAACTGTCATAGTGCCCTGCACACACCTTGATACCCAACTAATTTCTGTTGGCCAGACCCTGAGCTCTTGAAGTCAAACACTGAATCTTATTTTATTTTGTACTCTTAGTTTATCTTTGCACATATTAAACACATCATTTCTCAGTATATCTTCTGAATGATTAAAGATTTAAAAAATTGCACATGAGATTTTTTTTTGATGTGGACCATTTTTAAAGTCTTTATTGAATTTGTTACAATATTGCTTCTGGTTTTTTTTTTTTTTTTTTTCGATATGTGGGCTTCTCACTGTTGTGGCCTCTCCCCTTGCGGAGCACAGGCTCCGGACGCACAGGCTCAGCGGCCATGGCTCACGGGCCCAACCGCTCCACGGCATGTGGGATCTTCCTGGACCGGGGCACGAACCCGTGTCCCCTGCATCGGCAGGCAGACTCTCAACCACTGTGCCACCAGGGAAGCCCTGCTTCTGTTTTATGTTTTGGTTTTTTGGCCCCGAGGCATGTGGGATCTTAGCTCCCCGACCAGGTATCGAACCCGCACCCACTGCACTGGAAGGTGAAGTCTTAACCACTGGACGGCCAGGGAAGTCCCCTGCATCTTTATAGTAGTTTGCTATTTTTCAAAATTCTTCCATTGCATCATGAATTTTTTATTATGTTAGTCTTCCAACGGATCACATTTTATCGGACCCATTTTATAGATGTGGAAACTCTCTGAAATATCTCCAAGATCATTAAATTGGTGATTCAATCCCTCCAAGATTACCTAAGTAAGTAAATGAATGTTTCCTGGAAACAGCAAACATGACTTCAAATCAAGCAAAGTAAGTAAAAATCATTTGATAGTGGATCTTTTTTGCAGAGCAAAGTTGGGGAAGAGGTTGAAGTTTTAACGTACAGTAAAGCTTGTCAGAGAAGAGAGTATTTAGGAATGGAATCCAGGGCACTAAAAGTAAGCTTTCTCTTTTTCAGTGATGTTCAAAACCCATATCAGATGTTAAAACTCTATTTCTCCAGGCTCAGGGAACAATGGTAACAATACATTCTCTGTTTGACCCCAAATTCCAGTTGCCATAACAACTTGACATAGTTCTATAAATGAAGATGTGTTTATTGTACAATTTTGCATTGAGAAAAAAAGACAGATATACCCTAATACACGTTTTTCCTCAGTGTGTCATCTGTAATGGTGAATTCTTTAAAGATTTCTTTAATTAGCCTACATGTAAATACACTTGCTTTGAAGTATATTGGCTCTAATTGCACTTCAGTTTGAGATGGTTTTCTGGTTTTCTAATGCTTAAGAAAGGGCTTATATAGCTATCCCAGGCAAGTGTAGTGGAGATATTTCTGCCTGGAATGAGCTGGCTAATAACCTCAATTCACTCATCATTGTCACATTAGAGACCTAGCTAAGGGAAGAATCATAACAAAGGCAGCAGAGAGCCAAGAAGAGAAAGCTATTAAATCCCACAGGGATCAAGACTGACAGGAAAAGACATGCTCCTGACCAGGGGAACAAAAGACCAAAGAGACGATGTCATTTTTTTTTTTTGTTCCTCTTTGATAAATAAGAAGAGGTTATCTTTGATACTGTTTTTCTGAGTGCTTGGACCATCCATAAACATCCCTTTACAGTAGCCTGGTCAAAACAGTCACTATGGTAATTAACCAAGGTAAGACAATGTTTATAAACAAGTTATAAAAGACTTGGTTTCCCTCTGTCAAGATGAGGTTTTGCTATTGTGCATTATTGTCATCATCAGTTTTCATAGCTATATAGTACTCCCCAGTTAACAAAGCAACCACGCATATATTGCCTCCTTTGATTTGCACAATAGCCCCAGTTTACAAGCAAGGAAACAGCATAGGAAATGTGAAATAGTAGCAGGGATACTGAGCAGAAGAAATGAACTTGATCCCTATCTTTGCCGTGTTTTAACTGTATGACCTCAGGCCTATACCACCCTGGGTCTTAGTTGCTTAATAGCCAAAGTCAAATGATGACATGTGCCTCAAAAGTTCATTGTGAAGATGAATGTATTTCATATGCTGGAATGTGCTATAGATGTAAGACTTTATTTTTACTTTAGAATTTTATAGTTTTTATTTTTTTGTTTTTTTGGGGGGTTTTTTAGGCTTCGTTGATCAGTAAATGAAGTCTCCTGGCCCACTCTCACACTGGATTTAAACTAGGGCATATGCTTTTTTTTTTTCTTAAAGCAGTTTATAATGTCTGCAGCAGAAAAAAAAAAGTGATTATATACAATTACTCTTGGAAACAATATGTAATCAGATTGTGGTTGCATGGGACATATGGGTATGGGGCATTTCAGAGTAATTCTAGTGAGAATTCTAAAGTGACCCAAAAGCTTCTGTGGAATTTAAGAAATTCAAGCATGGTCCTGAAGAACAGATCTAACCTCAAGTAATATGGCACACTGATTTGATGAGAAAGACTACTAACAATTATAAACACTAAAAATAGAAATGGCTGTAAACAGACAGAGCAAAAACAACAACAACAAAAAAAACGCATCACTGAATTCAAAAGAAAGAAGTCCTAGATGCCAGGAATTAAGTATGACATAAAAGACATCAATAAACAAGTGATGATACTGCAGCAATCCATGGAAATTTTAAACAAAGATACAGGCCTCAGGGATGGGGCTTTGGGATTTTAATGCCTATAGGAGGAAAGGAATACAGAGTTCTAGATAATATAGTGCCAACAAGAAGTCAGTCACAGCATCAGTCCTGCACCACAAATAGGTAGTGCTTTAAATATACTTCGACTACACTAAGCAAGGTGTGATGACACCACATCCAGAAAGGAAAACTGATCTAGTAACTTTGAAAGCCCTGAGAGATTTGAAAAAACAAAGGATGGCCTTGTTTTCAAAGAACCTGTTCACAAAGGAGGGCCCAAAGAACACTTACATATAAAATAGCTTCTGCTAAAAACTACTACATAATTATAATTGCAAGCAATTTTAAGACACAGTATCTCTAAAATGCTAAAAAATACAGAAATTCAATAAACAGGATAATTAGCACCTTGGAATTTGAAATCACAAAAAATAAATATGAGTTAATAAATTAACATGCTTGGGATAATTAGAAAGACATACAGAACATAAGGCAAGACTGGAGCACTACCAAAAAAAGGTTATTTTAGGAAAGTAAATAAACTTTTCCAGAGAGGAGTTAAAAATCAAGTTTAACATGAAAGAGTGAGTGTCAAAATGACATCGGCCTTTTCAGCAGCAACACTGGAAGATGGAAATCATTTAAGTAATGTCTAAAAAATTCAGAAGAAAACTTATACCCAGTATAAAACTATATGGTCATTCAAAATATTAATCAGGTGGAAAATTGAGAAAAGACATGTAAGTTACCAGGACTAACTTATCACACAACTGCAATCATTTTGAGGGTATACATTGCACCAAGATGGGTGAAGAAACTAAGAAAGAGAAATCATGAAATATAAAGAACAGGGATCAAACACGAGTTGAGAAAAAGAATTTCAGGATAGTGGTGGGAAATGTCCCAGGATGGCAGTGTACCGCAGCTTGAGAACAGGTCAGAGGGGTCCACAGGGGTAGCTCCAAGGAATAAGTGGATACTTTTAGAATACATCATGCGAACAACTAGTGAGAAGAGTTTGAAAGTTCAGCCACAGAATTTGAGCAAGATTACTGATCATTATGTTTTTAAGAAAATGAAGAAAACAGACAAAAAAAGAACAACGACTGTAGGAAAACATTTTAAAATTATATAAGAAAGAAATTATATAAGAATGAAATAGTATAGCTTGTGGCACAGCTATGATAATACTGTAAATATATATTGTAAATATTCTTTAATGCTATTCCTACAGCAGCTCAATGAAATAAGAACTACAATTATTCCCATCAGTGAATAGAACTGAGCTCAGATTCAAGCTTTCACTCCCACCTCTTACTCAAAAAGGCATGGTTTTCTTTCAAACTTTCTCTTCTAGGTTAAGTTGTTGTTGTTATTAATACCAAATTCCTCCCCCTCCTAGAAATTATATTCACAGACACAGAGGGTAAATTCTCACTTTCAGAAATTTACAGTGGTCTCCCCTTTCTGATTTTTTCCTCTGCTAGTCTCAAAGATATGCTTTAGGTACCAACTTATTGTTTTTACTCCATTTAAGGGCTCAACTCCCAGACACTGAGCACCACTGAACTGTCTGCCTCTGCTGCCCTCCCCACTCCTCGAATTTTCCACTACTGTTCGCAGATCATCATTTAAAACCTGTAAGTTCAGAGAGGGCATATTTTCTTTCTTTTTTAATTGGAGTATCATTGCTTTACAATGTTGTGTTAGTTTCTGCTGTACAAGGAAATGAATCAGCTGTATGTATACCTATATCCCCTCCCTCTTGGACCTCTCTCCCATCCCACCCCCCCATCCCATCCATCTAGGTCATCACAGAGCACCGAGCTGAGCTTCCTGTGGTTTATAGCATGTTCCCACTAGTTATTTATTTTATGCGTGGTAGTGTATATATGTCAATCCTAATCTCCCAATTTGTCTCACCCTCCTCTTCCCCCGCTGTGTCCATATGTCTGTTCTCTGCATCTACGCCTCTATTCCTTCCCTACAAATAGGTTCATCTGTGCCATTTTTCTAGATTCCATATATATGCATTAATATTTTCATTGTAGCAGAACTGCTTAGCAAATACTCCCGTACAGAGATCACCAAACTGATCCTGTCTTTATTTAAAATGTTAATACATTGTTCATCATTAATTCCTTTGGGTTAACTTTGATATTGATCTTGATTGCTGAGATGTTGGTACCCCTTGAATTTTACGCTTGAGCTGAATGTCTCATCCTCTTTCTAGGTCCACCTTGACTAGACACCATCTTTAGTCAGATCTTTACTAGTATAAACGTAATGGATTGAAACACACTATAAAAATCTGCACGTTTAATATTTAACATTCTCATTTAAATGGAAAATTTGATTATATGAGTCAAATTCTCGTTATCACTTGTACCACCCGTAATTGAATTTCTAAAGAAGAAGTCTCCTTCTGATCTCAGGTTAAGAGAAGTGGAGAAAGCAGAGCAGCAGGCGAGGGGTAAAATGAGGTGTCTTCTGAACTTCACCTAAGAGTCAGAGGCACCAGGTGGGACTAGGGATTCAGGTGAGCCAAGCTCCACTGGGCTGCTATCAGCATTGGGCACAAAATGACACAGTCCAGATGTCTGGTGTGACCAGTCTTGGGTCACTTGCTGAGTCCTTCAGTATCATGTCAGGAATATGCTCAGTAAATCCCTTGTCAAAATTCAAAAGAAAAGACTAAGTGGGCATTTTCAAATATTTTAAAGGTTGTCATTTTAAAAGAGAGGAGAAAGTTTAGCACAGCTCTCAGGGGATGTATGAGGGCCCGCAAGCAAAGTTTTGTCCAGGGTAAAGACAATGTGTAAAACACTGGAGACCTTCAATAAGGATGACATCTCTCGACTTGTGAGTTCCTCGAAGCTAAAGGGGTTAAATCACTGTCTGAGTGGGCATCTGCCCAAGGAGTCAGACATGAGATTTACTGAGAAATTGATAGAGACAGCTGATGAGGAGGCAATGAAACAAGTAATACTGAAAAGAGAGCCTCCAATTTAGCTCTCCAGGAAGAAAAGTTAGCACTGCCATTTGGAAAATGTAAGCTTAAGCAAGTTATTTAGCTCAATTCAAAACCTTAATCTTTAATATGAGGCATAACAATAAATTCTAACTCACTGAAATATTGTAGGGATTAAGGTCAAGTAAGTAAAGTTGTTAGTAAATTTTCTGACACATTTACAAATATATGTGTCTATACATAGACACATATATAAATGTATACTATATATGAATACATACATATATAGTATTCATTTTTGAGCTACTATTATTTGCCTGCTATTACACATACACTTTCTCCTGTCCTCCCTCACAAAAACTATATTAAAATCCCGTGTTTCAGGTGAGGAGATAACACCTTGGAGGTCAGAAGAAACTTGCTCAAATTAACACTATCAGAAGTGACAGAACCCAGCTGTACACACAGACCCGCCTGTCTCCAAATCTTATACCTTTTCTATTCCAGCACTGAACCATTAAGTCTGTAAGTCTAAGAGATTGCAAAATAACAAGGAACATAGAAAGACATTTCACAAATGTCTTCAATATGACAGAAAACATACAGATAGACATATAATAAGTTAATAAAACAATCCTGTTAGAGAAACATCTCTGACAGGGTAATTTTCTTGCGATCCATTTTTTAAAAATTGAGGTATGCTATATACAGTGAAATGCCCAGGACTTAAGTATAGAGATTGATGAGTTTTGAAAACCATATACAGTTGTTTAACCTACACCACTGTCAAAAAATAGAACATGTTCATTATCCCCAAATTCCTTCCTGCTCCTTCACAGATCTTCTCCACCTTGATCCCAGAGGCAACCACTCTTCCGATTTATATCATCACATGTTTTATTGAACAACTTTAGACATGCACAATCTATTATAAATTTTGCCTCTGGTTTCTTTTATTCACTTGTACCATGCATCAGTAGTTGCATTACTTTTTTGTTGGTGAATAGTCTTTAATTGTTCAAATATATCACAATGTGTTAATCAGTCCTCTTGCTAATGGACATGAGTTGCTTCAACCTATAGGCTATTATAAATAAAGCTACTAAGATCATGTTTTATATATCTTGGTGTGGACATAGCTAAGACTGTACCTGCTCACAGTTAGGTTAGATATATAATTTTATAAGAAACTGCTAACAGTTTTTCAAAGCGGTTATTTCATTTTACACATCTACCAAAAATGTATAAGGATTCTGGTTGTAGCACACATTGCCAACATTTAGTGTTGCCAGATATAAGAATGTTCATTCTAGTGAAGAGTGTAGTGGTATCACAAGGAAGTTTAACTTTGCATTTCCCTGTTGATAAGGATATCAAGCACTTTTACATGTGTTTTTTAGTCAAGGTATATCTTTCGTTGTGAAATGTTTGTTTACATATTTTGCTCATTTTTAAAAGTTGAGTGGTTTCTCTTTCATACTATTTAGGTGTTGGAGTTCTTTGTATGTTGGCCTTTGTATAAGTTCTTTGTATAAGCCCTTTGTCTCATATACATATTATGAATATTTTCTTCCACTCTGTGGCTTAACTATTCATTTTCTTAGCAGTGGCTTTTGATGAAAAGAAGTTTGAATTTTGATGAAGTAATTTACGTTTATTAAATAACTTATGTTTATTTCTGTATTTTTTAAATTATTAGTACAATCTGTGACATTTTTTAAGAAATCTTGCCAAAGGCCAAGTTTGGAGAGATAATTTCCTATGTTTTTTGCAATAAGCTATTTTTAATTTTTACTCTTGGTTTATGATCTGATATTAATTTTTTCTGAAATTGTTTGAGATACAAAAGAGGTTCATATTTTTTTTCCAATATGATATCCAAATGTTCCAGTACCATCTGCTAGAAAGACTTTCTTTTCCTATTGAATTGCTCAGGTGTGTTTTTGTTTGTTTGTTTTGTTTTGTTTTAAATCATTTGGTGGACTCTTTCTGCCTTATGGCAGAAAACCAAATATGATGTGGAACTCACTTGTGCCTCTCCTTTTAAGGATCATAGCTTTACACCATCCAGAAAGGGTTACTTACAGTTTGAAATTTCAACATCCCCCTATTAGAAAAGGACAGGTCCAGAAGGCAGAAAATCAGTAAGGACATAGTTGAACTCAACAGCATCATCATTAGTAAATGGGATATAACTGACATCTATAGACTACTTCATCCAACAACAGCAGAATACACATTTTCCTTAAGCTTACATGGAACATTCATCAAGATAGACCACATTCTGGGTCATTAAAAAAATTAACAAATGTAAAAGAGAAATAATACAATTATTATCATATATGTATGCTCTCAGACTGCAGATAATTAAACTAGAAATCACTAACAGAAAGAAAGCTGGAAAATACCCAAATACTTGGGGATTAAACAACATACTTCTAAAGAGAAATCTCAAGAGATACTAAAAAGTACTTTCAACTAAATTATAATGAAAATATGACTTATCAAAACTTGTGGGATGCAGCTAACGCAGTGCTTAGAGAAAAACTTATAGCATTGAATGCATAAATAAGAAAACAGGAAAGCTCTAAAATCAATAATCTAAGTACCCACCTTAGGAAATAAGAAAAAGAAGAGCAAATTAAATCCAAAGTAAGCAGAATAAAATAAATAACAAAAGTTAGAGTAGAAATCTCTATGCTCAAATGTTCACACATTTGGTAACCTAGATGAAATGGACCAATTTGGTAACCTAGATGAAATGGACCAATTCCTTGAAAAAACAAAATCTGCCAAAACTCACACAAAGTAAGTAGAATTTGAATACAATCATATCTATTAAAGAAGTTGAATCAATAACTAATAACCTTCCAAAAAATGAAAGAACCAGGCCCAAGTGGGTTCACTTGTAAATTCTACCAAATATTTAATGAAGAAATTATGCTAATTCTCCATAATCATTTTTAGAAGATAGAAGTAGAGGGGAAACTTCCTAATTCATTCTATGGGGTCAGATTACCCTAATATCAAAACCAGACAAAGACACTACAAGAAAATAAAAGTGTAAACAATTACCTCTCATGAACAAGATGCAAAAATCCACAAGAAAACATTAGCATATCAAACCCAACAATGTATAAAAATTTAGAGTTATATACCATGACCAAGTCGGATTTATCCCAGTTATGTAAGACTAGTTAAATATTCAAAAATCAATTAATGTCATCCTTCACATTAACAGGCTACAGAAGAAAAAATCATATGAGCATAGCAACAGATGCAGAAAAAGCATTTGACAAAATTCAACAGCCCTTCATGATAAACCAGTCATAAAAGTAGGCATGGAGGGGAAACTCTTAATTAAAGAACATCAACAACAAAACAAAACAAAACAAAAAAACCTAAAGCTAACATGATACTTAATGGTGAGAAACTCTAAGCTTTCTCACCAAGATTAGAAACAAGGCAAAGATGTTCCCTTTCACTACTCTCTTTCAACATTGTATTGGAAGTCCTAGTCAATACAATTAAAAAAAAATTCCTTTTAAAGGTATATAGTTGGGAAAGGAAGAAAAAATAGCTGTCTTTGGTTATGACATGATTATGTAGAAAACCTGAAATAAATGACAAAATACAACAAAACAAAAACCCTCCTGAAATAACAAGTGATTACAGAAAGGTTTCCGGATACAAGCTTAATAGACAAAAGTCAATCACTTTCTTATATACCAGCAACAAAAAGTGGAATTTGAAATTAAAGCACAATACCATGTGCATTAGCACCCCCCAAAATGAAATTCTCAGGTAAAATCTAACAAAAATGTGTGCAAGATACATGTGAGGAGAAACTCTGATGAAGAAATCAAAGAACTAAATAAATGGAGATAAATTCCATATTCATGGATAGGAAGACTCAATATTCTCAAGATGTCAGTTCTTCCCAAGTTGATCTATAGATTCAATGCAATCTCAATAAAAATCCCGGTAAGTTATTTTGTATAAATCAACAAACTGATTCTAAAGTTTATATGGAGAGGAAAAAAGACCCAAAAGAGTCAACTCAATACTGAAGCAGAGGACCAGAGTTGGAAGACTGGCACCATCTGACTTTAAGACTTAATATAAAGCTACAATAATCAAGACAGTATGGCTTTGACAAAAGATGGATCAATGGAGCAGAAAAGAAAGCTCAGAAATAGACCTACATAGACATAGTCAACTGCTCTTTGACAAAGGAGCAAATGCAGTATAATGGAGGGAAAATAAGGTTTTCAACAAATGGTGCTAGAACCATTGGACATCCACATGCAAATACATAGATTTAGACACAGATGTTATATACCTCATAAAAATTAACTCAAAATGGATCACAGACCTAAATGTAAAATGCAAAACTATAAAATTTCTGGAAGATAACATAGGAAAAAATCTAGATGACCTTGGGTATGGTGATGACTTTTTAGATAGAACAATGTCAAAGACATGATCCATGAAAGAAATAACGGATATGCTGAACTTAATTAAAATTTGAAAAACAGCAACAACAATTTTAAAAAGACCTCTGCTCTGAAAATACACTGTCAAGAGAATGATAGGACAAATCACAAAATGGGAGGAAATATTTTCAAAAGACATATCTGACAAAGGACTATTATACAAAATATACAAAGAACTCTTAAACCTCAACAATAAGAAAATGAACCACCCGATTTAAAACGGGGCAGAAGAACCGAACAGAAACCTCACCAAAGAAGATACACAGATGGCAAACAAACATATCAAAAGATGCTCCACATCATGTTAGGGAACTGCAAATTAAAATGAGATACCACTACACATCTATTTGAATGGCCAAAATTCAAAATACTGACGTCACCAAGTGATAGCCAGGATGGAGAGTAACAGGAATCCTCATTAATTGCTTGTAAGGTTGCAAAATTGTATAACCACTTTGGAAGACAGTTTGCCAGTTTAAAAAAATAATCTTACCATAAGATTCAGCAATTATGCTCCTTGGTATTTTACTCAAATGAGTTGAAAACTTATGTCCTCGCAAAAACCTGCACACGGATGTTTATGGCAGCTTTATTCATAATTGCCAAAACTTGAAAGCAATCAAGATGTCTTTCCATATGTGAATGGATGAATAAACTGTGGCACAACCAGACAATGGGATATTATTTAGCAGTAAAAATAAATGAACTATCAAGCCATGAAAAGACACGGAGGAACTTTAAATGCATATTACTAAATGAAGGAAGCCAATCTGAAAAGGCTACATACTGTATAATTCAAGCTATGTGATATGCTAGAAAAACAAATATATGAAGACAGCAAAAAGATCAGTGGTTGCCAGGGATGGGGAAAGAGATGGATGAACCGCCAGTGCACAGAGGACTTTTAGGGCAGTGAAACTATTCTGTATGATACTATAATAGTGAATATGTGTCTTTATACATTTGTCCAATTCCATAGAACGCACAGCACCAAGAGTGAACCATGATGTACACTACGGACTTTGGATGATTACGATGTGTCAGTGTAGGTTCATAGATTGTAACCAATGTACCACTGCAGTGCTGGATGTTGACAGTGGATGACACTGCATTGTCAGAACTATTGTAAGAACTGGAGGTCTGTGGGGACTCTCCACATGTTGTGCTCGATTTTTCTGTGAACCTTAAACTGTTCTAAAAAATAAAGTCTATTAAAAAAAGAAATTAACATTTTTTTTCAACTTTATAAGCATGCAGTAAGTTTATGGGAAATACATGAAGTAAGATATTTGTTACTCCATCACGGCCAGAACTGGAATTCTCTTGTGTCAGACTGTACAAAGCAGAGACCATGAGAGAGAAGTGGGAGGGCAAGTCTTTTGGGGACAGGTAGTTCATGTGTACAGGAATCTGAAGTGGGTAAGAATAGGGGCTTTAATACATAAGTTTAGGCAAGTATGGTTGGGGCAAAAAGAGTCAGTGAGAAAGAGACACACAGTGAGGCTGGAAAGCAGGTTTGTGTTAACCAAGTACAGACTTTGCTCATATTCTAGGGGCAAGTGAGAGTGCTCAGATGCTTTCAAGCAAGGGACTGACATAATGAAACGTGTTAAAATTAATTAGCTTCCGACAACAGGAATAATGGATTGATGATAAGCAAGTTCCCAATGAGGAAGCTGACTCGTACACTAGTCTTCAATGGTAAGGTTGGGGATAGAAAGAGTCATCCCACTAAAACACATTACAAAGGTAGCCTCAACATGACATAGAGATTACTTGGGTATGATCAGTTAATTGGACATTAATTGGGCATGGCCCAGAGATAGAGGAGAGGCAAAACAAAAAACATAAAACAATAAAAAAACAACCTCAAGCGTTTAATATGATCACCTATGTGCATGGTTTTGCCATTAGCTAAAAGAAAAAAAAAAGTAACAACAAAAAACAGAGAATGAACAAATACAGTAGTATGTCACTGCAATTTAGATATGAGCATGCTGAGTTTGTCTATATATATATATAACATTTTAAGAGTGATCAAGGTAAGGATGGTAATCGTAGTTGTGACTAAGAATACAATTTGGTTTAAAGAGAGGATAGGATGAGAAAAGAAAGGAGACCAAGACAAAACCTTGAAGAAATGCAACATTTATAGTGCATTAGAGAAAAATGAGCAGTGAAAGCAGTTGGTGAAAAACCACGTGATGTTACTAAAACTAAGGAAAGAGTGCTTCAATAATGTAGGAATATTCACAAGTATTTAATGTTTCTGAGAATTCAAATAAGAACTTCAAAATAAGATTATCCAACTTGCTCCCTCTGAAAAATGTAATAAATAAATGTTTTCCAAACATAAGAAGGTGAAAAACAGACCAAGATAAGACTTGTTATATCAAGCTATTATAGAACAGTCAACCTTTATACTGTTTTTCCCTTAGTCTTAGTAAATGTGAATGGGGCTTCTTCAGATTCTGTGACACTTTTAGGATTTCTGTGGTCTAGCAATGTAAAAAGAATCAGTAATTTTCTATGAAATTGAAGAAGACATGAATTTTGTGGAGATCTATTCTGTTCCTTGAATTGATATCAGTTTTATGTACTCCACAATTAACTTGTTGGGAGGACACCCCTGCCTCATGGTTGAAAAAGCACTGTGGCTTCAGAGTCCATAGTTTAACAATATTTAGCATTATTGGATTGGTCTAGATATAAAACTCAAATAAATCCTTTTTATTGCTACAACCTTCTGCCAAATGGAAGTAATCAACCAGCAAAGCCATTTATATCATGCTTTTTAATACATAGTTTTTCCTGTGACTAGCTCGCTCCATTTGAATTATATTTTTCCATTCCTACATCCACTTAACAGCCATTTACCAAGGGCTCATTTTGCATGAGACTCCATCTTGGGTGACAGGGACACAGGAGTGAGTCTAAGTCTTGGTTCACAAGAAGTTCACAGTCTGTCCAAGAAACAAGCAAAGTACATAAACAGCTTTTGCAGAATCATATGTTTCAGCCTTTAAGTATAATTCTTTCCTCTAATAGAGTACTATTTTTTCTTAAGGGTCTGACCTGCTTGTATTTATGTCAAACCAAGAATTTGGCTGAGCAGTTAAAGTTCTGCCCCTCTGATCTTAACTAAAGCATCAGTTGAAATGAGGGTTCCATTTCTTAGAACTGTCTCCACAGAGGTCTATAACAAGTTTTCTGTTTGTTTCTTTGTTTTGGTAATCTTAACATTCCAAGATTTACTAAATTATCAAACCTTCCTGCATAAAAAAATGAAAGCCTCTCTTTTATGATCTGTGGTCATCTTCTCCAAGGTATTTGAAATAATGCAGATATCAGAAATTATTTATTATAGTCAAAGGCCACACCAACCTTCTGGATTATGCTGTGATTACTTATTTTCATTGTTGTTTTAATCAAATTTGAAGGTTAATAGTGGAGTAAATACTTGCTTATAGCAAACATTAATTTATAGGAATTATGAAAAGAAGGTAAATAAAAACCAATACTCCTTGAATGAAATTTAGAAATGGCTGAAATTTGGGAATGGATCATAAAGAAAGGCCATCTCCTAAAACAGATCATGCTTTGTACTCTTGAGAAAATCAAAATAAACACTCTATCCTAATATATATTGTTAAGCAGATTACCAACTATGTTTTAAAAAGAATTCTATATAAAAATCCAGTTGTTGACTAATAAGTTCACAAAATACATAGAAGTTTGCCTTGCTCTAAAGGCAATAAGCATGTGTTCTCTGAGTCTATTGCTTCAGCAGCTGTAAATGAGTTTCATTTATTCAAAGACCCTCTACTTAATCCAAGAACCTTGGATTAGCAAAGTTCTTACTTGGGTCTGCGTATCAGAACAACCTGGGAAGATTTCAAAAAATATACTTGCTGGAATACACCCCCAGAAACCCAAATTTACTGGAGATTTACTGAGGTCAGGTATGTTCATATTTTAAAAGTTCCACCAAGTGATCCTAAATTACTTGAATTTGGAACTACTCAGTGGGAAGAGTAGCTAGAGTATAATTTTTTAATATATTCACCTGCTTTATCAGTTAGACTTTTAATTACCCTATGAATTTGACAATGTGGATATTTTTTAGCTGAGAAAAACTTATCGTGATGTGTTCACTTTCACTTAATAAATGAGGAAACTGGGACCCAAGCCCAAGTAAACTTGTCTTTTTATTCCATTATAAGCATTGTCTGTGAGGTTGTATACGTGGGATATAAATTGACAGAAACAACACAGATACCTATTATGGAGTTAGATAGACAGACAGATAGATGAATTAAGTTGTCCAAAAGAACTCAGTTCTATAGGAAATTGTTGACAACTTACTTGGACCACACACTATGCTAGACCCAGGGAATGCAAACACAAAGACATGCTTTTCATCAACAAAAACTTCACAGAAGAAATAAGGTCAGGAACATTAATCAATAATTTTAATATGGTATAATGGACCATAAATATAATATAGCATAATTTGAAGTTGGAATTACAAGGTGATATAGAAGAACAAAACAGCAATATTTATCATTGAATATTTATATGAACTTAACCTAAGGGTTGTAGTCCCCTTTTCGGCACACGGAAAAAAATGATACAGGCTTTGCTACATAATTTTCCCTTTTATTACAGGGTTGTACATTTCCTGGGTGTGACCTTGTACGTCTCAAGATGCTGAGGAGATTGTCAGACAGTCATTAGGATGTCTACCCCATAGCCACAAACAAAATATGAAATTCTTAAGCCACTTAAGCGTAGTCTGCCAGGTCCCCTTTATCGCCAGTCTGGATGTTCACACACCACCTCTCCCCTCACCTCCCACCCTATCCCATAGCATTTGGAAGCGCCCCACCTTGAAAGGCATGAACTTTGAGCCACGCGGCCCTGGTTTCATTCTGGACTCTACTACTTATCTTAGGGGTTACCTTGGGTGAATTATCCAACCTTTGGGAACCTCAGTTTCCTATTCACAAAATGGGAAGAACAGTGCCTGAATGGGTGTTCTGATCTCCAATCCCAACCTGTGTGTTGTGGCCAAGGGGTTTCCCCACACCTCCAGCAAGCGATGCTCCAACACCATCTGGGCACCCTACAATTCAATTCAGTTCACCTCAGTTCTGGCACTACGTACACAGATATAGCATCGATTTCCAGAGGCCGAGGATTCAGTCCTACAAGACTGCCCCCTAGTCCCACCCCAGGACTTCAGATGCCAGTGGCGAGCCCAGGTTGTTAAGTGTGCTTCTGGTCAACGAGCTACAGATTAGAGATTCCCAGGACCCCCTCCTTGGGTTTGATTAATTTACTAAAGTGACTAACAGAACAGAGACACATTTTACTTACCAGATCATTGGTGTCTTATAAAAGAATATAACTCAGAAACAGCCAGATGGAAGAGATGCACAAGGCAAGGCATGGGGAAGGGGGAGGAGCTCCCGGGCCCTCTCCAGGCACACTCTCCCAGCACCTCCATATGTTCACCAACACAGAAGCTTTCTGAACCTATCCTTTTGGGGGTTTATGGAGGCTTCATTACATAGTCATTATTGATTAAATCATTGGCTATCAGAAACTGAAGTCAATTTCTAGCCCCTCTCCTCTTGGGAGGATGGGGGAGGGGACCGAAAGTTCCAACCCTCTAATCTCAGGGTTGGTTCTCTTGGCAACCAACCCCGTTCCCCATTCTTAGGTTACCTAAGACTTGGACTCACTCCTGTGTCCCTGTTTCTTGCTCTTATCACAAGAAATTCCAAGGATTTCAAGAGCTGTGAGCCAGGAACCATAGCCAAAGAACAAATATATATTTCTCATACACAATAGTGCAGTGCTGATTTACTGGGGTTTTATGGGTTAAATAAAATATCACAAAAATTTTCAAGCCAAGTGTCTGACCAATACATATTTGGTAGGGATTTGATAGTTTTTCTTTTATTTCCTTTCAATGGAAGTTATCATCATTGGTCTGGTCAATCAGGGTAGTAACCATTGGAGGAACTATGCACCCAGTGTCATTAGCAATTAGATAAAGCCGCCCACTTGGTGGCTGTAGAAGACCTTGAGGCGTGTGAGGGCTACCCTAAGAATCTTCCCTTGATACAAAGGGTTCTGTGGGTGTGCAGGGCCAAAGACTATTTTAGCTACCATTTGCACTATATTTTCTACCACTTGATATTTTCCCTCCTCTTGGGTTTGGCCTGGGAAACACAAGGTTGAATTAAAGAGCTAGCAAACAAAAAAAAAAAGTTGCTGAAGTTTGACACATTGCATTACAGGAAGAAAATCTTTCACATTTATCACCTTGTCTCACTGGGGTGACTTGAGCTTCCTAGGATGAGGTAGCAGGCACAAGAAGTACACCAGTAGCTGCACTGTTGTCTTCCTTGGTGCTTCTCATGAAGTAGCAAAGAGGCCACCTGTCTGAGTGCTCAGCTCAGATGCCCTTGAGTTAAAAAAAAAAAAAAGAAGAATGCAGAAACGGAAGCTGGCTTTGCAGAAGCCATTAAAATAATGACCATCAACCGTCCAGGCTTCTGAGCCAACTGGTTTAAAAAAACAAAACAAAAAACTCATCTCAACATAAGATGGGATCTCTATTTGTATGTTTGGAATTTAATTAGCTTAAGGGACTTTATTTTTTTTTAGAACACTTCAAAACTCGAAGATGCTAATATGCTTTTTTATTTTTTAATAGTATATGGTCCATTAGAACAAAGTTCAGAGTTGTTTTGTTTCTGCTGTATCTTCAGTACTTAGAACAATAACTAAGATGTTGCAAATGCTCACTAATATTTATTGGATAAATAAATGAGGCAAATGATTTCTCTTCTCCAGCTAACAGATTATAAAGAGTGACTTTTTATTACCTGTTCATCTAAAATAATAGTATAGCCAGTTATTTTACCAGCAAAATGGGTTTACTTGGGAACAGCAAAGAATTGCAATTTGGGACATGCAACTATGGCGAACCAGGAGCAAGTTATGTAAAACAAGAGAGACAACTTTTTTATAGAGGCGAAGGGAGAGTTGTGAGGGGCTGTTATAAACAGTTCTCTGGAGGAAACTGACACTTTTAAGTATAATGGCTTTTCATTAGCTGAACTGTTGCCAGGCAAGGAGAAAACCTTTATTCTCCCCACTGGTGTCAGTAAAGCAGAGTCACATCCCACTGGAGATGCAAAGTCCTTCTCTTCCTGGGGAAAGTGCACAGATGTTAAGCAGTACATGCGTGAGAGCCTCTCCTTCTGGCCCGCTGACTCTGTTTTAGTGAGGTGCCCCTTTATTAAATTTCACACATCTCAGTACTATGACACAAATGACTAAATTTTAGAAGGAAAATGGCACTGCCCACAGGAACAGAGAATGGAGCTGGCAACCTCATACATTGCTATGATAGTATATGAAGGTGCAATAAATGTGGAAATATTTCAACAGAGCCTTTCAAAATCATACGCCTTCTTCCTTAGTAAACCCACTTTGATTAATATATCCTAAAAGGATAATCCTAAATTGGGGGGAAATTTTGTCATGTATAAAAGATGTGTTTTTTTATATAGATCCAACACAAGCCTTAAAAGCCAACACTGAGAAATGATTAAAATATGGAATACAACACAACTATTAAAATAATGTGGCTATAATCTGCACTATTCTGAAATTTTGAAATCCATATTTTACATGAAATCCAGTAAGCCAAGCCTCTAATTATCTTATTAACTAATATAGATGAAAGGGAAATGGACAGGTTGGTAAATATTAGGCAGTGTCTCAACTGCCTTCCTGGACAAATTTGAGCTGGGGTATTATTCCAAGTCCCAGGTCACAAAAGGTAAAACTCGGTATCTGAATGAAGCCAGGACTGTTCCCTGGGTGGGAAACTAAAGAATCAATATATAGCCAAAAAGCATCTACGGAGAAAAACAGAGTCGGACAAGTCCTCAATACGATGATCAGGGAAGACAGGAGAAAGTCATACCTCAGGTAAGGGATTAGAGACAAATAAAATAGACAGATTCCCTGTTGGGTATAAGGTGAGGGTAGTGTAGAAAATAGGTCAATATGCTTATCTGGGAATGTTTCTTGAGTGCACAGCAATAGTCAAGGGCAATGTGTCACTACAGTGTGCTGAGAACAGAGCTTCAAGAGAAGGACCAAGGAGAAAGCTTTCTTTTCCCTTCCTTCCTCATCTCCTACTCTTTTCATACATATTTGTTAAGTTAGTCACTATTTAATGCACTGTGTATGCACTGATAGAAAAGAAAAGAAACCGACCTGGTCTCCTATCTCACAGAGCCTAATGCTCCTTATAACAGGAGTGTAACTACTGTCCAAAACCAGTGCTTCAAGGGAAGACTTGAGTAAAAGTATTGTAGGAAAATCCACAACACAAGCTGATGAGGAACGAAAGAAAATTGTGTTAAACTGGATAACAGTGTGGGGGGAAATTAACCATACTACAGGGAAAAAAACTTTTCTGCAAGTTTATTCTGATATTCAATTTCCAAATAGATAGAGCATGACACTACTAATTTTGTGGATTCAGTCTTCTTACATAGTTAATGATTGTTTTTGCACATAAATGTATTTAATTGGAGGGTAAATGCCTCATGGATCAGAATCATGTCTTGTACTAAAAATCTGTAGCACTGTATATCTAACTGTACTAAAATTTTAAGCATGTTGATAATGATATTGACTGTAAGGACTGTGATAATCTGTACTTTATATGTATTTTTCAGTTAATTCTTATAATATGTTAAGAAATGTTTATTATTTGTCATGGAGAAAAAATAAACAACTATTTTGACATTATAATAGTACCTTACTGTGCTGGTACTTTCCACTTTAGAGAATGGTTTTATGTTGACTGGAGTGTCATGATAATTATATGAATACCCTTATATTAGTATGTAAGGAGGGCCCATCTGATAGGGGCAGGAAGAAAGAGAATCCAGGGGGGTGGCGTTCTGCAATTTACACAATAATCCTGTCAAATTTCTGGGCAGTCACTCTGTGGCAGGACTTTGGTGAATGAAAAACAAACTCTATTCCATACGGACAACGATATGGACGTCAGACGTAGGAGGGGGCATTCTAGTGAGTTGGGTTATGGGAGATACATTTCCAGAGGAAAACTTGAAAGCTCTCTAGAAAAACCATATTTGGAAGCCTATATCTATGTATGGAGCCAAGGTCATAGGGTCAAGAACAGGATAACTGTTGAATGCTGTGACACTGTAGGCTCAGTGACACCCCCTGTACTCACCATGGGTACATGAGAAGCATGACGGTGGCAGGAAAGCCTGATTCCTAATCCCAGACCCTGGTGGTCTGGCTCAGTTATCGGGAAAAGACAGCCCTGGGGGTGAAGAGCCTCAGATAATTCATCTGAGAGGGGCCAAGATAAGCAGGGACAGATGGTGAACAATCTTATGTGATTAGTTATGTGTTGACCTGGCACCAAGAAACCACATATGTAAGGGATGTCAATTAAAACTGTTAACCATCTTAGAGGAGAGAGATTTTATCTTCCACTCTTTTTCTTTTTCTCCATCCATAAAATTATTCCACTTTTACCATACCCTAATTTGAGAAATCTTCCTAATTGAAGAAGAATGAAATATTAAAGCCTATTTTTGAATTAAACATTGGTGTCCTGTTCAAAAATAAATGACCATGTCAACTTATTTCATCCCTTTTGCAATTTATAGCAACAGCAACCTTGTCAATTATATTAGCAATAATGCAATATGCCAAACTGAGACAAAGATAACAGGCATTGACACACTAAGTGTTGTAGGAACGTGCCATGAAAGTTATAGCAAAGACCATTTGCAAAATTGCCTGTCTCATTTTCATTTATTAATAAAATGTATGCTATCTAGGTCAGATAGGCTATATCTATGGAGGAACTAATCTCTTCAAATAGCCAATGGATTTAATGGCGGAGAAAGTACTCAATAACTCTTCTTCCAAGACACAGTTTCAGAGATAAAATCTTGTGACTCATTATAAGGCCAGGTACTAGAGGACTGCAGTTTTGGGTGACTGGAGATTTTTACAGGCCACTGCTTGGTCGTCTTCTTTAATGATAGTACTCCTGACTCTTAATGTCTCAGCAGTTATTTTTTATGACCTGCTTGGATAGTATTCTAATTGCTAATGCTCATTACTCCAGGGCAACATTGCTGATTTTTCCTTTCTTAGTGGGAGATCAATCTGGCTGGCTGGTGAATATATTTTATGGAAAGGGAAGGGACAGTTGAAACCTGAGAAAAGAACAAGACTTGGCATTTGTGAAGAGTGTGAGTGTATGTGATTCTTCCAAGTAATGGTTGTATGACCTTGGGCAGGCGGCTCCCCTCTCTGAGACATTTTATCTATCTGAAGGCTGGTGACAGTCCCTCTTCTTCTTCTCTTATGGAAACATCTATGACCCATCTTTTTCCTGCCTGGTCTTTTACATGTCAGTATTTCAACTGTGTTCATGCCATGGCCGCCGTAAGTACTCCATCCAATAAAATATATATCACATACCACATTTCTTCGGAAATAAACCATTTGGTATTCCTGACGTCAGAGACTATAGCTTTGTTTCGGTCCCTCAGTCTTGGTAACCTGCATGAGCACTACTGGGTCTCATGAACTTACCTTCTCACTTGGCTCTACAGCACTATCTCTCTCTGAACTCCCTAAATACAGGCAAACCCACCAGCTCAGATGACAGTCACACACTTCCAAACCCTGAACCACTCCTTCCACCCTCTTTCCATGCCCAAAGGTAGGTGGATTTCATCATTATAATAGTTAAAGAAGGCAATGGCTATTAAAGCACTTTGGGGAAAAAAGGCCAGGCCATCTCACAGAGGTGAGGGGAGGGGTGTGTGTGTGTGTGTGCATGTGTGTGCATGTGTGTGTATGTGTTTTTTTTCCAATTTAAAATATACTTATGCATTAAAGTAGATTCTTTGGAAGACACAAGCCATGGCTCCTCCCAGATGCAAGGTAGAAAGATAAGACAAAAAAGAAATGAGGTTTCCATTCTAAGGAATCTCAGGCACAGAAGGAAAGCAGAGCTTGTCCAAAGCCCCTCAGCTTTACTGTCACGGCAGGAAAGAGAAATAAATTTCCAGGTCCTCGACACAGGATCTTACCCCTTTGTGAGAGGGAGGAGTGTGCCTTTAAGCTGCCGCTAGAATAAAAACCACCAATTACACAACTGGCCTCTCAGCAGAACCTTGTGTTCAACCACATGCTAATGCAGATTATTTCCTGTACTTGGCTCTGAAGTCAGACTAAGTTACAAATTCTTGGACCTACTTCTTCCCTGCTGTTGCTCTAGTTACATCTCTTGATCCCAGAATAGGTCTTATACCTTCCATGTGTTTAAAATAAACAAATACACAAATAAAAATGCTACTGAATGTATGACCTAAGGTGCTCTCAATTCCAAGTCACCTAGACTTGACTCAAAGAAGCCCAACCAGTAAAACAATTTGATCCATTGACAGCAGGAAGTCTAAGTAGTACACTAACACAGCCACGATCCTAGCTGCCTTCTCTATCTGTGATGTGTTGCCTTGATATGCTGCCTTGTTTTCCTCCTAAGGCTGGTTTCTAGCATCATAATAGGGTGACCAAACAACCTGGTTTTCTGGGAGAAGCTAGTTTGTGCCTTTTACTCAGGATAATCATTAATAGCTCTCCCTTTCACTCTCAGTAGTGTCCTGGTTTGACAAATGATAACTTATAAGGTCACCCACATAATATTTTTGCTGCCAGTTGCAAATGTGGTTACATTGCTCCTTGTACACAGTGGGAGAATAAGGGATGCTCTTTTAGAAAAGTGAGAACTTACTCATAGACCTCCAAAAACTCTCTTATCGATTTGGCCCAAATTATGATGTAAGGGAGCTTATTATAACAAGGAGACTCATCCTGGAGCTTGGTTCAAATCCTAAGTTACACAGGCTACAGTAAAGAATGATAGATATCTGGATAGCATTCGAGTTTTGTTAAGAAAGGGGAATGGGAAATGCAGAGTGAAGCCACCATAAGCCAAGTTCTCAGTGTTTCCGCATGTAGCTCAGGACTGTAAAGCAATAGCTGCTTAATGTAATTTTGTTGATTGACTAACTAAAGGACCACATACCCTCTCACACATATACCCTTCTCACTCAGTCTTTGCTCATTTTGTGATAACATAACAAAGTTAATATAAAAACTTCAAATGAAAATACTGATGCCCTTATGAAACCACATTACAAGTCTCTGTTCTATCAAAATAATCAAAGCCTTACCCTTCCTGCATGGGCTCTGAGTATTCCTCAGGTAAAAATGCCATTCCCACTGAACTGTATCTCCGAGTGTGTTCCGTTCTCTTTTCCCTAAGCCTGTGTTTGATTTCAATCATTTGTGTTTCAATTACTGGCGGCAATACATTTTTAAATGGCAATGCATTTTTACTTGCACTGTGGTTATGTTTTAAATTTCTGCATCATTCAATTATCCAATACATATTATTGACCACCCACTGTTTTAGAAATAATTTAGGCACAAGAGAAACAATAATTATAGCAGGCAAAGTCCTTGCTTTCATGGAGTTTGTATTCTTATAGAAGAAGTTCATTAAATTAATAAATATATAATATGTTAGAAGGTGATAAGTGCTTCGGGGAAAGGAAAAGAAATAAGCAGGACTGGGAGTGCAGAGAAAGGTCAGGGAGAAGATGGCTGCTCTGTTATATGGATAGTTAAGAAAGGGTCACAGAAAAGTGGCACCTGGGCAGAATCCACAGGACTCTGAAGGCAGTAAAGGGCCAAGCCATACAGATGTCTGCAGAGTGTTTAGAACCACAATTTATTCATTTCTATGTTCCCAGTGCCTAGCACAAAGCCTGCAAGGAGCAATTCAATAAATGTTTGATGAAGAATGCATCTAACTCATAATCATTTTTGTAGCATAATATTTAATATTCTGATTGATTGATTTTAGTTCCATCAAGACAAAGAGAGAGAAAAATGCCCCTAATCTCCCTTTATACCATATACATGACATACATTCCGGGCTTAACCTAACCTTCATTTACAGAAACAAAGTCATAGAGGGCATGTCATTAACCATAGCTCTCTGATGATATTAATCAAAGAATCTAAATACACGTGACCCCATTTCAATTGGCTTTTATGCTCTTTGCCTCTGTGCTTTGTGGCAGGCAGGAACAGCTACTAAAGTGATCCTATTACACTAGCTCCAGGAATTACCAATCATATGATGCACCCATTATAGAGTAAGTAATAAGTAGTGGTGCAGTTTTGTAGTGGCTAAATAAATCTGCCTAGACAATATTTTTCTAAGATGTTCTCAGAGCTTCTGTATCAAGTATGTGGAAATCCACCTGCCCTAAAATCGTCCTTTATTGGATGAACGGGCAATCTGAACTATTATGCAAATGTGACCTTCTGGGAAGTGGAGGAGCAAAAAAAAGATGCCATCAGCTGTCCAAGAGTATTTTGCCTACACTTACTTCTTTTTTGAATAAAGAAGCGAACCTGAGCTATTTAGCTCCAGCATAATAATCAAAATCATAATTTTCATTGTGTGGGGTAGTATTTGCACAAAATACCAATACATTTTTCCATCATTTCATTTTCATTTTTTTTCTATGTTTATATTTTAGACGTCTTTTCCAAAAGACATGCAATTGAATTTCATTTTTGAGGTTTTCATTCTTGTGTTAACTTGGCAATCTTTGTATTTTTGAATGGAACATTTAACCCTCTTAGATTTAAAACGATTATGTATATTTATTTTTTTTTTTTTATTTTTTTTTTTTTTTCCCGTACGCGGGCCTCTCACTGTTGTGGCCTCTCCCGTTGCGGAGCACAGGCTCCGGATGCGCAGGCCCAGCGGCCGTGGCTCACGGGCCCAGCCGCTCCGCGGCATATGGGATCCTCCCAGGCCGGGGCACGAACCCGTATCCCCTGCATCGGCAGGCGGACTCTCAACCACTGCGCCACCAGGGAGGCCCTAAAACGATTATGTATATATTTCAATTTCAATTTGTTAACTTCTTTGGTACTTCCTATTTGTCTTATATGTTCCATGATTCTTTTCTCTCCTTCCTCCTTTGTATTGACCTTTTCTCTATCATTCCACTTTTCCTTCTAGTAGCATTTAAGTTACATGCTCTATTTTGAGCATTTTAGCGTTGTCTAAGAAATTACAATGTGCATGATTTGGTACAATTATACTCTCCCCAAACCACATAAACTTCAGGACACTTTTTCATACCCCTTCAGACTTATATCAATATGGTTATATTATCTAGCTCCATTTTATTTATTTTAAATTTACAAATACTATCATTTTATACCATAATTTTGTTGTCATAGATGGTCTGTGGGTCTCTTTTCTCATTTCCATCCCCTCTCTGCCTCCCTTATATGGGCTGGAGCTGGAAGCCTTAAACCACATTTTCTGGCTCATTTATGAGCAAGGTTTCAGCTTAAATTCCACCATCGGGAGCCACTCCAATAGCTTTGGAAGACATACAAGAGGGAGACACCATCATTGTGCTGGCAGGGTGATGGATCCAGTTATGCGGAGGGCAGGTATATGGTTTTTGGCAGATGCAAAACATGAGGTTTTGTGAAAGGGGTTTTCAGGCAACTTCTTACAAATCACCCCTCTGTGTGTGCTGTGCCATTGAGGAAACTGGCAGTGGTGTCTTTCAATTTCTGCTATTTATGACTTCCTAATCTCTGAAAAGCAGCTCTCCAATGCTCACTAATCCAGCCCTTTTAAAGTTTTTATAAGCCTCTATTTCCATTAACTTAAATTATGTCCTTTTTGAAACACCTCAAGTGCTTTCTCTTTTCCAATATGTATTGATGCATGGAATATTTAGTACAGAAATTTTTTCTCTGAAACATACCTTCTTATATGGGAATCTGTGATAGGCCATTTGTCTTAGTTAAGCATGAAATAATACACTCATGCCAATAGGTAATAGGATACTGGTATCCATGAGTAAGAGGATAACCTAAATTGTCACCTTTACTTACTTGGGATGAAACGCCTACTGCAGATAAGCCTTTGGGACACGAGGCTACTGTTGAAATACAACAGCAAGAAAAAAAAAGGGCTATAAAGTCTGTGTGGTGGGCTTCTAACCCAGATCACCCTAGAAGTTCACAGAAAGTAAACAACAAACTTAAGGCTTCAACATCTTTCCTCAAGGCATTGTTAGAGATCCAGAGAGTTTCTATGAATGTCCTAATAGAATCTCCTAATAGTGTCGATGTTTCCTAGAGTTGGATCCTGTGATACGTTATGTATTCCTAGAGCAAATGCTAAACAGAGACCAATACAAAGTGGTTTGTTTGGGTGGTGATTTCAGGAAACACCAGCAGGGGAATGGGGAAGTGAGACAGGGAAGGAAAAGCAGCCAGTAAAGAATGTGTTACCAAGCAAGTTACTGCTGTGGGCACCTGGAGCTTAAACTTGCTGAGAAATTCTGGGAATAAGTGTAGAACATGCAATGCGAGGTTAACCCTCCCACCACTAATGGTCAGGTGTGTTCACAGATCAACATTAGTCAGTCATCGGCTGATGATCACCAGGGATTCAGGGAGTTTCATTCTCCACATTTATGGCAGGAATAGAGTGGATTCCTGACACCAGAGAAAGTTCTCGCAAAAGGATGCAGCAGCTGTTAGTTGGAAGACTGCTAATTAGCCGCCTAGTGTTATATCTCAAGAGAATTTGGGCAGGATACCCACAGTGTCTGCCAAACACAGGGTTCAGAATTAAAGTGAACGTTTATTTTGTGGATTTTAGGGCATTACTTGGGAAAAGGAGGATATTTCAAAGAATCTGAATACCCCAAAGCTGCAAATCTCATTAAAAACTTTTTAATGCTTTGAGGTACCTTGTAAGAGGTTGATGATCACTCTCTTCAAGACACACCTACACCTTCTTGGCCTCGAGACCCATAAGCAGACTTACATTCTTTAAACTCTCCATGGCATGAGTACCTTGTTCATGGAGTTTTAGTCACATATTTACAACATTCTCTGTTCTTCATTTTTTCCTGTAATCTAATATCCCATCTGAAACTTCCTCCCCAAACATATTCTTTAGAATTCCATTTAACTAATATTCCCTTGTATATATAAACCACATCTTTGTCCATCCATCAGTGGACACAGGTTGCTTCCATATGTTAGCTATTGTAAATAATGCACAATAAACATTAGTGTGCATCTATCTTTTCAAATTAGTGTTTTTGTTTTCTTTGGGTAAATACCTAGAAGTGAAATTACTGAACCATATGGCGGTTCTATTTTTAATTTTTTGAGCAACTTCCACACTGCTTTCAGTCGTCGCTGCACTCATTTACATCCCCACCAACAGTGCATGAGAGTTCCCTTTTCTCTGCATCCTCACCAACACTTGTTATTTGTGGTCTTTTTGATGACAGCCATTCTGACAGGTGAGAGGTGGTATCTCACTGTGGTTTTGATTTGCATTTCTCTGATGATAAGTGATGTTGAGCATCTTTTCATGTGTCTGTAGTCCATCTGCATGTCTTCTCTGGAAAAATGTCTTTTCAGGTCCTCTGACCATTCTTTAATCAGATTTTTTTTAATTCAGTTGTATGACTTCTGTATATATTTTGGATATTAACCCCTTATCAGGGATATCATCTGCAAATATCTTTTCCCCCTCAGTAGGTTGCCTTTTTGTTTTGTTGATAGTTACCTTCACTGTGCAAAAGCGTTTTAGTTTGATGTAGTCCCATTTGTTTATTTTTTATTTTGTTACCCTTGCCTTATGCTTCTTTTAAAAGAGGTCTGTCATTAGTTCTGAAAAATTCTAAGCCATTATCACTTCATTACCTACCCTCTTTCTCTTTGGTGGATACTTCAGTTATATGTGGTTAGACATTTTATTCTGTAACCTCCCTGTCTCAAACTTTTATATTTTTTCTCTTTTATCTCTATCCTGAATTCTGATATATTTTTTTCAGATCTATCTCCCAGGTCACTATTTCTCCATTTAGCTTTGCCTGATATGTTGTCCGACTTACTTAACTGAGTTTTTAAATTTGGTTAGTGAATTTATCATTTCTAAAGTTTCTAATTGATACCTTTAAAATCTGCTAGGTACTTTTATAGTTGCCGATCACTTGCATATATTTTTCAAGCATACTAAACATAGTTATTTTATATTCTTTGTCTAAACAACTCCAATATCAGAAATTTTGTGGATCTGTATCTTCTCTTATTTCTGTTGGTTCTTCCTCATAGTTCTTTGCTTTCCTGTGAAGTTATTAAATTAAAAGAAAATGTGTCTAGTGTGTACTGATTTATTTTTTTTTACATGTTGGCAGGGACTCTCTGAAATGTAGAATGGAACAGCCTTTCTTCACAGAGGGTGCGAGTTTTTATCTAACAGTTATAGAAGAGACACAGTGAGCAGCCACTCTATTAAAAATGTGGGTTAAACACAATAAGGACCAGCCTGTGTTAATATGAGGTGCAAATCCATATGAGAATGTGGCTAGAATTATAGTCTCTCAGAGGCACGGTTTTCTCCCTTCCATTCCCTATGCAGCTTTGTTTGACTCTTAGTCAGTAATTATCCCCAAAGCCTATTCTGGGCATTGTAAGTGGGAACAGGGGGCAGATGTAATTCTGATTCACCATTATTTTGAATGTGTTGCCTTTTGTTGTCTCAACATAACGTGTTAAAGTTGCCCAACCTTAATTAATTATCAACTTGACAATGACACCGGCATTAAGACTACACTCTTTGCCTGTGAAACTGTCATGTTACTGATCAATTTTGTGGTAATTAGCAAAAATACATATTGGGTCAAAATTCAGTTATGCATTCTACTTACAATTCTGAGCTCTGGCTTTTTAAGATTTTTTTTGTCTCATAATTTTTTACTATGGTGTCGATTTTTTGATGCTCTTAAGTGTTTTAAATGGTTTAAAGCATGTGTGTGTGTGTGTTTACGTGCACGTGTAGTCAGTACCTTTTGAAATTTTTCAGGAGGACAGTTGGCCTGAAGATTATTCCACTGTTACCAGAAGTGGAACTCCCACTTCACTGCCTTGGTAACTGGTGAATTAAAATTCTTTTGCTCGCCCAAAGTGTATTAATTTCCTTTTGCTACTGTAACAAATTACCACAAACTTAGTGACTAATAACAATATAAATGCATTATCTATGCATTATATAAATGCAGTTTTGCAGGTCCAAATTCCAAAAGAGGAAAAACCAAGGTGATGACATAAGTTCTTTCTGGAGGTTCTAGGGAAGAACCCACAGTTTGCCTTTTCACCTTGTGTAGGATGCCCACATTCCTTGGCTTATGGGTGCATCATTCTGACCTCTGTTCCAACTGTCACATCTCCTTCTCTGCCTCTGATCTTCCTGCCTCGCTCTTATAAGGACACTGTGATTTTACTAGGACCACTCAGACAGTACAGGATAATCTTCCCATCTCAAGATCTTTAATTTAATCAATCTGCAAAGCCTCTTTTGCTATGTGTAGTAACATATTGATAAAATAACATATTGAAAGGAATTAGGATGTGAACATGTTTGGGGGGTTCATAATTACATGTATCAGACAAGACATAGTTTCAGAAAAGAATAAAATGCCCATTCAACCATTTGTTCATTTTACCACTATTTACTGGATGCCTACTGCTATCATGACAGTGAAACCCCAGTATTATCAAGCTTCCTTTCCTATTTCCAAAGTCTTAAAGTAATAAAGAAACAAGAAAACAAACACACATAATGTTTACATAGTAACCTTATAATTTATTATTACACCATGCTTTAAACGTAGGTGCTCTCCCTAATTCTTCACCTTCCAAAATTAAACTCTCTCTTGAAGATTTAACTCAAAAGTGACTTATACTGCAAAATAGCTCTAATATCACCTTTTCCTTCCAGATTTATTCTCCATCCAACTAAGTCATTACTGCTGTTTATTTTGTACTCACGTAATACTGCTTATACCTCTATTATGACACATATTTAAGTTTTCTGTGTGTTAAAATTTATATTTATCATCTTTCTCCTGTATAAGCAAATGCAGGAAAAGCAGAGGGAGATGCCATAAGAAAGCACATGTTTTGTGGCTGTAAGTCATTCTTTTAATTCACATATAGAAATCTGGTACAAACAACCATTTTAGATTCAGAAGAAATGAGCTACCATCCTGTTTCTGACACTGAATAGTTTTAACATCCTGGAAAGTCTGCTTATGCTTAAACTCTCTGATCCTCAATTTTCTCATCTCAAAGTTTACTAACACTATCTGTATGTACAATTTATAGTGATGGATATAAGCTACATTGGCATAAAAAAACAAACTCACAGACCAATATTATAGAATAGAGATTCCAGAAATAAAGAGACAAATGCTTGACTAGGGCTCCAAGAATGCACAGTGGGAAAAGGACAGTCTCTTTAACAAATGGCATTGGGAAAACTGGGTATCTACATACAGAAGGATGAAATTGGACTCAAAAGAACACAAAATGGGGAGTGCCAAAACCAGGCTCATCTTCCCTGATGTGGGACTGGTTAGCACTTCTTACCGAAAAAAAAACCCTGCTGCTCACAGGGAAACAACAGGGCACCAATATGAGAAAGTGCAGCAACCAACAGAAAGAGGACTGGAACCCAGGATTCCACACTGAAGGACGCAGGGGTCGTGGCATCCCCTATCCCTTATTACTGTTCTGCAACTAGAATGACAAGGACTGGGGAGGAGGGATTGGAGGGCTCTCTGAAAGCCATCTTCAGCAACCCAATGAGGCATGCCTTCAAGGAGAGGAAGGAGGAGGGCTCTGAAGTGCATATGAATCTGAAACTTTGAAAGACTAGTACTAAGTCTTAAAAAAAAGAATAAGAGAGAGTATTTTAATAAATGAAATAGATGAACAATTATGGAAAAAGCTGAGATATTATTAATAGCCCCCCCATCCAAACTATCTACAAAGAAAAAGAAATATTCATAGAAGTAGTTATGGGAGACAGAAAACTGTTCATGTTTATACCTCCCAATGATTAAGAGATCACAATATATCAGTCACGGTATTTTGTGAATAAGTTACGTTTAATGTAGCTGAACTGAGTTGGGTGGGATTGGCAAGCTGGGCGGTGTGCCAGGCGTTTAGTTAATGCTGTGATAGATGCAAAAGGGAGAGTGAAGCACTCCCTGAACATACTATCTTAAACCCTCTGGTAAGGTCTGTGCTTATGGAAAGTTTGGTACTGGATCCTGACTTGTGAGCAAGATAACCCCAGGACTGAGAATCAAGTTGGATCATTTTGTGTGCCAGGATCTGAACAAATGGAAAAATAATGATTCTTGGTTCCAGACAGCAATTTTGTGTTTTAATGACTACAAACAAAATGTTCTGATGCTGAAGCTCATACAGTTATATATTTGTTAAAATAAAACATGCAGCACTGGGACTGATGTACAAATTATGGCCACTTTAACAAAGTCTGCAGGCAGGAAAAAGAAATCGTAAAATCATGAGACCTTTTTTTATAATCCATGTATAATAAATCATGGTAAAGAGGAAAATAATACGTTATTTACATCAAATTTTAAAGAGGAAGGAGATTCAAGCTAAGTAAGTTTCTTAAATGAAGCATGCCTTTTCAGTTATATTTTAGAAACTTTGAAGGAAATCCTTTCAAAGAGAGTGTGGCTGCTACCCCTCCCCCACATTACACTAAATATACTGCTAATAATATAATCTTTCTTTAATCACTCAGGCGCATTTTGACATATTAGGAACTTCTCCCTAAGCTAGAAAAATTGTTTTTGATGATTCTTCTTTCTTTTGCCCTTTGCAGACTCAGCTCACAAGTCACAGTCTCTTATATTACTACTTCCAGTGGGGCTTTGCCTATAGTTTGATATGACGTAGAAAGTGCCAGATAAATTTGGTAATGTTTATATAAAAAATGATGACAATCCCTGTTAATATTTGCCTCTTCAATTTATTTTAATATCCAATCTTCCACATATATAATGTGATTAAGGAAGGATCAGGGAGTTCAGGGAACTGTCTCCAACCCAACTTTTCAGTCTGCTGTACAATCCCTAATATGCTCTCCTTGTCCAGCCACATTGCATTTTTTGCCATCTCATCACAGGCCACACCACTTCCTCTGGCCGAAAGACCCATCTCCACATTCCCTACATTCCCACATTCCATTCATCATCCATGCCCAGATCACAGAAAGTATATTGCCTTCTGGACTGTTTCTCATAGCATCCTGATTATACTAGGTGTTTAGAATCTTCCACGGTGGATTGTGGTAAGCTGAACATACATCTGCCTCCATGCCAAGGATTGAGCCCTCCTCGAGAACAGGGATTCAGTCCATTTACATTTCTGTTTGTGGTGCTTAATACAGTACAACAGGTAGTTGTACTAAAGCAATGCTTGTTGAAGTGCATCACAGAGGAATAGCTTTTTATCTGAAGGCTTTTACCCCTTATTGTCAGCTCCACTCACTTTAACACAGACTACTTTGTTTCAGTCACTCACTCATTAATTCAATAAAAATGTAGCCAGCGTAATTACTATTATTATGTTATTGTGTTCCAGCACAATTCTTTCTGTCCCACCTCAATTGACAGTTTCAATAAACATGATGGAATTGGGGTGGGAACCAGGAGGCCTCATGGCAGAAGGGTGGGTAATAATCAAGGAAATGTTTGGGGAATCCAACCTCAGAAGTAAAGAGAAGGAATGAAGGACTCCTCTAGTTCTTTTTTTTCCCTCTCTCTCCATTTTATTTTTTATTTTTTTAAGGGTCATCTAAAACAAGATGGCTGGAAACAGAAGACTGTGTATTTCAGCAACACCAGCTTCATCCAGCCTCTCGAACACTGTAGCTTTCTCTTTTTCCCATGTCAGGCTGGCCACATCATGGTGCTCTTGGATCTGCAGCCTAGGCAGGTCTCGTCCCTCACAGAAATGTTAAAAGTTATAGTTTATGACTGAATTGGTATGAAGACTAATATTGTCCAGGCTGGGTTACACTCATTTTATTCTTCTGATTTCTAAAGATATTAAAACATTTTCGTGGCTCCTCAAAGAATCGTGGACTGTAGGCACTGCACCACTGTGTCTGATGCAGAAGACACCAGACCTTGGGGCCTCTAGTTCCTGTGGCTGCTTCCTGCTGAAATGTTCTTCTCTTTCCTTATCTAACTCCTATTGATCCTTCAGGCCTCAGCTTCAATTCAAAAGCTTAAACAGTCTTTTCTAGACCTCTGCCAAGCATCCCCTCCAACAACTTCTCAGACAAAATAAAAATCCTTGATTCCATCATTCTCTCCTTCAGAAACTACCCACTGCTCATGTGCAGTAACTTACAATTACTTATCCACGTAAATGATATTTAATTAAAGGCCATCTCTTTTAAATAGAGTGTCAGCTCCCCTGGAAGGCGGAAGATGCACCTGGGCTCTCAGATATCGTCATACTTTTGTTGCATTCTCAAATCCTTTTTAAGTGTAAGGTTGCAGATTTTTTTCTTCATAACACAAAGTAATTTACTGTTTCTTTGGGAAGAGAGACCCCTCTAAGTTGTTCTAAATATGACCGTGGCTAAATGCAATAGTCTGAGAAAAAAATGTCCATGGACTCTGATAAGACAATCACTTTGGATCACTGTCCTGCCACTGCCTTGTTATGTAAACATAAGGCAATCCCTTTCTGTCTCTGAAATTTACTTTTGTTTTTGTTTTGACTTATAAACTGGAAATCATATAGTTGCATAAGGCTGTTGTAAGAATCAAAAAAGGTACATAAAAAAAAAAAAAAACCTCTCTCTGGACAGTGCTCCCATCAGGAAGACAGGAGAGAAATCACTGTAGACCTCTGCTCTGGGAATGCATGGAGGCTGATTGCACTATGTTCTTGAGCAAATATGGCTCTTTTTATGGTAATGAATGGAATTGCATTTTACAAACTGTAAAGAATTTTAAAAAGCAGTAATTATCATTATTACCATAGTCGACATGTATCATGAATTTGTGGATTTGTATGATGTTTTCTCTTTCTTTATAGTCATCTCTGCAGTGTGTCCATCTGACTTCCTTTGCCCTTTGAGACTGATGATGCTCCTCCCGGATCATCAGGCACTGATGCTCCTGGAAAGACCACCAGGATAGCCCTGCGGTTATCTGTTGCCTCTTTCAATTACTGAAGCAGTGCAGGAAGAGCTGGCACTCTCAGCACGATGCATCAGAAAGAAGAAAGAGAATAAGGTGGAAAAGAGCAATAAATCTTGAAAACAATCTTTTCCAATGGATTCAATCTGACATTTGAGTGGAGAAGGGAGTACTACTGGGGAATGAACAAACAGAAGCATGGCTGACAGTTCAAGGGCAAGTAAATTAGATGCTACATTGCAAGAGGTTTGGAGGATTGGTTATTAGGTCCCTGCATCCTGACAGAAATAAATACATGAATAGATCACAGGAAGAACGTTTGCTAAGAGCAAGAATAATCTGGCCACAGTGAAGTCTCAAAAACTAGAAATCTGGAGAAAAGGGGGTTTTCACTATAACATCAGTTGCTCATTTTAGAAAGAAAGAAGCAAATATTGTATTTTAAAAAAAGAAAAGGAAAGTATAACTAAAGGACAATTATCTTTCTGTCCATGGCTCATAGAACAGAATATTTTTCTGAGGCAATTATTTCAAATGTTAGTGTTTCTGTTGTCTAGAAAAATTGAAGATGTGTCTGCTAATCTTAAAGTACTAGGCATCTTGAATCTAAAATGACCCCATGTTTATGAAGTCATCTTGAATCTAAAATGACCCCATGTTTATATACAGCCTTTTAGAATTCTGAACCTATACAACTAGATGTTGTATCCTTACCCATAGAGAGTTAGGAGGGCTTTCTTTAACATCATGTTCACTCAATTAATTCTCCAATCCCAAAGGTATATGAGTATTTTCACTTATCCATTCATTAATTCATCCAATGTTTCTTGAGATGCAATCACTGTGTTAGATGTTTAGAATACAGCAGTTAACAACGAAACAAGGCCTCTGTCTTTTTGGAGCCTCTATCCCAGTTCAGGGTGGTGGGGTGCACCTAGTTTATATACAAGCTGACAAATGAGTTATGGGGGTGAAGAAAATGGAACAACATCATGAGACGGAGGGATTGCTTAGCACCTCTGACTTGGACGATCAAGGAAAGTCATTTGAGGAGGTGATATTTTAGTGGAGGTCTGAATAACGTAAAGGAAAGTGGTATAGAAATATTTAGGGGTTAAAAAGGGAAGACAATGAAATGGGAAGAAGGAAAAACAAGCATGAAGAGTCAAACAGAGAAACTCTCTTGATGCATCAAGGACAAGGCAAGGCTGGGGAGGGTCAGCACAGCCAGGGTGTGGGTACTAGAATCCTGCAGGGCTATACTACAGGTAAGGAATCTGGCTTGTTTTCTGTGTACTCCCACTGTTAAAACCAACCCTCCTTTACCTTTGCATCACACTGTTTACAAAATGCTTTCCTGTTATTCCATTTAATACCATAATGACCTGGGCATGGGTATTATCCCTATTTAGCCATGAGCGCACTGAGTACAAATGAGTGTGCCCTGCTTAAGGGATAGCGTTGCTTCTCAGCCTGCACCGAGTGTCTTGCAGTTGGCAGGTATTCCACATGCATAACTTCATTAAATCCTTTTAGTGGTCACGGACATGCACTTTCCCCCCACTCAAACTGGCAAACTTCTTCGCAAATCTGTGTATTCTTTCCTGAGGTCATTACTGACCCAAAGCATTCTCACCCCATTTTCCCACAATAGCCTTTTGTAGAGCATGTATTATTATATTGCACTGCAATCACTGAGATCCTTGTTTATCTCTCACTGGACTACAAACTCAATGCAGGGGCTGTCTTTTTATATTCGGTGACTAGTGAAGGGGCTGTCTATTATGTTATTGTGAACAGACAACAAAGGAAGTGCTTTATGAAAGTCAGAGTAAGAATTTTTTTCCAATTTCAGTTTCTTTTAAACCATTTTCTCACCCCAGTTTTGTTTAATATTTCCGGAGGGCTTTTCTCCATTAGGTCCTTAAATAGCTGCTCTAAGACACTACTGTTTGCTATGGTGTTGATAGTTTCTAATGGCTTCACACAAAATCTCAGCAAGGTAACACATTTGCATGTTAAGTAGTGGCCTCACGGAGAGAGATTGCCTTATAACCCAAGGTGATCTAGATTTCAGGCTCTGGGGAAGACAGTGTGATAACATCACTTGTTATCACTTGCCTAATTTCCCTTTGAGTCAAAATAGACCTTGGATTCATTCAATCACATGTTTATTGATCCTATACAAAGAGCAAGCCAGTGGGTTAGGTGCTAGAGTCAGGGGTGAACAGGGAAGCCATAGCTTTCTCCCCAGATGATGTCAAACAAACACACAATTACAAAAGCATTACGTGCTTCCCATGAAAGCAATGAGCACAAGGTTTGTGATGGCACATAGAAGGGGCAGGTTTTTCCATCTTAAAAAGACTAGGAAAGACTTAACAGAAGATGGTTGCACTTAAATTTGGCCAAATACCTGTTACCTAATAGGTGACCCATAAATGTCTGAATAAATTTTGCTTGAAGTAGCATCTAAAAGGAGTTCTAAAAGATAAGAATTATTAGATGTGAATATTTGTCTATACATGTGTACTGATATTTGGGGTAGAGGGCTAACAGTTCAAAATGAGCAGGTTTAAACTGATTCAAACCCCACAGCGCTAGCTCTGCCAGTGTAGCCAATGTGCTTAACCCGCCTGACTCCTAGTGACATCCTCTGGAAAAATACCAATAAAAAACAGCAGGGGCTTCCCTGGTGGCGCAGTGGTTGAGAGTCCGCCTGCCGATGCGGGGGACACGGGTTCGTGCCCCGGTCCGGGAAGATCCCACATGCCGCGGAGCGGCTGGGCCCGTGGGCCGTGGCCGCTGGGCCTGCGCGTCCGGAGCCTGTGCTCCACAACGGGGGAGGCCACAGCAGTGAGAGGCCCACGTACCGCAAAAAAAAGAAAAAAAAAGCAATTATTTATGGGGATGTTATGAGGGTTAAGTGAGATAATATATGCAAAACACTCAGAATAATGCCTGGACAATGGACCTTCTCAATGAGCTTTGGTCTTTGTCACTATTGCTGGTGTTCCTATTGCTGTTATGCAGGCTCATTGTTGGCAGTGATAAATTATATGTGCAAGAATTCAAAATTTTAACGTTATACACGGGGAAACTAAGGCTGCAAGGACCTACATTACTTGACCTGTGACTGTGAGGTATTTAGAGCAGAATTAAGAGACAGGTGTCAGTTGACCATCCCTCTAGTGGCCTCTGTTCCCGCAAAGCCACTTCCTGCCCCTCCTTCATGTCCAGCTAGCTACCTTCTCCACTCATCCAGGACAGATTTCTCAAAATGTGGGAGCGTAATGAGCTACTAAACTCTACACCATCTAGATTACCAAGAGAGGGGCAGAGGTCACAGAGTAATGGACAGCTCATCTAGAAACTGGTCTGGGGAGATGAGAGGGATACAACCTGTGGCTCAGTAGATAAGAAGTTTTACTTCATCCTCAATGAGTCAACACCCACTCAGTGTCTGCTTACATGATCCAAGAGAAGGCGAGCTGAGATAGAAGTAGAAATGTACCACTGCCAGACAGTAAATTCCAGAAAGGTGGCAGCTAGTTTTGGTAATTTGGGTCTTAGAGATAAAGGTAACTGGACAGAAAGAGATGATATTATTTATTTAAAATAACAAGACATTTCGAAAATATCTGACACAGAGTAATCAAAAAAACCTTCTCTAAGGCAATTTTTTGAAAGGACCAGGGAAGCCCAAGGCAGACTGTTGGAAGGCAAGGCATGTCTAGTAATACTCCTGGAGAGAAGGATGCTGTCGAGAACCTGGATATTACATCAAAGGGGGGATCTTTAGGAGATTTAAACAAAGGAGGGTTATGACTGTATTTGTAACTTACAAATATCATTCAGGCTGCAAGACGAGGATGTTTTAGAGGATGACAGGAACTGAGACAGAATCTCAAGTAGGCAGCTACTGCAGCTATCCAGACAGGAGATTGTGAATACCTGTTTAGGGAATTGTACTTGGCATTGAGAGAAAATAATAACTGGTAAATAGAAAAAAAAAAAAAAAAGAAAAGAAAAAAAGTGGGTGAATGGTTGAATTTGGATAAGTGGGATTATATAAATCAAATTGTGGAAACGGGTTGTGTTGGGTTAAACTTTTGGAGTGGAAAGGCTGGAGAAGGCAGGATTTTAGGAATAAAAGTACAGCAATGGTGTCTTGGTAACCAGCTTTCCAGGAAAAAATTATACAGATATAAAGAATATATAGCTCCCAATTTAAAAATAATAAAATATAGAATAATATATGTTATAGATTCCATACACCTATAACTGCAGCATGCCTTGCTATTTCTTGCAAAACTTAACCTAAATTTTAAAAATAATTTTATTGCCAATGATAGTGTCACAATACTAAACTCGTGAATAAATGTTTGTTTACTATCCACTTAAGTAGATAAGTTGCTCACCTCATTGATTAAAGAATGACATGAATGTTGGTTAATGTTTCCATTTATATTAAGTAAAATGAAAGTGAAACAACAAAAGTAGATGTCATAATTTCACTTATTCATTAGTTAATGATGCAAGCAACTTCTTTGCTGAATTAAGAGTTGTCTAATACTGGATAAATACATCCTAAATATTGCTACTCACAATGTAATGGTTACAAAGATGCCACACTTTTAAATTTAATGTGCATTATACACATTTTATCCAGCATTTTAAGTCCAGACAATCAACACAACAATAAACCAAGCTCTGATCTGTAGCATTTTCTAATTTCTGTGGTATAAATGGCCTATATTAAGCTACCAATATGACATCACTGAATATGGAGTTTGTGCAGCAGTCACGATTATATAATATTTCTACCATACAGATACTTAACAGTAAAATATTTAGGAAGTGATGAGTTTCCATGTTGATCTCTGTTTTTAACATATTAAAATGTATATATTGTAAGTGAATATAACTTAATTTTTAAATAATGACTATGTTTAACAACCAATTTGCAAAATTCCAGAAAATTTAACAATTGACTTTCATGAGCCAATAAGGTGGCTCCAGCATACTGCTCAATGAAAGACAGATCAATGCTGAGCAAACAAGAAGAAATATGAAGTCATCAGGTAAAGTCAGAGTTGAGACTCTATTACGAATGTTAATTTTCTGTGTATGTGAATGTTTGCTGGGGGAAGGGTTAAGTTTCTTAAAACATAAAGATTTTTACTAAACTAATCTTATGCTGTTCTCTGGCTATTTTGGTCTACAATTCTTGCAGTGTGTCGGACTCTGCCTGTTTTCCTGACTCATCCATGGTTCAAGCTCTGAAACATCTGCCAGGGGCATGCTCCCTCACGTACTAGATAGGAGGCTGTAATCAAAAGACAAGGTGATTTCTCAGGGCCATGACACATTGATAGTGTATCTCACAAATTGCATAAATTTACGGTCAGTTTAGGTGCTTTTCTGCTCATTTCCACCACATACAGGACATACAGGACCAACTCTCCCTTGAACTTCCAAATTTGGGCATTTGTCAATGCTGGGAAAATATGTTATTTTCTAAACTAGTTTATTCCTTCTATCAAGTAAATTCGCTTCTATAATGAGGCAAATATTGAAGACTAAATTGGAATAAACTCTTATTACTGATTTCAAATATAGAGGTAAATGATTCTCAAGGTCAGAAGGAAGGCCATTTCTATCTTCACGGGTATTGCAGGCACCTTGATCCAATTCTGTCCCTGAAGCTTATCCGTGTACTCTATGTGCCCCAGAGCCTATAGCTCTCTTGGGAAGGAATTACCCATGGAGGAGAGTTTAATGACCCTGACAGTCTTTCATGGCTCCTGTGTGCCTCTTGACAGCCGGGTGTAAAAAGCTCCCCAGGGGCTAGCAAGTCAATAAAATCTCAGAGTTGAAAGGCAGCTCAGCTCTGAGAGTCATCCAACTTTCTTGTTTCACACATGGGGCTACTAAGACTCCTGGATGTGAACTAACACTTCAGAGATGAAGCTGCAGAGTTTGTAGAGCTGGAACCCAGGAGCCTGCATCACCATCCAGGCAGACTTTTTCTCATCACACATGTCCCTTCTAGAGACCGTAAGAGACTGCACTGTATATAGTTTAGGAAGTGTTGTCAAACTCCAAATGCCATGATGTTTTAGCAAAAGGAAATTCAAAGAGGAGAAAATCAGAATGAAGAAAGATCTCCAATTATTTTTAGTAGTAAAAATAATTAGTGGAAATATTAATATAAGCTGGGGCTCTAATAGGGACTGAGACTCTAATACTAATAATTATTCATATTAACTGGGACTCTAATAGAGGACTATTTGGGGAAGAAGATGCTGAGGTGGGCTTTGAATGATTAGTGGAGAACCCTTACTCTCAAGCAGAGTATTTGCAATTCCATAGTAGTTACATCTTAATGCAGTATGGTACAAAGAAACAGCGTAGCATAGTGGCTTTCGGTTATAATACTTGATATTACCCTTATGCATCATATGGTTCCTCAGACATTTTTACCCAATTTACATAATAAAAAAATAAGGCTCAGAGATATTAACAGATTAGGAAACAATCACTCCTTTATTATATAGGGATACAATATCTTTATTATATAGAGATAGTGAGATATAGAGATATTGGTATGATTTATACCAAGGTTTTTTAAAATTAGGTAGAGTGTTCATTCTACTATGAAAAGGCAATCCTAAAATGGTAAAGGATATTTAACAGCATCTGTTGATGAACAGGTCTGTTTATTAAAAAATAATTTATGTATGGTGAATGCATAGGTCTTAAGTTTATAGTTTGAGGAGTTTCCCAAAATGCATACACCCATGTAACCCAAATCCCCAAGCAGACGTAGGTTAATTTCTTCAATTCAGAAGGACTTTTAAGACTCTTGCAAGTCAAATCTCAAACCTTCCCCACCCTTTAGGATTTTATATGCATACTGTTAATGTGATTGATTACTTTGATTGGTTTTTGAAAGTTAAACCATGCCAAGATGGACCTCATTTATTTTTCATGCATTATTCCTCCTAATATGTTGCTGAATTTGATTTACCAATATTTTGTTTAGAATATTTGAACCATTTTCTTGACAGATATTGGCCTATAATTCTATTTTCTTGCAATGTTTTGTCCGTCTTTGGTATTGTGGATATATTAGTTTCACAGAATGAGTTGGAGATCTTTCTTCATTCTGATTTTCTGAGTTTGAGTGAAATTGATATTATTTCTTTCATAATTAGTGATAGAATTCAACAGTAAGGCCATTTCCATGTGGAGTTTTCCTCTGGAGAAGCTTCTTTTCACATTTCTTATTTCTTTGTCATTTTTTTGTATCCTGTGTTTTCAAAAGAATTTGTCTATTACATCTAAGTTGTTGAATTTATTGGCAGAATTTTGGTCCTAATATGCCCTTATTGTTTTTTAATGTCCTTTAGATCTGCAGTGATTTTCCTCTGTCATTCCTGATACTGCTCATATGCTTTCTATTGATCAATTTCTTTAGAGGTGTATATATATATTTTTTGACTCATTTTCCATTTTCACTTTACTGATGTATTATCTAATTATTATTTCCTTCTGTCTAAACATTTTGGGTTTATTTGTCCTTATTTCTTAGCCTTTTAAAATTAAGTTGAAAATGTATACGCTTTATTTAACCTCTTCTTTATTTTCTAACATAACTACTTAAAGTTATAAATTTCTCTTCTAAGCACTTCTTGAGCTATATTGCACACATTCTGCTATTTTGTATCTTAATATTCACTCATTTAAAAATATTTTCTAATTTCCCTCATGACTTCTTTTTTGTCCTATGAATTATCTGGAAGTATGTTGTGTAATGTTTTGGGAGGTTTTCCAGATAGAATTTTGTTATTATTGATTTTTTAATTTAATTCTGCCTTTTAATGTTTTAAAAATGTTTTCAGCTGGAGGACATACATACTCTATGGTTTCAATTCTTTGAAATATATTTAGAATTGTTTTATGGACTAATATATGGTGTATCTTATTGTTCCATGTGAGCTTGAAAATAATTTGCATTCTGCAGTTGTGGAATATAAAGTTCAATAAATGTCAATTATGTTATTTTGGTTAATAATTTTGTTCAGATCCTTTAAACTCATTGATTTTATCTACTCCTTAAGAGTTAAAATCTCCAACAAGTATTATTATAAAATTTTCTATTTCTTCATTTAGTTCTGTCAATTAAATATTTTATGTATTTTTTCCAGCTTTATTGACATATATCTGACATACTGTGTAAGTTTAAGATATACAATGTGATGATTTGATACATGTATATGTTGAAAAATGTTTACCACAGTAAGGTTAATTGATGCATCTTTCACCTCACATAATTACTATTTAGTTGTTGTTATTGTTACAATTCTTCCTGTATTATTAAACTCTGTTATTACTCAAATGCCTATTTAGGATTGCTTTGTCTTCTTGATTGTTTCTTTTATCATTATGAAAGAGCCATCTTTATCTCAGGTAACACTTTTTATGTGAAATCTACTTTGCCAAGAATGAATAAAATATATTAATATAGTCTTAAGTTTTGTACTTCATATAGTTCCTACCCTTTTAGTTTAACCTACGATTCTTTACATTTAAACCATATATTTTATAAAAAGCAAACAATAGTTTTTTGTTTTTCTCCAGTCTGACAGTCTCTGATTTTCAACTGGAATGTTTAGTTTATTTGTATATAATGCATGTATGTATATGGTTGGTTTAAGTCTATCATATTTTTATTTGTTATCAATTTGTTCAATTTATTTTTTCTCCCCTCTCCTGCCTTATTTGGAAGACTCAAATGTACACTTATTTATTTTGTATTCCTTTTAGTCTCCCCCTTTCTGTGTGTGTGTGTGTGTGTACTTTTAATGACCACTGATTTTATAGTTTCCTAAATTTATTAGACATTATATAGATTGCAACAGGCATTCTTGGCTTATATCATCTGCCATTAATTAATATGCATCTTGATATAAGGACCTTACAGAAGTACATATCCATTTACATACTTCTAGTCTTTTGTTCTATTATTCTCATACATTTATATTTCTGCAATGAACATTGTAGCTCATTATTTCATTTTTGTTTTAAAGAATCAATTGTCTTTTAAATAAATTGAGAAAGGAAATATAATTTCACACATATTTCCCACTTCCAGTGCTCTTCATTCCATTGCATAAATCCAAGATTTATTTGTCATCATTTCCTTTCAGTCTAAAGAATTTTGTTAGGTTTTTAGATACTGAAAACAAAAAGGAAAACAAAAATCTTTCCTTCTCAATTTCTACTTTATTGTTTGGTCTCGAGGCTTATTAGAAAATCTAGAGATGAAAATTAACTACAATTTTAGTTGTAAAAATCAATTGAATCATTCTCAGAAATTTTCACATACATTTATTGAGTATTGTGCTAGCACTAGCATAAAACAGTAATCAAAACTAGGCTCCTGACTAGAAAAACTGAAACCATGACAACTGTGTATCAAAGCAGGAACATTATTAAGAAATACATTCATTTATTTTTAAGACTACACTTAAATTTTACAAAGATGGTGACTAATTTTTTATCCTTAATGTGTGCCTGGTCCTATGCTAAAAATATTAAGTATTTTCTTTTTATCCCACAAGATAAATATTATTATCCTCAAAATGAAGGAACTGAGGGTCAAAGAATTCAAGTAATTCACTCCAAGTCTTATAGCTTGAAAAGGTCATGCCAGAATTTGAATACAATAATCGACCCAAAGTCAATTCATTTCATTGTGTCTACAAAATATTAGCAACAACTTTCTTCAGTGGAAAGGTTACCTGGAAAAACATTTTATAATTCAGATGTGATTCAGTGTGCTAATGATTTGGAGTTAAAAGACCAGGATTTAAATGCCCTCAGGCAAGTCATTTACTTTCCTGAGTCAGAGTTTCCTTGGAGTTACTGAGAATATCAAGCGGCTGAAATAGCATGGGTGTTCCATAGATTTTTTTTAAAATAAATACAACTATAAATAAATGTAACCTTTCCACTATTGATATATATGTAAATTTAAGAATTCACTTAGAATGATAGGAAAGAAAGATATGTTTGAACTATTATTTTTAAACAAGAATTTTGAAAAACATTCTTATTTATTTGAAGTAGGGTCTAATAAATTACTAAGGCAAGGGACCTTTTGCAAAAAATATGTTAATACAAAGATATATTAATACAATGTACATTAATACAAAAATTTTAGTTACTACATGTTGCTTTTGTTAAAATAAATGTCACTTTGTTTCTCAGAGAGACTCATTTGCAGTGATGTTCACTACATATAATAATTTGTTCATAGTATGACCCGTGATTCGATCAAATGCAGAGAGATTCAACAGTTTCTGAAATGTGATTAGATTTTTTTATAGAACCAAAGAGGCTTTAGTCAAATATAAAATACAAGACATTAAAAATCAGAAGCAAGATATCTTTGAAGCAGAATGATGTGGTTAATTAAGAGAATGATACTTGAAGTCATTGAAAAATTTATCTAATTCTTGACTCCAACAAATGATGGCAGATGAGTTGACATCTGTTTGCCTCAGTTTCTTGATCTGTGAAATTAAGATAATGATAGTATCTATGTCACAGTCTTGCTGTAATCATTAAGGGAGATAAGGCATATATTTCATTACCAATCACATAATCTTTAATAGCTTATAGATGGAATAAATTAACAATAACAATGAGAGGTATATTTATTCTCAACTGCTTTGATTCAAGTCTCAGGTCTACCACATACTAACTGTGTGGTCTTGGGTGAGTTATTTAATGACTCTGTGTTTTCTCATCTGTAAAATAGAGCTATCAATACTAATTGCAAAAGAGGTGTGATGGGATGTTTAAATGAGATAATAAAGCTAACACTAATTAACAATCTATAGTGTGTGAGACAATGTTCTAATCCTTTTCAGAGATCATGTTGTGTTTGAGGGGCAGCAAACCATGGAGTAAAGAGCATCAGTCTGGACCCTCCTGTCACTCTCATCAAATATGAGCATTAGCAAGTTGCTTAACCTTTCTGTACATCAGTTTCCCCATACGAAAAAGGGATGAAAATAATATCTAACAGATAAAATCCGACAAGTAGGGTTGTCATGAGGTTAGGCAAATAGTAAGTACTAATTCTCATTAGTTGTTATTATCTTTATTAGAGTACAGAGAAATTGGCTTTGTGCTTGGAAACTGGCTTTCATTACATTTTTAGGACTTCCAATAAGCTAGCTGCTGAATATTGGATCTGCCACTTAGGGTTTCTGTACCTTATTACTCCCCTGTGTCAAATGCAAACACAAAAACCTCACCTGGCCACCTAAACAGGTATAAGTATCAAAAGTGTGAACACCATTAAAGGGATCATGGCTTTAGAGCAAGAGGACCCTGGAGATCCAACTGCTTAAACCCTGTATTTTCTGTGCTGGGAAGCTCATGGTCCCCGACTTGTCCTAGGATTTGTCCAAGTTCACACATAAGGACTAGCACTTCCCAAACTTGACATGAAGACTCATGGTATTCCAAACCCACTTTTTTCACCACATCTCTCACTGAGGTCTTTGGATCTTGATGCAGGGGAGCCAGTTGTCAAATTCTCTAATCTCAAAACACCAGGAACCCACCCGCTGTTGAACAAGTTGGATGTATTGCCTGTTGCATAGAGGGAGAACACACATCATGGGGGAATCATGAAGTGTCTCCTGTAAAAGAAAGCTAGGAATAACATATTACAGGTTTTGGACTTTCGGTGGGTGATTTGGGGGAGGGCCAAAGGAAGTAGGAGTTTGCTTTAAATTAGATGCTCTCAGAAAGCAGGGGCAATTGTATGATTGGGTGGGCATCTCAATAGATCTTATCTATAGAACAAAGATAAATCTTTAACTGGGAAAGAAGTAGCGATCACTCATTTTGGCTTTTGGAGAGAGTTATCTGGTATTATGTAGGTGACAAATTGACATTGTTTTTGTCTGTGCTTACATAAAATTATGCAGTGACCTTACTTTGTGTAGTTGTATCATGGCTTCAGAGTAAACTTGTCTGAGGCTGGTGTTCTGTGAGATAACATATGTCCAACAGAAGAATGATATGGTCAGGCTGTGAGTACTCAGTCAGACTCCAGGGGCTACTCTTTATTCTCCTTTCTTAAAGTTGAACTCTGGATTCAACTATGACATCTACAATCAGTGTGACCTTGAACAAGAAACTTAGCCTTTCTGACATCCTAGCTTCTCACCTGTGAATTGAGGATATAGCTGGAAAGGTTGAATTAGGGCATCTATTTAGGTGATTTTGCACTGTGACAAGATCTTTGAAAGGACTCAGTGACTATGAGTGTGTGTTCTCCCACTCCTACATATCACTCTCTGTTTTCCAGGGTTTCACATATAAATGTTCCAGAAGTTTTTGAATTCCACTGTTTAATTAAAGTGTCCAAGGGATTGGCTCACTTTTCAAACTGCTTCATCTGCTCTGGAGAAATTCCTAGGAGAGACTCACAACCAGGCAGTCCAATTGTTCTCCCAGAAGGGAAATAGCTCAAACCTAATATTTCTACCAGCACGAGTCTCCCTGTGGGATCACTGCACGTCCCAACTTACTTAGTGCTGATGAGTCATGTGTGACAACTGCCTCCTTCTGCTTTGCTTTCTAAGGAGGTGGTATGCTGTTACAGACCTCCTCCCAAATGCAGGGGTCTGCAGAGAAGCTGAAAATTGTGGCAACCTGGGCCTGCTCCTGAATCCTGGGTTGTCAGAGGCCTTTGCTGTAGTGTATTTAGAATTAGGAAAACCTGTGGCCTTAGCCGGTAGGCTGTGCTCTGAATTTTTACAAACTGACACATCTCTGTTAGTTAAAAGGGAGAACGGGAACAGACAGATATATCACAATTGGACTTTTCTATTTTTTATGCACAGTCACAGCTAATTTTGTGAAAGATAAAACATCAGCCCTACTTTTCAAAGGAAAAATCAGGAGGCAAACTTAGGTGTAAGCCCCATATCCTGCAGCTGCTGTCAGGACTGACAGAAAAACACTTCCAAACTATCAATAAATCATTACCAATAGATAAAATGAGCAATAATGTTAGAGAAAATGACTCATTTAACCATCTTTCTATTTTCTCCTTAGAAAATTATACTTAAAAAACACTATTAAATGAAGAGACAGGGGCTTCCCTGGTGGCGCAGTGGTTGAGAGTCCACCTGCCGATGCAGGGGACACGGGTTCATGCCCCGGTCCGGGAAGATCCCACATGATGCAGAGCAGCTGGGCCCGTGAGCTATGGCCGCTGAGCCTGCATGACCAGAGCCTGTGCTCCACAACGGGAGAGGCGACAACAGTGAGAGGCCCGCGTACCGCAAAAAAAAAAAAAAAAAAAATTAAGAGACAATCAAAAGTGTGCAACCAAAAATAATGAGGAATGTTATTACAGAATTTTGTCAGGCAGTTAATTAATACAGATATTATGTTATTTTTTATGAATGTTGTGATATTTGTTAGCTTCTAATGTGTTATTTTTGAGTGATTTATCATTCTTATTAAATATTCAGTTTTACAGCTTATTTTTAATTTATATTTTATTACTTTTCTTTAAACAAGTCTCCCCCTGGACTTACAGCACCTAAAATCCTGTATCTACTACTGGATTAGAAGGCTTGGACATATCATTTTTCTCAGCAAAGGATGACCCGACTGTCACACGTCTTGCTACATATCTGCTAAGTATACTCATTTGGAAACAACAATGGCCGGTGGTGTCTTATTAGAAAGTGAAATAAAGAAAGGACACTAACAGCTATCTTTAACCCAGAGGAATTAATCACAAATTGTAGGCTCTTATGGGTGAAGACTGATAAAGGCATTTGGAAAATGTGTCCCCTCCTATCTGTTTCCACTGGACAATTTGTCACACTTTGTCTGGGTAATTGCAGTAGATCAGCTTCTAGTGTCTTTCCATCTATCCCATGCTGCACAAAGCTACCAGAATCTTCTTTCTAAAATGTACGTCTGCCATGCTTTTTTTTGAAATTCATTTTATTATTTATGTATTTGTTTGTTTGTTTATTTACTTATTTAACACCTTTATTGGAGTATAATTGCTTTACAATGGTGTGTTAGTTTCTGCTTTATAACAAAGTGAATCAGCTATACATATACATATATCCTCATATCTCCTCCCTCTTGAGTCTCCCTCCCACCCTCCTTATCCCACCCCTCTAGGTGGTCACAAAGCACCGAGCTGATCTCCCTGTGCTATGTGGCTGCTTCCCACTAGCTATCTATTTTACATTTGGTAGTATATATATGTCCATGCCACTCTCTCACTTCATCCCAGCCTACCCTTCCCCCTCCCCGTGTCCTCAAGTGCATTCTCTACGTCTGCATCTTTACACCTGTCCTGCCCCTAGGTTCTTCAGAACCATGTTTTTTTTTTCTTAGGTTCCATATATATGTGTTAGCATATGGTATTTGTTTTTCTCTTTCTGACTTACTTCACTCTGTATGACAGACTCTACGTCCATCTACCGCACTACAAATAACTCAATTTCATTTCTTTTTATGGCTGAGTAATATCCCATTCTATATATGTGCCACATCTTCTTTATCCATTCATCTGTTGATGGATGCTTAGGTTGCTTCCATGTCCTGGATATTGTAAATAGAGCTGTAATGAACCTTGTGGTATATGACTCTTTTTGAATTATGGTTTTCTCAGGGTATATGCCCAGTAGTGGGATTGATGAGTCATATGGTAGTTCTATTTTTAGTTTATTAAGGAACCTCCATACTGTTCTCCATAGTGGCTGTATCCATTTACATTCCTACCAACAGTGCAAGAGGGTTCCCTTTTCTCCACACCCTCTCCAGCATTTATTGTTTCTAGATTTTTTGATGATGGCCATTCTGACCGGTGTGAGATGATATCTCATTGTGGTTTTGATTTGCATTTCTCTAATGATTAATGATGTTGAGCATTCTTTCATGTGTTTGTTGGCAATCTGTATATCTTCTTTGGAGAAATGTCTATTTAGGTTTTCTGCCAATTTTTGGATTGGGTTGTTTGTTTTTTTGTTATTGAGCTGCATGAGCTGCTTGTAAATTTTGGAGATAATACAAATAGATGGAGAGATATACCATGTTCTTGGATTGGAAGAATCAACATTGTGAAAATGACTCTACTATGCAAAGCAATCTACAGATTCAATTCAATCCCTATCAAACTACCACTGGCATTTTTCACAGAACTAGAACAAAAAAGTTCACAATTTGTATGGAAACACAGAAGACCGTGAATAGCCAAAGCAATCTTGAGAATGAAAAATGGAGCTGGAGGATTCAGGCTCCCTGACTTCAGACTATACTACAAAGCTACAGTAATCAAGACAGTATGGTACTGGCACAAAAACAGAAATATAGATCAATGGAAGAAGATAGAAAGCCCAGAGATAAACCCACGCACATATGGTCACCTTATCTTTCATAAAGGAGGCAAGAATATACAGTGGAGAAAAGACAGCCTCTTCAGTAAGTGGTGCTGGGAAAACTGGACAGGTTCATGTAAAAGTATGAAATTAGAACACTCCCTAACTCCATACACAAAAATAATCTCAAAATGGATTAAAGACACAAATGTAAGGCCAGACACTATCAAACTCTGAGTAAAACAGAGGCAGAACACTCTATGACATAAATCACATCAAGATCCTTTCTGACCCACCTCCTAGAGAAATGGAAATAAAAACAAAAATAAACAAATGGGACCTAATGAAACTTAAAAGCTTTTGCACAGCAAAGGAAACCATAAACAAGACCAAAAGACAACCCTCAGAATGGGAGAAAATATTTGCAAATGAAGCAACGGTTTGTAGATTTTTTGATGATGGCCATTCTGACTGCTGTGAGGTGATACGTCATTGTAGTTTTGATTTGCATTTCTCTAATGATTAGTGATGTTGAGCATCCTTTCATGTGTTTGTTGGCAATCTGTATATCTTCTTTAGAGGAATGTCTATTTAGGTCTTCTGCCTATTTTTGGATTTGGTTGTTTGGTGTTTTGATATTGAGCTGCATGAGCTGCTTGTAAATTTTGGAGATTAATCCTTTATCAGTTGCTTCATTTGAAAAATAAAAACAAAAATAAACAAATGAGACCTAATGAAACTTAAAAGCTTTTGCATAGCAAAGGAAAACATAAACAAGATGAAAAGACAACACTCAGAATGGGAGAGAATATTTGCCATGTTCTTTACATCTTGCTGAGGACTCTACTGGTCCCTACAGTACCTTTCCCTTTTGTACAGGTTTTACAGAGGCACACCTCCTTACAGAGCTCCACAGGCACATGGCTTAACAAACACATGGAAACTTTGTAAAAAAAAAAAAAGTCTTTTTTTTTTTTTTTTAAGTGCCAGACCTTGGACGCAAGTCTTGCCTTGGCTTATGGAGCTTGAATGAAATTTCAGTCTCAGCTACCCCTTCACCTAGGAGATTCGTACATTTAACATCCTGAAGAGGCATTAGAGACCACCTGGCCTGCCTAGTTTGTAGGTGGATGCCAACCTCCTCAGCATACTACCCAAGACCTTTAACCACCTACTATTCTCTTTTATACCATGACATCTAGCCAAACGGAGCTAATTGCTAGTCTTCCATTACATCTTGATTTCTGCCATGTTTCTTTGTTGTGACACATGTTTCAAAGCTTGTTTTTGCATAGCCCAAAGCCCTTCTTGACTAATTTCTAACCAACTTTGAGACTCAGATCAAGCACCTCACTCTCCAAGAAATCTTTATTGTCCCTGTGTCTACATATAACATCCTCCTTTATATTCCAAAGGCATGCTGTATTCAGCCTTCTGTACTTAACATACTGTATCAGAATTGGGGGTTGATTTACTTACCACATCGATGACCAGATGTGAGGCCAGTCATTTTGTAACCAAAAAGTGCATCTTCAGTTTCTTCTAATTACCTGAAATAACTTCCTTTTCACCATCATCACTATCATCCTCATCACTATGATTTACTGTGGATGTATAAAGTGACTTTTCCTACTCACATAGGCCAAGGACATGAGTCCTTTCTTATTCAATGCAGACTTTCCCCACAGTAGCTCCAAAAACCACTCCATAATTTATCTAGACTTTAAGTATAATACAGTTAATTGATAGAAGTAATTTTGGTGATTTTTAATATAGCAAATCTCTAGTGAGCGGTAAAGTCACTGGAGAGCATAAAATATGCAGACCCTTTTAATCTAACAGTAAGTTCAGAGCTAATTTAAATGTGGAGCTGCAGGGATAAGAGCCTGGTGAACTTCGGGTGCATTATGGCTACTCCATCATATCGTGTAACTTCATGAGGCACATCAATTCTCTCATGAAAGGAATGGGTGATGCCTTGTAATGCTCTTAAAGCACAGCACCCTTTCACGGGTCCTTTTCACCTGTAACTGTGATCCTCAAACAGGATATGCATCCCCCTGTGGAGGTGAGTGTGTGTTAGAGGGATACCAAGCCAGAAACTGCTAAACATGGGCCAGATGCCTGGGGTGCCCGTTTAACCTAAAGATTTGAGGAAAACAGATCGTCTCAAAATGAACACCAGTATATCATTGGCTACAAAACTCACATTTTAGAGATGAAACATCAGATTCAAAGAAATTTTCTGTGTATGTCAGGCTGCTTTGTACTGGGTTACCAGACTCTGGAATTTTCTTTTCTCTGTCTTCAGAGTCACTTCAGAGGAAAATATTGCATAGTGCAGACGCATTGCTTAAAATCTTAATTTCGCGATACAAAATCTCTCAAGATCTTCTCTCTGACTACTTTCCCAGTCTCAACTACTGCCATCCATTTCTTCATACATTATGCTGGCCTGTCTCTGGGGCTGACACTAAGCACTCACACACCAGACACCACGCAGGCACATCCTTAAAACAATCCAGCCACGTGTACATGTGGGTTTTCATGACGATGCCCCCAGATCTTTCGCTGCTGGCTCCTGGATGCATAATCCTGTCTCCAGACAGCTATGACTGCTTGTCTCTGTAGTGAAAATATTCAACTCCTAAAAATCTGCATCCTTAGCATTTGAAGCTGAACTTTTATCTGATTATATTTTTTCATTTTCTATCCTACTGTACTGTAGCCTTGTCAAATTACTTAAGAGTACCTGGAACATTTCCCAAAGTTTCCTGCCTTCATGCTTGCTTTCCTGTCCTTCACTTCCTTGAATTTGCTTGAAATGTCTCCTCTATTCCAACCTTTTCCACTCCTACTCATTAGTGCAGGATTCCACAACAATGTGCCGATCTGTGATCTTAGGATCCAAGCTGGATACCGCAGTAGAACATAGATCAGCCTTTCAAGTGCGGTTCTTTTCCTATGCCTGTCAGCCAGTAGACAATGGGTTCTTAGAGAATGGAGAGAGTATATTATTATTTTTTGTGTCTTCGGGGAATAGGGCAATGTTAAATATACAAATTTGTACACACAAACTTACCAAATAAAGAAAGAATCAGTGATTGGGTAATATGAGTTCCAAAAATATATACCAAACAGAATGTAAATCATCATACTTTGTTAAATTGTAGGGTGTACCTTTGTTTTGTTTTGTTTTTAGATGTTGCCCCTGCTAAAATGCATTTCAATATCTCCCTCTTGTGCTCAGGATAGTCTAAACACTTTACAGGATACACCCTTGATATGTCTACTAATCCTCACAATCCAAGAGCTGGCTCCTTCCCGCTGCAACTACCTACCATCTTGCCAGTGGAATTTTATGCTTTGACAGGATTCAGCTACTTGTCATTTTAGCTCTACCGAAATGCCATTTGCTTCAGTGTTTCTGGGTCTACACATAGTTACCTCATCTGCTGGGAACGGCCGAGTCCTTCTCTTTGCAAGGTTTAAGTCTGCTCATGCACAGAGGTTTAGAGTACAGGCCACATTCTCCAGGTTATATTCCCCGACTATCCCTCTACCCTTTGTGCTTCGTTAAGTGTTCATATAGTGCTCTTCTGTGCATTCCTTTGCTATAGCACTTATCACCTCATATTATAATAATGAATTTACTTTCATGAAACCTCCCCCAATATACCAGTAATGTGCACAAACAGTAAATGGGGATGGATTAATTTTTAATGTTGTTTTAATCAGCTTTAATAAAATATAATTTATATAAGATTTATCAATTTTAGTGTACAATTCTGAGTTTTTACAAATGTATTTAATGGTTTAACCACCACCATAATCATCATACACAACATTTCCATTACCTTAAAAAGTCCCTGGCAAACAATGATTTCTTTTCTATACTGTTGCCTTTTCTCGAATTTTATGTACATGGAATCATACTGTAAATCCTTTGTGTCTGGGTTCTTTCATTTAGCTTAATGCTTGTGAGATTCATCCACGCTATTAGGTATATCAGAAGTGTGTTCCTTCTTATGACTGAGCAGTATTCCATTGTGTGGATGTATTACAATTTGTTTATCCAGTCACCAGTTGATGGTGATTTGGATTGCTTGTCATCTTTGCCAATTATGAGTAAAGCTGCTATGACTATTGAGTACTAGTCTTTGTGTGAGCATATGACTGAATACCTAGAAGAAGGATTGTGGAGTCATGTGGTAAATGTGTGTTTAACTTTACAGGAAACACAACTATTTTCCAAAGAGGTACACCATTCTGCATTCCCACCTTCAATATACTAGTGCTCCAAGTAATCAGCATCCTCACCAACACTGGAACTAATAATATTGTTTAGCTTTAGCCATCCTACATGTGTTATACTATCTCAAGTGTGGTTTAATTTTATTTTCTGAATAATGACATCATATATTTTCATTTGCATATTTATTATTTGTATATTTTCTTTGGCGAAATGAATATTGAGATACCTTGTCCATTTTTTTTTTTTTTTTTTTTTTTTTTTGTAGTATGCGGGCCTCTCACCGTTGTGGCCTCTCCCGTTGCGGAGCACAGGCTCCGGACGCACAGGCTCAGCGGCCATGGCTCACGGGCCCAGCCGCTCCGCGGCATATGGGATCCTCCCAGACCGGGGCACGAACCCGTATCCCCTGCATCGGCAGGCGGACCCTCAACCACTGCGCCACCAGGGAGGCCCTGTCCATTTTTTTTAAACTAGAATTTTCATCTTATTGAGTTGTTAGAGTTTATTATATATTCTGGATACAAGTCTTTTATCAGATAAATGTTTTACAAATACTTTCTTTCAATCATTCTTTTTTTTTTCATAGTATCTTTTATAGACCAAACTTTTTTTTTTTTTGCAGTACGCAGGCCTCTCACTGCTGTGGCCTCTCCTGCTGCGGGGCATAGGCTCCGGACATGCAGGCTCAGCAGCCATGGCTCACGGGCCTAGCTGCTCCATGGCATGCGGGATCTTCCCGGACCGGGGCACGAACCCGTGTCCCCTGCATTGGCAGGCAGACTCTCAACCACTGCGCCACCAGGGAAGACCCAGACCAAACATTTTTAAGTTTGATAAAGTTAGCAGTGGCTACATTATTTTTTATTTATTTAATTTATTTATTTTTGGCAGTGTTGGGTCTTCGTTGCTGCACATGGGCTTTCTCTAGTTGTGGCGAGCAGGGGCTACTCTTCATTGAGGTGTCCAGGCTTCTCACTGCAGTGGTTTCTCTTGTTGAGGAGCACGGGATCTAGGAGCACTGGCTTCAGTAGTTGTGGTGTGCGGGTTCAGTAGTTGTGGCACGTGGGCTCAGTAGTTGTGGCTCATGGGCTCTAGAGTGCATGCTCAGTAGTTGTGGCACATGGGCTTAGTTGCTCCACGGCATGTGGGATCTTCCTGGACAAGGGCTCGAACCCATGTCGCCTGCATTGGCAGGTGGATTCTAAACCACTGCACCACAAGGGAAGCCCTGGCTACATTATTTTTGTTTCAGTTTGTTTCTTTCCCCAGGACTTAGAGAATTGTTTGGTAGATAGAAGATGTGTAATAAATGATCCAAATATTTTGTAAACTAAGCATGCTGGAAAACTTGCTATAATTCAGCCCCACCAGTGCTCATATCTGAATGAACTAGTTTGATGCCTTTCTAAAAGCTGACCCACAGGTGTGCCTTTCTATAAAGAATAAACTCTAAATTTTCTTCAAAGGAGAGAATTAATGTCCCTATATGATGCTACAGTTTCATAACATAAATAAAATATGTGTACTGGCCAAAACAATTTTGGTCTGGGAAGATTTCAAAACAGGTGTTGAGAGCTACTACCTGCATCCCACAGGGCAGCTTAAATGTGCTCTCAGGAGTCATTTGATTCTAAACAAGATCCATTTCCAGTGATTCTTTCATGAAGGATTAGCACCAAATAATACTTCCTAATAGGTAAGCACGATGACCAAATTACAAATACAAATACTCACCATGGCCTTCAAGGTCCTAAAGGGGCTCAACCTTGCCTACTTCCTTAACTTCCTCTGGTACCAGAGTCAGCCTCACCTTTGTACAGCCACATTGGCTTCCTCTCAGTTTATCTAAGGTTCCACTCTTGGATACCTGGGTTTTGTACTTATCCTTGGAAAGATCTTACTGCATTCTCCTACTTCTGACTAATTGTGATTCATCCTTCAGATCTCAGTCCAAAGAGCATTGATTCAAAGTAACCTTTTCATATTACACCCCTTCCCATTTAACTTAAGTCTTTCTTGCATATTTTCTCATACTGTATTATAGTCCCCCCATAGTATTATAAAGTGTGCCATTATAGTTTTACAGATTGCAATCACAGAAAAGTTGGGAAACATGTCTGCTTACTTACTCTCATCTCCAGATATATCATATCATATATTGAATAGAACATTTTGAAGACTGGGTGTAACCTCATAATCACCATAAATAATCTAGTGGAAGAACACTGGCTGGCACTGAAACATATTTTTCATGTACACCTCTTAAAAGGAGCTTTAAATTCTACTTTCAAAGTGAGGTCCAAAAATGGTTGAAGTGGCTCTATCCTTAAGGCATGTATACAGTCTACATGTACTGGGAAGGAGAAGTTCTGTCTAAAGCTCAAAGATATTTCTAAAGATGTGTCCTCCTTCATATAATTTGCATAAATATAAACATAAGGCATCTTCTAATCTCCCAAGAAGATCAGGTTGACATTCCCAAATTGAAACCATGAACACTGTCATATGTATATATATATATATATATATATATAGAGAGAGAGAGAGAGAGAGTATTCTTTTCACCTTTCACCTCCTCTCTACATTTACCCAGATCCCCTGTGGGAAAGGCACTCACCCTAGGAAAGCGCAATAAGCAATGTGGAAACTCAGGTGAGTGGTGTTTAAGAGCAGGACACATCAATCAGAATCTTTCCAGTGTGGAATTTGGATTTGTACAATTTACTCTCATTTCTTTTCTCCCCTTTTGAATACTGAATTTACTTAACCCTTTACAAAAGGATTATAATTCCTGGAATCATATAATTTATGGAAATAAAGGGTCTTTAGTTGATATCAATAATAATGATAAGAACTCACATTTATTAAACTGCAATATGATGGATAATGAGACTTGCTTTAATTGGATGACCCTAGTAAACCATTAACACCCATCCCGAGTAGGCACTTCCCTTTTTACTCTGTCAGGTGAAACAGATGTTCAGGTCAGGTGGCTAGTACAATACATGGCTGAGCTGGAGTTGCCATCTGAATCTGTCTCACTCTATAACCCATGTTCTTAGCCTCTAGGTCTCAGTTTCCCAGATATCATTTTGTCCAAACCCGTTACTTTTTTTCATATGGGGAAAGGGAGGTCTAGGAAAGAGAGTGAATAGAGAAGATCCTATGGCTTAGCAGTGGCAGAACTAGAATTAGTGCCTAGTTTCCTGAGTTCTGTTGTCTCTCAACTAGTTTTTTCAATAAAAGTCAGAATTTCAGGGTTTCTTAAAAAGTAGGAGTCCCTGTTACTTAACAAACACTTAACATTGTGCTAATTATGGGCCAGTCCTCTAAACCCTTTACATGGACTAACTCATTTAATTTCTTTAAGGACCTATAGGCAGGTACTATTATCCCCTCCATTTCACATTGGGTGGAGATGAGGCACCAATCAGTTAAATAGTCTGCCTAAGAACACATAACTAGTGAGTGCTAGTGTGTGGTAGATTTGGGACTGGGTCTCAGCAGCCTGGCTCTAGACTTTGCACTCTTGACCATTGAGGTGAGATGCTTCTCTTTCAACTACAGCTAACAGGTGGCGGAGCAGAGCTGGCATCTTCACACAGCAGAATGAGGAGAAACAGAAGTCTACCCAAATGTCCCCCAACACAAATTTGCCACATCTGAAATACTACCCTTAGAGTTATCCAGATTCTGAACTAGAATAATTTTTCCACTTGAAGGACAAAAAAGACAATTGCTTTAGATTGAAACCTACTTCTGCTACACACTAGCAGTGATGGCCTTCAGCAATTGACTTGGTGAATCTGTTTCCACAGCAGCAAAGTTCCTATGCTGACTGCATCCCAGCGTTTGCTCGGATGGACAAATGAAAAATTTAAAACTATATGTCTAAGTAAAAATACTTTAAATAAAAACATATTAATACGAAAGAAAATGCTGTCATTTTCATTAGATAATTATAGTCACTTAGCAGTATCATGAACAATGTCAGTGTGTTTAAGACACTAAATACCCTTCCCAAAGTACAGCATGGTCTGAGATGTGTGTTACACTAGTATAATTAGTTAAGTACCCGTGAAATACTTTTATATTTTGGGTTCATTCTTTCAATAAATATTTTTGAGACCTAATGTATAAAATGCTCACTCCTTAAGACCAATTTATGATCATTTAACTAATTGGGAATTCAAACTATGACACTGAAATTAAAATGGAAGAAGAGAGGCATTGAGGAGCTGAGTATTCTTTTTCCAAGGGAAAGCTTTGTTTATTTTTGAACATTGTCCTATGTGCTGAGTACAATATACAGCACAAGGTAGAAGCTCAATGGCTGTTTCCTGAATTAAATGGAATAGGCGTTCATCCAAAACACACAGCTTTTCTCCATGTGTTTATTACAGAAGCATTTTACTGGAGCTGGAGAGGAAATCGGGCATTTATTTTAATACTGTGTCCCAACTCCTAGAAACAAATTTGTGTTCAATTACTACTTAAATCAAATATCAATGTGTATGCCTCCTGCTCTTCAGGCTGATGGGATTATTGGACATGACTGGAATTAGACATGAATGATGCCATTCTTTACTTTACCAAGCTATTAGAGGTTTAAAGAACAGTCCTCTGAAGTGATCTGAGAAGACAACATTGAGCAGTATTCTATAGTAACAATGTCTTTCTGCCGTCAACTTCAGCATTTTTCATGAGTTGTTGGCGGGGGTGGGTAAGGGTTTTCTGATAAATACCAATGGGCCAGATTTGATTCCATCTTTATTTCCTTATTCACTTAGCATTTTTTCCCCAGCACTCTTGAAGTTCCATTGGCATTTTACTAGTTTGCTTCTGTCATAGAATGCTTTTTGATTGTATTGAATAGAATAATAATACTTAGAGAAAAATCACATAAATGATTTGGCCTAGTTCCTCCATGTTAAAAATATGGAAAATGTGGCCATTTAAGAAGGTTGTGGTTTCTCCCAAATCATGCAGTTAGATGGTAGCAGAGCTGAACCTAAAGTTCAGATTTCCTTGCTCCCAGTTCAGAGCTCATACTACTACAAGTAACCTTATTTAGGATGCAAGCCCATGTTTTCACATACGATAGAAATATCCCAAACCTCTGCTTTAAAATAATTCAGAAAGTAATTTCCCCAGTACACACACATACACACACATACAATTTTAAACAGCTCTAACTTTGGGAGACCTCTGTAAGTGCATGTGTCAGGAACTGTACGAAGTAAATCCCATTTTATCTCATTTAATCTGTACACAAAACAGCATTTTTCCAATTTTATGAATGAGAATAAAATTTTCTGATTTTATGGTCGAATAAGGTAAAATATCTTTCGAGTATCATAGCTGGTACTGACAGATGCAGACTTCACTATGAGGTTTGTGTCACTCTGTATTTTCAATACTGACTCTCTTTTCTATGATTTCTCCTATGACCCTGTGTTGCAGAGAAGTCAGAATTCACAAATCGTGCGCTTTTTTTTTCAAATAAGAGAGCATTAAAGAACATGGAGGCACAGAAATTGGCTTAGGGAAGGAAAAATTCAGAAAGTTAACCATTGTTTCTTCGGTATCGGTAATAAATGGGTATAAGATATATAACCAGGACCAAAGTGTTTACTTTTCAGGGAGATAAATCCTGGCTCAAATTAAGAAGGGATTTCTGTCTACTATCCTACTATCTTAGGATGTTTTCTCTCACTCTGTGGTGTATTTTCCCATCTGTTCCCTTTCTCCTCCCCTACTTGTCTCTCCTCCACGAGCATTTCTGCAATGCCTAATGTGTGCTGAGCACTATAAGAGTCATTGAGAATAAAGGCAAGGGTAGGTCCACACTTCTTAAGAAGTCTCAGTCTAGTGGTACAGACTCATAGATAATTATAACATATACAGACTCATAGATAATTATAACATATACAGACTCATAGATAATTATAACATATACAGACTCATAGATAATTATAACATATACAGACTCATAGATAATTATAACATATACAGACTCATAGATGATAATTATAACATAATGTGGCCAATGTAAAAATAAAGATGTTCAGGGAAATTCAAGGACACACAGGAGAACTGACTCAGCCAAGCGGCAGCTAGAAAATACTCTGTGGAAAAGATAGAGTCAAAGCTAAGACTAATGGGATGAATAAGGATCATTAAGGTGAAGAGAGTCAGTGGGGGAATGTGGCCATTCTGAGCACACAGGATATGTGGTGGTACGTGAGCCATAGTGGGGAAGAAGGTGTAATCAGAATAAAAAATGATGTTAGACTAAAATACTTGTTTCCCCTACTTACTTAAGAATTTCTTTGTCTCTGCTGATTTTGTTCACATTCCTTGTTAGTAGCCATGAGCTTCTTTTCAGGACTTTTTTCAGTTGAGAATTCAATTACACTCAGTTGTTAAGAGGGATACGAATATCCCCAGAAGATAGAAGGGAAAATGGAAGTGAGAGAAAAAACAAAAACAAAAACAAAAAACTCTTCCAAAATGAAAACATGGAATGGATACATAACATTCCCAGATTATTGATCATTTGTGCCAATTTTGTCAGGCAGAAGACAGAGCTATTCCTATTTTGGGAGCATCAGGAATTGCCTTGCAACACAGCTTCACAAACTGCAAACTGATCCAGGATATTGCACTGGAGTGGGACATGTGGAAGAGCAGAAGAAGAAGCACAAAAGTTGAAGCAGGCAGACTTTCTGTAGCTCTGACCTTGCCTAACTTGTTTATGTTTTCTGAGACTTCCTTTACTGAAAGGCAAAATGAGAATTATATCACCGAATTTTTCAGATCAGAAGAAAATTCAACCAGACTTTTTTGTATATGCTGCCCCTCAGCGACTGTTGATTAGCTCCTTCCTATTATTTGTAAGTGTAAGCATACCCAACAGAGGGTAAAGTAGAATTATAAAATATTAGAGTTCGAAGTTTCCTTAATGATTAGTGCATGGCTCTTAACGCATATTTTCATCCATTCAATTTTTACTCATTCATTTAATAAATGTAACTGGTCTCCTCCTACCAGCTGGGCACTGCAATTGCCCAAAGATAAAAGACTCACCCATCCTGCAGAGAAGGTCACAGTGCAGTGGAAGACAGGGGCACAGAGACAGACATTCAGTCCAGTGAGTTCTGTAATAGAACGAGACCCGGTATAAAAAGGAATGAGCGAGTTCTTGTGTTATCAGGTCCACTGCCAGGTTTGGGGCAGGTGGGTTAGGGAGAGTACTAGCTTCCAGACAGCCAACAACAGCGGACTGTCCAGTAATGAGGACTCACAGAGCATGAGAAGGCTTAATGGAGAGTGTGTTCAATGGGGCGGTGGAGGTAGGAACCCATAGATTAGCAGCTTCTTCCCCTCCTCCTAGAGGCCTGCTATTCCCTGTTCTCTGCCCAAATACTTGCCTTTTCCCCTGTCTTGGCCCCGATTGGTTTAATTCAGTGGCAGTGCTATAGTGCAGTAAAACTGAGAGGTTCTGGATGAATGGTGACGATTCCTGAATACCTGTCCTTGATCTCACTTTGCTTAGCTGTTTTGCCCATCTTTCTGGGTCCTAACTATTTTCACTCATTAGGATTTTCTTAAAATAATTTGGTGTTCACGGAATTCCATATACTAAATTTCATTTAAGCGAATAAACACACAAACAAATGAATGAACAAACAAAAAGAGCTCTGATTTTTGTTTTTCTAATTGATATAAATACATACATTATTAGGTAAAGCATTCATTGATAATATCGCTTCGTGGCTGGGCGATTTAATTATCAGTATGTTCCTAGGGAAACATGGATTTTAAAGGGGAAACTATCTGTGAGTTGCAACTGTGTGCCAGATGATATGATAAATGTATTATATGAGTCTTTCATTTCATTTTCACAATAAATCTCTGCAGTGGGTATTAGAATTGTCATTTTATAGATGTAGACAATAAAAACCAGAGATATTTACAATTTTCCCAAGGTTAACAAAATTAGTAAAGAATGGAATGAGGATTTAAAACTTTGGTTAAATGACTCCAAAAGTCTATTCTTTTTTTTTTTTTTTTTTTCCTAAAAGGCCCATGAAAATAAAACCGTAATAGTGGATTGACTGGTTTCAAAATGATCACTATGGTAAGAGTGCCAGCAAGGTCTGCCCACTTAACAGTGTCTCTTTAAAATTAAGAAGCTCACCTGGAAAAATAAACAGTAACACACATTCTATGAGACCCCGAATAAAGTTATGTGCCACTCAAAGGTACAACTCAGTTCTTAGCAGCTTTTTTTAAAAAAAGTAGATTCTTACATGGGAAAAGGAAAGACCAAAAGAGAATCAGCCAGGCAGAGGGCATTCTAATTAGTGTGCTATGTCTCACCCACAACCTTCATGTTAATCACTTCCTGAAACTGATTCACAGAGCCTCAAAGATGTATAACAGTCACCTGTGTAACAGTCACCTCTACACACCTGGGTCTGGCAAATATGTGATCTTCTCCAACTATTTTTCCTGTTAATACTCTCACATGGAATTATTAGTGGTTTTGAACATATCAGATGAGGTTAGGAGCTGCATGCATATAGCTTAAAGAACATGTTACAAGGTGTCTCACTTACAGGATTACTGTTTTTGATGACAGAGAGCTCACCATTTCAACCTCTCTTCCTCCATAGATGAAAAAAACTGAGGTTCAGAGTGAACAACTGGTTTGACAAGATCTCACAGCGACCAGTGGCACTTGATCTTAGTGCCATCTGTGTACTGGTGTGTGGGTTTGCGTGTCTGGGTACTTGTCTGAACGTGTGTGTGTGTGTGTGTGTGTGTGACAGTGTGTGTGTTTGTGTGTGAGTGTGTGTGTGTTGCGGGTTCACCTAGAGAACCCCAGGCCCCTCACTAGAACCGTGATAATGTGATAATAGAACTCTAGATGCACAGGTAGAGGTATAGAGTGAGAGTGAGATGTGGTTAATGTTCTGGAGAACAAGAGAAAAATAATCATGGAACAAAATAAAGTTTGAACTGAGTCTCAAAGGATAAGACCATTTAGTGCAGAGAAAGGCAATGAGCATCTCTGATAGAACTTCCTGTGCAAAGGTAGAAAGATTTGAAAAGGCTGGTTTGATTTGGAAGAGCCCTCGAAGCACATCAGGAAGTTGTGTTTAGCAGTCTATATCATGGGGCCTAAATTCAATAAACGTTTGTGGGTGGGGAAGAAGTGAGAAAGAGGGGGTCGTAAGGAGGATACAATGGAATACAGGAGAGAGAGGGAAAAGAAAATTGAGTTTATTACATAAAAAAGTTCAATTTTATCCAAATTTCCAGGGGGCGCTCTCATGTTTTTATTAGGATTAGTGAAAATGTTGGTCTTTGCTTGGCTTCATGAAAGACTCTGATAAAGAATTTCACTGGGTGAAGGGGAACTTAAAACTCTTCTTGCAGAATAAAATCCATGTGCCTTAGTTGGGCCTTCAAGGTCATGCGGTTCACACTTCTAGACTCAGTTCTCATACCTACTCCAGGTCATCAGGACCCTGCTCTGCAGCCTAACTGAACTGGTGGTTCCCCCTGAACAGCCACAGCTTCAGATCACTGTTTTTTTACACTTACAGCTGCCTAGTAGAATCTGACCCAGATCCCTCTTTCTTTGCCCAACTAAAGTCCACTAATAGTTAATCCAGGTGTCACCTCTCTGGGGATGGATCTAGAATATCTTGTTTAGAATAATCACGTGCGTTCTTCTATTATAGCCCTTGACACCCTCTATTATCATTTTTATCCCACCCCTGCCTCCATATATAAGACCAAGCTCTTCTTTAAGATCACTGACCATTTTCGACTCATCTTTCTGTCATCTGCCTCTTGCACAATATCACCAGGTGTGCACCAGGCGAATGTTTGCTAGGGAAATCAGTGACAAAGTGAAGGAGTGGTAAATGAATGATGCTATGAAGACAGGGCCACTCCTTGAAAAGATCTGATAGCATCAAATTATGAATTGGATCACAGACATATTGGAAATTAAATTAATAAAACAAGCAACAGGAAGACATTGACTTCATAAGCAATTTGCTAATTTTACAACTTTCCCATGTCATTTACTAGTGAATGACATTTGAATGTCAAACTCTTCAGTCAAAAGATTCTTAAGGAAAAAGATCATATTTTCTTCATCATTGTACACATTCCTCATAAGCACACAATAACACTCAGTAAATGGGAGGGGGTAAGAAGAGTGACAGCATTTTCTGAGTATAAACCATATATCAGATATTTCAAATTCTGTGCATGATCTGATCATAATAAGTATCTGGAGAAGTAGGTGTAACTTCTTCATGCTACAGTTGAGTAAGTTAAGATTCAGAGAGAATAAGCTTTTCTAAAGTGTGGTAGATTAAAAATGGCCAAACATTCTTTCTAGATCTTTCCATTAAGAAGTGGAATCTATTTCCCCACCCCTTGAAACTGGACTGAGTCCGTGACTTGCTCTGTCCAAAAGAAGCAGCAGAAGTGCTGTCATGTTAAGGTTACAATCTTGATGCCAGCTCAGACAGCCAGGTGTGTGCATGAGTTTACCTGGGATTCCCAGTCCCAGTCTGAGCTGCTAGACATCTACAACTCAAGAATGACCCCAGACAAGGTCAGAAGGAGAACTGTTCAACTGAACTCAGCTCTAACTGCTGATCCAAATAACCATGAACACATAAACTGTTGTTTAAAGTCACCACATTTTACAGTATTTTTTTAATGCAAGAAGAGGCAGGAAGAGCTAGTGATGAGCAGAAGTAATATTACTGCCCACTACCACAAGCTCCCTTACAACAACTGTGTTAAGTTCCATTGAATTTGTTCTACTTCTATGTATTTTTTCTGTCTATTATAGTTTGTTTTAGAGGAGATTGGATATTATTTTAATACAGTATTAATTTCTTGTCATTATTATTATTGTTGTTGCTGTTTAGTTTAACATATCTATTCCATTAGAATAAAAGCTCCTTTATGACAAGGACAGTGTCTAACTTATTTATTGATGCATCGTTAAATTCAACTACAGTGTCTGGCACTTATCAGCTATATGGGACAGTTTTTTGAATTAAGTGTTGAATGAACTGTATCTACAAAACTGTGAAGCCTTTGAAAGATTTTTATATGAGAAAGAAAAGCATACGCTTGGACCATGGTCTCCTGAAGTGCACTGAGGCAGCTATGTAAAGGATGGTTTAAACTGGGGTGGAGGGATAATGGACAGGGAGGAGTCTAGAGTGAATATGCCTTCAGTGATAACACCAATATTGACTGTCAGCACTTCTGAGGATATATAACACTCAAGTTGTATGATATGCCTCAGAGAATTAACAGTTTGATTCTTCCTAATCCTAGACTCAATACCTGTAAAAAAAAAATCAAATGCTTATCAACACTGAAAAAAATCTTCAGAAGTAATGTATGCCTCCTTCCCCCATTACATACCTAAGAGCAAGCCCTGAAAGTACTCCTGTCCAAATGAGACCTGACACCAGGACCTCCCAGGTAACTGATTAAAGCAATGCCATAGTAAATGGTCTCAGTGCTTTGCCATTTCACTGAGGGCTCCAACTACTTAGGATGCAATTGATTACTAAATGATAAATTCGCATGCCAATTATATTTTTTTCATATGTTCATTGAAGGAGTTCTTTGAAGATTCATGCATTGCACATGGGAAAAAGACTTTCACATTCGTTAATTTAGTGTTTCCAGGAAACTCATCTTGATAATTTGATATTCTGGCAGGAGATTTATGTCCAAAGTGGCCTTCATTTTATTTCTCTGACATCCACATTCTCTAAGAAAACTTTGTCCCTTGCTGTTCTCTGTTTGAAATTTTCTTCTTTCTTGTCCTCTCATGATTGCATTTCTCATTATAAAAGTTTAGGCAAAACTATTACACTTCAGAGTCCTCCTCATCCATCCTGTTTAAACTAGATTCCTCAACTCCAAACGTGGCCTAATCATTTCCAAATTACCTTATTTTATTTTCCACATTATCAGTAAAACAAATTTACTTTGACTCTTTATTTTTTTAACTTGTTTATTTTTTGTATGATACCACTGGAATCTTATTAGGGTGGGGGTCATCTTTCCCAAATGTTTACCACTGTATTTTAGGGACAAAAATAGTGATTATCACATAAAGGGTGTTCAATAAATATTTGATGTTTGAATGAACAAGTGAGAAAACTGTGGGTTAGAAAGGTTAATTCACACAGTTAATAGTTTGCAGATCTGAGACACAAGCTAAGGCTTTCTAATTCGAAATCTCACTGTATCATGACTGACTTCTATTAAACTGTACTATTAGCAGATTGAGCTATTAGGAGAAGCAGATTATCTTATACAGTGTAAATATACTTATGTATATATTAAAAATGTCTAGGTCTTTTTTTTTTTGTACCTTTTGACTACATTCACCCATTTCTCCTACCCTCCCACCCTCACCTCTGGCAACTACCAATCTGTTCTTTGTTTCTATGAGCTCATGTTTTGTTTAGATTCCACATATAAGTGAGATCATGAAGTATTTGTCTTTCTCAGAACTATTTATTTTACTTAGCATAATGTTCTCAAGGTCTATCCATGTTGCCACAAATGGCAAGATTTCCTTCTTTATGACTGAATACTAGTCATATATTTATTTCGTTATCCATTCATCTATTGATGGACATGTTAGTTGTTTCTATGTCTTGGCTATTGTAAATAATGCTCCAATGAATACAGGGGTGCAGATATCTCAAGATCATGATTTTGTTTCCTTTGGATATACATGAGGAAGTAGAATTGCTGGATCATATGGTAGTTCTATTTTTAATTTTTTTGAGGAACATCCATACTGTTTTCCATAGTGGCTGCACAAATTTATATTCCCACCAATAGTGCACAAAGGTTCTCTTTCCTTCACATTGTTGCCAACACTTGCTATCTCTCGTCTTCTTGATGACAGCCATTCTAACAGGTGTGAGGTGATATCTCAGTATGGTTTTGATTTGCATTTCCCTAATGATTAGTTATGTTGAGTACCTTTTCATGTAACTGTTGGCGATTTGTATGTCTCCTTTAGAAAAATACCTATTGAGTTCCTCTGCCCATGTTTTAATCAAATTGTTTGTCTTTTTGTTATTGAGTTGTGTGAGATTTTTACGTATTTTGGATATATATTTATACACAACTTATATATATATATATCAATAATATAGACATATTATAGATAATTATGTATTTACATATGTATTTTTATATATTATACATTTACATACATATTTAATATATGTATGTAAATATACATTTACAGAAAAAGCTTAGGTCATCTTAACCCTTTGATGATCAGGTTTTGGGCTCAGGTCACAACTTCAACCACTTACTTTCCCAACACTCTTTGTTTTGTGATTTTGAACAAAGTATCAGCAGAATGCACTTCTGAATTATGGAATGGAGAATGGTAAAAAAATGGGAATCTTAAAATAAAATGAGAGTCACTATTTTGTAATTCAGGCTCTCTGTCTCTGACTTGCTTTTTTCTCAGCTCCCATCTCCTGTCACCCAATTTTGAGTGTTGGGTGTTTTGTGTTCTGTGATTTTTTAAAATATCTCTGTGATGGATGAAAGTCCATGCAGTGAAGCACACTGTCATATTTGAGCCATTTGTCACCAAATGCTGGCACTCGTATCTGCCAAATTGCTGGGTCTGAGTCATGTCTTTGCTTCTGAAAAAATATCAGTGTCATTTGTCACCATCTTATATTTATGCCACATCAGATTGCCACTTGCTTGCCATGGGTCAGAACCACTGGATAGACGGCAGTTGTCAATGATTCTTTCACATTTTTCCCACAGGACAACCCAATCAGCTTGTCTCCAGCCGCCAGGTAAAAGTGGGGTCTTTATTATAAGTAAATGTTCAGCATATCACAACTGATGACAAGATTTGATTCACCCAATGTCACTTTCAAGAAATCGTTAGTCTACCTCTTTGCCAATATTGTTTCCAACCACCGTCTTAATGAATATGTCACTCCATTAAAACCTTATGACACAGAATTCCTAGTTTAAGAATGTGAGATACATTTCTTCAAGGATTCAGTAAATGACTGGAAAATATGGAATAAAGGGTCAGTCCAACAAAGGATTTCTGTGGAAAACTGAGGTCAACCTTCTAGGAAAAATCTCACTCAAAAGAAATAAATGACTTAACCTGAATGACACTGGGTCAAAAGAAGTGATTCTGAGTACTGCCAATTGTGAGCTGACAGACTCTTTCTTAGTTACCAATCTTTGTTATAAGGACTTGTACCAAAAATCTGAAATGAATAAGTGATAAAAATAAAAGGGAGAAAAAGTTCTTGTTGATAATGGTACACACTGTAGTATTCACAAGTGAAATACTATGATGCTTATGATTAGCTTTTAAAATACTCTAGGGGTGGAGTGGGGGAAGTGGGAAGGGCTAGATAAAGAAAGACTGACAAAGTGTTGTGATTGTTGGGACTGGGTGTTGGGGATACGGGAACTCATTGTGTTTTCTCTATTTTGTGTTTAGGTCACAAGTGCTCTATATAGTTAAGGTCAGGAACCAGGTAGACAAATCAAGGTAACTTTGGGACAGGCAAAGGGATTTCAGGGCCTATCCAAGAGGCAGACACCTTTGTCCAGAAATGGAATAAAGCTAGGAACAGTATAAGGACAAGCAGAAAGAACAATGCGTGGGTGCACTGAAAAAATCGGAAGGAATTCTGATGACTGGTTGGGCTGCCTCTGCTGATGTTCTTTTGGCCCCTCATCTTAAGGATGCTGATTATTGTTTCTGGCACAAGTATCATTTTACTAAGATGTTTTCCTAGTTCATCTTTCTCACCCGGTACCTCAGCAGTTTCTGTTATGTCCACATTGCTTATCATGGTTCTCAGCACATTGTAGGTATTCAATAAATACTTGTTGACTTTATTAAGTAATACTACCATCTAGATATCAGCTCAAACCACCTGCAGCAGAATGGCGCCTAGAGGGGGAAAATGTACAAAAGGAAGTGGTTGGTTGTGCTTTCCTGTCTCTGACTGGGTTATGGGCAAGAAGTTGCAGATGGCCATCCAGAAGGTTTTCAAGAGGGCCAACGTGACTTTGCAGGGTACTATCTAGGGAAGTTGTTGACATATTCATTCCTTCAGTTATAACACAAGTATTCATAAAACCTCTACTGTGTATAGGATACTGTCCTAATTTGGGGTAAATAAGAGACAATGCTTGTATTTTCAGTTTCACAAGGATGGCACATAAACGCTGATGGGACAATTACTTTACGTGATCCAGCTCTGCCCAGTAATAACAGTCTGTGACTTGGGTTATATAATTTACCCTCTCTAAGTTCCAGTTTTCTGTTGATTCTGTTAGTTCTGCAAATCATAAAAATACCTACTTCAAAAAGGTTTTTTTTTGTTCTTACAAACGCATTTCAAGGACTTACTGTGTGCCAGCTTCGGGCTGTCACCATTATGATCAAGCACACGGCCCTGTTCTCCTCTACTACTCCTTGCACACATCATTACAGCCCTTCCCTGTGTCTCTGTTCCTGTCGATCTCCAGGGCAGGGGACACACCTTACCCATGGGTGCATAGTTGCGTTTATGCCTAATAAAACACATCAGCGGGCTTCCCTGGTGGCACAGAGGTTGAGAGTCCGCTTGTCGATGCAGGGGACATGGGTTCGTGCCCCGGTCTGGGAGAATCCCACATGCCATGGAGCGGCTGGGCCTGTGAGCCATGGCCGCTGAGCCTGCCCGTCGGGAGCCTGTGCTCTGCAACGGTAGAGGCCACAACAGTGAGAGGCCCGTGTACCGCAAAAAAAACAAAACAAAACAAAACAAAACAAAACAAAACAAAACAAAAAACACATCAGCTACTTAGAATGTGCCCTCGCAAAGAATTCTAGAGAGCACAGCATCTTAAAAATTCAAAAGCTTGTTTCAGAGCAACTGAGAAATAATGCTAAAAGAAGTTAGTTGCTTGATACTGTAGAATGCTAATTAAACCAACAGAGAAGAAAACCCAACAAATTATGATGATCCATGGCCCCACACTGCGGCCAAACTGCAAAGGACAAAGTCTCTTTTGATATTTGATTTCAAAATTGCCAACCCCAACACAAGTCATTATCTCTCCATTAAGCCCAGCAGTGCAACTCATTCTTTCAGCAATTGTGCATGATCTAATTTGAACCAGAATGTACTGACACCAACATCACAGTTGAAGATTGAAGTTGAGCAAATCCCCAATTGCATACTGAGCTTCACAACATCACTCTTTTCGTTTTGAATATTCACAGATTCCTCCTCCTATCCAACATATACTAATATAACTAGCAAATGCAATAGAATTTTTAACACCATTAACTTGTTCTTCTCAATTCCACATAAACTTAGTAAATCCTTGTAAACATATAATGAACACAGAACTTAAATCCAAGGGGAAAAATCATGATGAGATAAGTTCATGAAATATATGAAAACATGGAAGGAAGCATGTGTGAGCTCTTGTCCAGCTCAAGTGCTAATGTCTACAAGTTTAACCTAACCGCCCTGAACTTCAGTATTACTGTTTTTCAAATGAGGTGAAGGTCACCCATAGTTGACTCCCCATGGAGGTCTTGGGTTAAGTACAAAAAGTTGACTTAAGAATTTGGTAAACTAGAAAACATCATCCAAAAAGGCTATGAATTAGGGAGTTCTAGATCTTTAGCTGGATAACAAATTATTGTTTCTCTCAACAGTTTTAAAGTAAGAAAATAAAATTATCTGGGTGTTTAACTCTCATAGGTATGTAGAAAAAAATTTATAGTTAAGATAATAGTTTTGAAAGTTATTTTCCTAAAAAAACAGGATAGTATTTAAATATTTATTTTTCCATAAACTTTGCTGGAGGAAAACATTATCCTACTGTTTTCATTTCTCCTTTTTTATTTCCATCGCTTCCTCCCTTGCTCCCTTTCTCTATTCCTTTTTTCATTCTCCTTCTTCTTTTTCTTCCTTCCACCTTCCCTCTCTCCCTCCCTTCCTAATATTTACATATTTAATTTCTGTGATAGTTTCCCCATCTTTAAAGTGTAAATGAATATATCTTCCTCACAATGCTGATATGAGAATTAAATAAAGCAAATAAACACTTGTAATGTAATGCCTGGCATACATTTCATCTTTAATGTCTTCATTTTCTCCCTGCTTTTTCTTTGAATTTCTTCCTTTCCTTCTTTTTCTCAGTCTCTTCTTCCTTTCCTTTCTCTGTCCTTTCCTCCCTATATCATCCCTACCCTTGTGCCCTCCTCTTTGACTTTTTCTGATTTTCTTCCTGGATAGAACCTATTCTAATATGGGTCACCAACTAATTACTACTCAGTCATCAAGTGGAAGTATGTAATCAGCATCAAGCTTTTAGTGAACATTGGTATAATTTTTATGTTACCATATCATTCCTCTTTTATCTTGTTGTACTATTTATTACATGTTGAGCATATTTATAAGAATGTTTGTAAAATGTGTCATGTGTAAAGAATGATACAGAATGCCTAAGTATCCCAGACCCCTAAAATTTAGGAAACAGTGTATTAACTCTGTATCTCATGTTTGCTCTTCCCCAATTTCATCTGTCTCTTCTGCTAGAGTTTTGTTTATATTTTTATTTTTCTTATAGTATTTATAATATGTACAAATTTCTTCTTTAGTTGTTCATGTTTTCAAATTTGATATAAAAAGACCATAAATATGTTTTCTTTCACAATGAGTATTTTCACTCAACAATTTGTTCATGAGAGTTTTCCATGGTACTGTATGTTGTTAATTCATTTGCTTTCACTTCCATGTAGCATCCCATTGCATGATTGCATGCCTATTCCACAATTTATTCAAGCATCTACTCTTTTTAGATACTTTGTTTAAACTATTTGTTATATTTTTATATTTATGTTTTCTGGGTCATCGGTGCAAGAAATTCTCTACATTTTTCAAGCAGTGTAATTGCTGGTGATGGTATGTACATTTTCTATGTTACTAGATAATGCAGACAGACATCTTTTGTAAAGTTTTTAAACCAGTTTTCACTCCTATCAGTGCTGTATATTTTCTTGCTCTACATCCTAACAATCACTTGAAATTATGGATTCTTGCCAATCAGAGGGTGGGAAATTATGTCTCATTGTAGTTAAAAGATTAGTAATAAAGCTGATGCTTTTTTCCCCACACATGTTTATTGCAACTTCTTTTTCCTTTTCTTTGATTTAAAGGGTCTGCTCAATTTATCTGTCCATTTTGAAAATTGGGTTCTTTGTCCTTCTGAATTTTAGTACTTCTTTATGTATCCTGGATATTAATGGTTTTCTAGTATATTTGTAACAAGTGTCTTCTCATAGTTTACATTTTGCCTCACTAAACTTCACCCAAATTCCATTTCAATTTTCAAGCTTCTCGGTCTCTAAGAATGCTTCCTCACACCTGATGAAGTATAAAGCCTTTAGGTTTTCTCTAAGCCTTAAAGCTAGGTGGTAGCATAATCAGAGCTGATGTGCAAGTTTGCTTCATACTGTCATTTCATGACCCTCTGCCTAACATTAGGCTGTATAAATTGATCTAACAATCTAACTTCTAAGAAATAAAAATCAGAAGTAAAACAGTGGTAAATATGATAAGGTATAAAGGAAGGATAGAGAGTAAGGCTTTGGGAGGTTCTGAGAGTTTCCATCTTATTTGGGGAGCCTAATCAATTGGAAGCATCTGCCTAGAGCACTGGACGGGTTATGAAGGATCTGTAGTCATATCCTGAAAGAAAGAGCACCTGTCAACTAATGACACCTGCCTTGGGCATTGGGTGAGAGCGATGACATATGTACGTAGTGCTTGCTAATCCTGATGATCAAAAATGTGTGTTGGAAAAAATGTGAAAAGATTTGGAAAGGTCTTTTAAAATAATATTGATATTCTTTGTCTAATTCTTTTTTTCAGCAAATAGTTATTGAGCACCTACTGTGTTCTAGTTGCTGCGGATAAAGCAGTAGATAAATAAATAAATAAAAAAGCAAAATGCCCTGTCTTCCCACAGTCTACTGAAAAGAAGAGAGACAGGGAGAGAAAAGTAGATTATTTAGTATGGTAGAAAGCAATAAATGCTATGGGAAAAAATTAATCAGTCAAGGGTGATAGGAGTAGGAGAAAGCACGTTTGAAAATGAGAGGGTGTGTGTAGATGGTAAACAGATGGTTTCGATGAACACAAATTATAAAATCGGCTGGTGTGGTTCAATAATGCATGTCAGTTTATTTTACTGAAAAAGACAACTCTCTTTATCCTAATTATTAAGAAAATTCATTGCTTAAGATAATTTATGGAAATTTTCCTTTTTGGCATAGGGAGAAACTAGTATTTCTAGAGAGCATGTGCCAGTCGACACCTATATATTGTTTCATTTAATCATTCCACAAATTCATAAGTATCTGAATTCTTACCTTGTGCTAGGTTACATCAGTGTAAAGAGCAAAGATGTTGCTCTCATGGAGCCCACAGACCTTAGTCTTCACCACAGTGGGCTAAGATAGATTTTAGTATCTTCTCTTTGGAAATCAGAACTGAAAGGCTCAAAAGTATTTAACTACCTTTCCCAAGCTCACACCAACACTAAATTAGGATTTAGAATTCATATTCTTGTTAGCTTGTATCCAAAACCCATTCATATACTACACCACACTAGATTTGTGTGATCTCAACATTTGGTGTTAAAAAGACATACATATCTGTACCCCAACTAAAACAAAAATTAAAACTAAAACATGAATTTAAAAAAATCCAAGTGTTTGTTATATGTCTGTTTCCATTATGTTAGACATATAGTTGAATACTTAAATACTTTTTTAAAACACTGATTGACTTCTTTATTGCAGCATGGGATATAATAGTTGGGAGGCATCTTACACAAAATCTGATTTACAGAACTTATACAGCTTTCCTAGGATCACATAAGTAGAAAGCAACAAAACTAGAAGTTAAAACATCTTAAGATGGCATAAAACTATACTCTTTTCATGACATGACATTGCCCCTCTAGTGGTTCTATGAATTTACATATCAAGTTACTATACGTCTACACTTGGAAAATAAATCTACATTTCACGTTTGCTCTCAACAGGCATAAAATCTCAATTATGCAAGATGAATGCATTCTAGAGATCTGCTGTACAATACTTAAATTCTTTTGTGCACAAAGCATGCAAGCATCTGTCCAAGGAAAATCAAGAAATGGACAATGGAGACTGTCCAGGAAATCTGTTTTGGTGTTCAGTGACTTACAAGAAAAATTTCCAACTTTATAATGTTTGTTAAGCCTCTCTAAAAAGTGCATCTGGAATTGAAATTTCACTTGTGTCTGGCTACATGGTATTTAAGAGACATGTCTGAGTTCTCTGAATGTTGACGCTGATCAACTTGCATTTGATGAGGAGTTTCTGAGTCTGGTGTTGAAGGTGCAACATTTCAAAAGAAAAAATTATCCTTTCTTATGGTTTTCACAGACCTAAGAAGCTGCTGCTCTCAGTGAGAAACAGATGAATGGAAATAATATCAGTCAACACAACAGTAGTTTAATGGGAAATTTTACAACATTTTGTGGTTATCAGCATCTACATAGGAGCCCTTCCTCACGGGCTGCAAATCCCTCCGTGAGGCTTGACACAAGCCTTATCAAATTTTGTAACTTTGGGATGGGACGAATAAAAACGATCTAGAATAGGTTCCAGCAAACCAGATGGAGTTTTATTGAGAACTATCAATTTCTTCTACTAGGATCTATATATTTCCTGGCATATGCCATTTGATTCATTGTGGCTTTGCAACCTTGTTAGGTAATTTTCCTGTCCCTGTGTGGTTTAGTGACTACGTGGTCTTGCTTTGTCATTTAAAGGTCAACATATTCAATATGTATCCAACTTGTGTTCCTTTGTTCATCTGTACATAAGCCGTATTTCTCTTAGGAAGGACTTTCGGTTCTAAACCAATGAACTTATTGGCTGCTACACAGAAACCCGTCATCAGGTCTGTGCTACTTCAGTAGACTGTGACTTATGCTACACTGCTAGTATTGCCATCGATGAGATGTCCAAGATAATGACTGAGACCACCCACACACTCCCAGGGGGATGTATAACCCTGGAGGCAATATACCTTTTAAGGAAGGAATGAGAAATAAGTGAGAGAACATAATTTGCACGTCTGTTAAAAAATGATGGAAGATGAGATAACGTGACAAAATGGCACTGACCAGAAGTAGAAAACACATATGGGGAACAATTCTCATGTACTCTCTAGAGATGAAGAAGAGTTATGACAGATTAAAAGCAGCATGAAATGTGACCCACGGTATATTAAAAACATAGCATAAAATAAAAACTTCCAATTGTAGGTTCCATGCAGTCATTTATCTCTCTATCTATATACACACATATACATACATATATACACATACATACATATATACATACATATGTATATTTAACACAATTATTCTGGGAAACGAGGGAAAACATCTTGCTGGAGTATAGAGTATTTGAACTCAGAAACTTCTAGGTTCATATCTTTACTATTATTAACTGTGACTTTGGGAAAGGTACTTAATAATTACCATCTAAGTCAATCCCTTGAGAAAACAGGGGGATTACTGTATTTACTCGAATCGTCGCTATGATAAAGAGAAATAAAGGATTAAAGACACTGAGCATAGTAGTGGATAGTGCTTCAAAAAAGCTAGTTCCATGTATTTTTTGCAAGGAACACTGTTGGGTCTGAGTTTTAGAGAGAAGGGCAGAGAAAAACAAATAGATATTCTGCCCTGAAGTTGTGCACAGCCTAAAAGTCAAAGTAAGCCACACATATGTGATTGTGTGTGATTGTGTGTGTGTGTGTGTCCATGAAAAGTTATGTGTGCTATAAAGAGGTGAAGAAAAAGGACCATAGGAGTTTATAGGAAGGAAGGAACCAGACGTTAAAAGAAAAATATAATTTGGTTCAGAGTTACTAAATTTCAAATTCTGAAAGCCATCCTAGGTTCTGCCTTATTGTGTGCAATTGTTTCTCCATTTCAGGTCTAACGAGTCCATGATTTACACTGAGCACAACTAAGAAGTGCCCTGCTCGCTGCCTTTCCACCAGCCAGATCCTCTTTTCCTCACACTGAGATTGTCCAGTGTTTCTACCTTGTTTCTCTGCCTAAAACCTAAGCTTGACTCCTTCCATCCATTCTGCATATGGCCAGAGACCTGATGTTACAATCTTGGATAAAAATAGTAATAATAATAATAATAATAATAATAATAATAATAATAATAATGGCTATTAAGAAGGACCTAGGAGGGAAAAGATAGAACAGAGAATTTTTTAAAAGCCTACAAACATGTCCCTGTGCAAGTACAATGTAAACTCAATTGAATTAGGAATCACAGTGAGTTATATGACCTGGTTGCAGTATTGCATTAAGCAACCGTACTATTTCAATAATAAAATAAACCCATCGAAACAGATTATTTTCTAAGGTAATTATTTAACTAATTTAAAAGTGGCAGGAGGATAGATGTTCCAATCTTTGCATTTTATTATGTCCTCACTGTATCCAGCCAGAAAAATCCTGCCTTTGGCAACTGCACTTCTTTACATTTACAGAGAAGTCTCACTTGTTTTCACAAAGTTGAGTTATAACATATGTGTTCTTATTTAATTTGTATACAAAGATCTCATTCTGAAGGGTTCCTGTCAAAATTCCTTCTTCAGGTTGGTCTTTCCTGGATCCCTAAATTAGATCTGATTACCTGCTGTCTCTGCCAGAGCAGCTTGTGTGCAGCCACTCACGGCTCTCATTGATCCCGTATCATTTGTAGAATGTCTGTGAGGTGAGTAGGGCAGGGGCCACACCACCTTGCTTGCTGCTGGATCTGCTGCAGCGAGTCCAGTGCATGGCCCCCCATCAGTGCTCACAGACTACCTGCTGAATAGACAATGAAGTAAAGGGACAAGGGTGTTGCTCTTATCTGCATTTTGCAGTTCAGAGCAATGTGCTCAGTTGAAGTTATGAATGAATCCAGTTTCCTCATTTAGTAAATAGCAGGTGCTAGTTTTATTTATTTTTTTAACATCTTTATTGGAGTATAATTGCTTTACAATGGTGTGTTAGTTTCTGCTTTATAACAAAGTGAATCAGCTATACATATATATATATATATATACCCCCATATCTCCTCCCTCTTGCATCTCCCTCCCACCCTCCCTATCCCACCCCTCTAGGTGGTCACAAAGCACCGAGCTGATCTCCCTATGAGAGCAGCTGATTTCCCTATGAGAGCAGCTATGCGGCTGCTTCCCACTAGCTATCTATTTTACGTTTGGTAGTGTATGTGTCTATGCCACTCTCTCACTTTGTCCCAGCTTACCCTTCCCCCTCCCCGTGTCCTCAAGTCCATTCTCTAGTAGGTTTGCGTCTTTATTCCTGTCTTGCCCCTAGGTTCTTCATGACCATTTTTTACTTTAGATTCCATATATATGTGTTAGCATATGGTATTTGTTTTTCTCTTTCTGACTTACTTCACTCTGTATGACAGACTCTACGTCCATCCACCTCACTACAAATAACTCAATTTCATTTCTTTTTATGGCTGAGGAATATTCCATTGTATATATGTGCCACATCTTCTTTATCCATTCATCTGTTGATGGACGCTTAGGTTGCTTCCATGTCCTGGCTATTGTAAATAGAGCTGCAATGAACCTTGTGGTACATGACTCTTTTTGAATTATGGCTTTCTCAGGGTATATGCCCAGCACTGGGATTGCTGGGTCATATGGTAGCTCTATTTTTAGCTTTTGAAGGAACCTCCATAATGTTCTCCATAGTGGCTGTATCAATTTAAATTCCCACCAACAGTGCAAGAGGGTTCCCTTTTCTCCACACCCTCTCCAGCACTTATTGTTTGTAGATTTTTTGATGATGGCCATTCTGACCAGTGTGAGATGATACCTCATTGGAGTTTTGATTTGCATTTCTCTAATGATTAATGATGTTGAGCATTCTTTCATGTGTTTGTTGGCAATCTGTATATCTTCTTTGGAGAAATGTCTATTTAGGTCTCCTGCCCATTTTTGGATTGGGTTGTTTGGTTTTTTGATATTGAGCTGCATGAGCTGCTTGTAAATTTTGGAGATGAATCCTTTGTCAGTTGCTTCATTTGCAAATATTTTCTCCCATTCTGAGGGTTGTCTTTCCATCTTGTTTATGGTTTCCTTTGCTGTGCAAAAGCTTTTAAGTTTCATTAGGTCCCATTTGTTTATTTTTGTTTTTATTTCCATTTCTCTAGGAGGTGGGTCCAAAAGGATCTTTCTGTGATTTATGTCATAGAGTGTTCTGCCTATGTTTTCCTCTAAGAGTTTGATAGTGTCTGGCCTTACATTTATAAACTCAAACATTTTGAGTTTATTTTTGTGTATGGTGTTAGGGAGTGTTCTAATTTCATTCTTTTACATGTAGCTGTCCAGTTTTCCCAGCGCAGGTGCTAGTTTTAAACACATCCAATAAATGACTCAGGAGAACCCTGACTTGCTGCATCCTGGAACATGATGATTAGCCTGCCCAGAGTTCAATTTTTCTCGATTCTAGATGATGATTAAGAGTATGCACTCTGATCCACACTGACTGTGTCCAAAACCCACTTACCAGCTGTGTGATCTTCAGCTAGTCACTTGAAGATTCTGTGTCTGTTTTTCATTTGTAAATTGTGGGTAGTACAAATGCCTACTTATGGGGTCGTTGAGAGAATTACATGAGCGAATATTACACAAAATACTATAATAGGAGTATTAGCTAAGTCCCTGCTGTTGCTGTTACTCCTGTTATTGTTTACAGTTTTATGGTTACTATTTGCATGAGATAGTATACTATGCCAGATACTATATAATAACATGCGATAGTACAAGTAAACTGCGTAGCACAGGGCCTGGTATAGAGTAAACAAGTCATGGTGGACGTCGTTATTCCTAGTAGTGGTATGGTCGCAGTGCTAGCAGCGTCAGTCTCATTCACCTTCATTATTTCTAGATCACAGCTGATCGCCAAGAGTACAGGAAAAATTACACAGAGATTAATGGTTGACGCTGACTGTATAGTTACTCACCACTTGACATGTACTCAATTCCCAGAGAGAAAAAACGGAGAGTCAGTTAAGATAATGGACCCTGTAGCCCCGTTACTGGGGTCTGCATCCCATTTACACCCCTTGCTCACTATGGGGCTTTGGATGAATCTTTCCGTGCCTATCTTTGGATGGATAACAACAGACTGCCTCAAAGTTTTGTTTTGAGGAACAGAAAAGGTACAAAAAGTTTCTTAAAAGACAGTACATACCTAGCACTTAGTAAGCATTCAAAAAATTAAGGTAGTATTATTGGTTTATTCTCATAACAACCTTAAGTATTTTATACGAATATTGTCTCCATTATAGAGCCATGTAAGCTGAAATACAGAGGGTAAATTACGTTCCCAAGTTTAGAAAGCAATTCAGTGTCAAAGCCGGACTTTGATCCAAGTCAGTGTGATTCTAGAGCCGGTGCTCTTAGTCAGTATATGATAGATGCCCTCCCCCACCACCAAGAGACAGATTGGGTTTCAGAGTCACTGAGGGGATTATGTCTGCCATGCTGCTTGGCCCCGTCCATCTCCATATGCTTCTGTTGCCCTGTTTAGCCCAACTTTTCTAGAGCAGAGCCTGTACAATGCTCTTATAATATGGGCTTTTTTTTACAACAGCTCTCTTATAGGCAATTTCTTTGTAAATATTTCCAGATAACTATAAAATAACATTTTGCCAGAAAATAAGTAGTAATTTCTTTTTTAATCTTGACAATATAGTCCTTAATTTCTACTGCTTACACTGTTGAGTATGGCCCCGCCTTCATTAATACCTCCCTCTTTCTTCCCAATCCTATCGTCCAGTGCAAGGTAATCATTCATGCACTCCTTATCCATTCACCCAGACGTGTTTTTACTGCATATCAGACACTGCCATACAAGCTGGAGGTACAAACATACAGTATGATACAGTTTTGGTTCCTTGGGGAGTTACCATGTAGTCTGGCTTAGTTATAAATGTGGGATGTTGCTAGCCCTTGTTTACCCAACTGCCATTCCTAACTTCAGTATTATATTGGGCACGCCTTTCCACTAGCAGTTTGGGGCTACTAAAATTCTTGGGATTTCAGTACCGTGTGCCTGGGAAACACAAAGTCCTATTGCTTTTCTCAATATCAGGCATCGACCAATTTCCTCATTCCCAAAACTCATAGTCAGTTCACATGCCTATTTTTCTTCCTGGAGTCTAGCTTCTATTCCATGCTCCAGTGGGATACAAAGTTGGTACTATACCACAGATTCATTGCTTAAAATCTGGATTCTCCTTTTTTTAGGTTTCAGAAGTGTCTCATATCTAAAGATATGCAAAGACTTCTAGTAGTATGTTTGATCCTGGTGAATAGTTTCCTACACTGGATCCTATCTTCCATGGAAAACCTTCAGTGTCTGTAAGTCCTTGTCTGGGTATCTATCTTTATCATCTGTTCCTCCAAAACTAATGCCTTTGGACTGGGTGGGATACGATTACCCTACCCTTCTGAACTAGATAATTTTATGGCAGACCTCTGTGTTATGAGGATTCATCATTAGAATTGGTTAATTTCTTACTGATTTTATCATCATCAAGACCTAGATCCCCTCCACATTCCCTAACCTTGCTCTGAATATATGGTATATCAGAAAATGCACATTAATAAACAAGACATTAGAAAAGCTTTGAAGAATAAAAGAGATATCACTTCAGATATCCCACTGAGAAAGTCACATGAACTCAGATCAGGAATTTTTTACATAGATGTCATTCTTCCTTTCATTTTTCTATTTTCTTTACATTTCCATCTTTTATCCCAAATCTTGACATCTTATCTTATTGTGACATCTTCCATTGATGACAGATCCCAGTTTGTGTGAAAAGAGGAAGAAAAGATAGTATGAAATACTGTCCTATGGGTTGTGCAAATAACGCTTTCTCTGAGTGCAGCTAGAGAGCCCCTCTTTCCTGCTAACATCATGCAGAGATGTTTCTCTCCAATGGTCATAAACAAAACACCAACAGATGTGAGGAACAAGTGAATATCAAGGAGGCAGTCACCATAGCAACAATAACCATGGAAAGTCCTCTAAACACCCACCCTTGTACCAGCATCTATTCAAAAATTCTGAGCATTCAGCTCACAGAAATACAGAAAAAAAAAAAAAAAAAAAAAGCCAAGAGAACCTAAAGGCAGTGAGTAGAAAGGAGCTCAAAGTTGAAAAATTGGAACTCCCGTCACAAGTTTCACTTCTTTGCCCATGCCCAGGGCTTGCTCGAGGCAGAATAATGAAGGGAAATATTTTCCGTGGCTTCCTTTTGCCTACAGGATAGAGTGCAGTCCTTAGTCTGTTATTTGAGGGTTTTTGCAGCCTACGTTTTTTGGACTGTCACTTGTCTAGCTGATATAGCTGTTCAAGTCAAACAGTGTAACTCATTCTCCCCTGGATATAAAACATGCATTTCTAATACTGACTCACATTGCACAGATTATTCCCCTTTTGTGAAAGTCTAGCTCTTCTCAAATTTCCCCATTAAAATCCCAGACAACTGGTCCTGAGTCTTTGAAGTTTGATTTAATCCATGAAGTCTTCTCTAGCCCCTATAGTTCACAGCTATTTCTTGAAATATGAAGACAAAATCCCTGAGTTCATCTCTCAGTTTGGATATTTAAAGCTGGGTGACATTGAACTTAACTTCACACATGCAAAATTTTGTAAATAAAATACTTTTTCAAAAAAATCAAATGAGATAATGTAAATTAAATGACACATAGTAGCAATTATGATTTACATTACTATTTTTGACACTAATATTATTTCCCCTTTCACTAATTTGCTATCTCCCTACCATCTTTATGGAAGAATACCAACTGGCATGTTGTAAAATCTCAGTAAAAATTATGAAGGTAGAATATAGGATACTGAGGTGGAGTGAATCATTCAACATATATTAAAACAATGGAACAATATGAAATGTAGATTTGGAGGAATTTACATATATGCTTTTTGTCCCCATCATAAATCAACATAAATTTTATCTTCTTTCACTCAAGCTGTGTCTTTCCCATAATTAAAGAGTCGAATGAGATATTTCAGACAACCAATGAGTCAGTTCATCGAGAAAATCCATGAGACATTTTTTTTTCAGGATTATTAAAACTGTAAGAAAACATAATCACAAATGAGCACTGTCTAAGTGAGCTGAAGAGATGAAGTAAACCACCTTTCTTCTTTTGGCTGATGCCTATTCATTCCTCAAAATTCTCTTAGCTGTCACATCTTCCCAGAATCCTCCTGTCCCTTCCCAGACACTGGCGGCAACCTCTTTGACCCTTCCATAGCATCTCTGCTGACAGTACAATATTATTTCTTGCATTCTTAAAATACTCTCTCCACTTGTTGTCCTGTGTCTCCTCCATTACTCTACTTATTATCTAGTGTCTCTTTCATTGCTGTGTCCATAATATAACACAGTGTCATGCACAGTGTCATTGCTTAGTGCATTAGTGTATGGCTGAATGAGTGAATCAATGAATTAATAAAAAAACGAATCAGTCAAATCAAATGAATGTCACATATATGCAAGCATCTGGATAATAATTTCTCCAAATTATTCAGAAAAAAATTATTTGAGGTTTTAGAATAAGCTTTAAAAAACTTTTTTTCAATTTATTTAAAATTTTATTGAAACATAAAAATACATAAAATATTATGTTAGTTTTAGGTGTACTACATAATAATTTGACAATTGCATACATTATGATATCACCATAATAAGTCTACTAACCATCTGTCCCCATAAAAAGCTATTACAATATTTTTGACCATATTCCATGTGTTGTATATTACATCCCCATGACTAATATATTATGTAACTGAAGGTTTTTATCTCTTAATCCCCTACACCTATTTCACCTATCCTCTTCACACCCCTACCTCTGGCAACCACCTGTTTACTCTCTGTATCTCAGTCTGTTTTCATTTCTTTTGGTCATTTGTATTTTTATATTCCAGTAAGTGAAATCATGCAGTATTTGTCTTTGTCTGACTTAGCATAATACCGTATAGATCTATCCATGTTGTTGCAAATTGCAAGATTTCATTTTTCTCACAGCTGAGTAATATTTCATTGTATATACACAGCACATCATCTTTATCCATTTATCTATTGATGGACACAGGTTGTTCCCTATCTTGGCTAATGACAATAATGCTACAATGAACACTGGGGTGCATGTATCTTTTTGAGTTAGAGTTTTTGTTTTCTTCAGGTAAATACCCAGATGTACAATTGCTGAACCATATGGCAGTTCTATTTTTAATGTTTTAAGGAATCTCCACACTGTTGTCTCCACCAATTTCCAGTCGCACCAACAGCGCATGAGGGCTCTCTTTTCTTCACATCCCCACCAACACTTGCTATTTGTTGTCTTTTTGATGTGGCTATTCTGACGGGTGTGAGGTGGTGCCTTACTGTGGTTTTGGTTTGCATTTCCCTGATGAGTAGTGCTGCTGAGCATCTTTTTTGTGTCTGTTTCCATCTGTATGTATTCTTTGGAAAAATGTCTACTCAGGTCTTCTCCCAATTTTTTAATTGAGTTGTTTGGTTGTTTTTGTGTGTGTTAAGTTATATGAGTTATCTGTATATTTTGGATATTAACCACTTATTAGATGTATCATTTGTAAATATTTTCTCCCATTCATTAGGCAGTAGTTTCATTTTGTTGATAGTTTCCTTCAGTGTGCAAGCTTTTTCATTTGATATAGTCCCATTTATTTATTTTAGTTTTTGTTTCCCTTGCCTGAGGAGAGATACAAAAAAATATTGCTAAGATCAATGTCAAAGACCATATTGCCAATGTTTTCTTCTAGGAGTTACATGATTTCAGTTCTTACATTTCAAGTTTATTTTTGTATATGGTGTGAGAAAGCAGTTCAGTTTGATTATTCTGCATGTAGCTATCCAGTTTTCCCAACACCACTTATGGAAGAGGCTGTCTTTTCCTTATTGTATATACTCACCTCCTTTGTTGTAGATTAATTGACCATACAAGTGTGGGTTTATTTCTGGGCTCTCTATTCTATTCCACTGACCTATGTGTCAGTTTTTGTGCCAGTACCATAGTGCTTTAACATAGCTTTGTAGTACAGTTTGAAATCAAAGAACATTTTACCCCCAGCTTTGTTCTTCTTTCTCAAAATTGCTTTGGATATTTGGGGTCTTTTGTGTTTCCATACAAATTTTAGAATCATTTGTTCTACTTCTGTGAAAAATGCCACTGGTATTTTGATAGGGATTGCACTGAATCTGTAGATTGCCTTGGGCCGTATGAACACTTTAACAATACTAATTGTTCCAATTCATGATTACAGTATGTCTTTCCATTTGTTTGTGTTGTCTTCAACTTCTTTTATCAATACCTTATATAGTTTTCCAAGCACAAGTCTTTTACCTTCTTGGTAAGATTTATTCCTAGATATTTTGTTCTTTTTAATGCAATCATAAATGGAATTGTTTTCTTAATTTACATTTCTAATAATTTGTTAGTGTATACAAATACAATGGATTTCTGTATATTAATTTTGTATCCTACAACTTTATTGAATTAATTTATTTGTTCTAATAGTTTTTTGTGGTGCCTTTAGAAGTTTCTATATGTAGTATCATGTCATTTGCAAACAGTGACAGTTTTACATCTTCCTCTTCAGTTTGGATTCCTTTTACATCTTATTCTTGTCTGACTGCTGTGTCTAGGACTTACAATACTATGTTGAATCAAAGTGGCAAGAGCAGGCATACTTGTCTTGTTCCCAATCTTAGAGGAAATGCTTTCAGCTTTTCATTGTCAAGTAGGATGCTGGCTGTAGTTTTGTCATATGTGGCCTTTATTATGATGAGGTATGTTCTTTCTATACCCACTATGTTGAGAGTTTTTATCATAAATGAATGTTAACTTTTAGCAAAAGTCTTTTCTGCACCTACTGAGCTGAGCATATGATTTTTATTCTTCAGTTTGTTAATGTGGTATATTGCATTGATTGATTTGTGGATGTTGAACCATCCTTGCACCCTGCCATAAATCTCACTTGATCTTTGTGTATGATGCTTTTCATGTACTGTTGAATTCAGTTTGCTAGTATCTTGTTGAAGACTTTCACATCTATGTTCATTAGTGATATTGGCCTGTACTTTTCTCTTTTCGTGGTGTCTTTGGCTGGTTTGGGTATCACAATGATTCTGGCCTCATAAAATGAGTTCAGAGTGTCCATTCCTCTTCTATTTTTTAGAATAGTTTGCAAAGGATAGGTGTTAACTTTTCTTTAAATGTTCGATAGAATTTACCTCTGAAGCGATCTAGTCCTGGACTTTTGTTTGTTAGTCGTTTTTTGTTTTTGTTTGTTTCTACTGATTCAATTTCATTACTGATAATCGGTCTCTTAATGTTTTCTATTTCTTCCTAATTCTGATTTTGTCTTGAGAGATTGCACATTTTGGGGAATTTATCCATTTCTTCTAGGTTGTTCATTTAATTTAATTTAATTTTATTTTATTTTTATTTTTTTTTGGTATGCAGGCCTCTCACTGTTGTGGCCTCTCCCGTTGTGGAGCACAGGCTCCGGATGCGCAGGCTCAGCGGCCATGGCTCATGGGCCCAGCCGCTCCATGGCATGTGGGATCTTCCCAGACCGGGGCACGAACCCGTATCCCCTGCATCGGCAGGCGGACTCTCAACCACTGCGCCACCAGGGAAGCCCTGTTCATTTTATTGATGTATCATTATCTGTAGTAATCTCATGATCTTTTGTATTTCTGTGATGTCAGTTCTAACTTCTCTTTCATTTCTGATTTTATTGATTTGGGTCCTCTCTCATTCTTTCTTGATGAGTCTGGCTAAATATTTATCAATTTTATTTATCTTTTCAAAGAACTGGCTCTTAGTTTCATTGATCTTTTCTTTTCTTTTTTTTTTTAGTCTCTTTTTCATTTTTTTCTGCTCTAATCTTTATTATTTCTTTCTGTCTACTAATCTTGGGTTTTCTTTGTTCTTCAGCTCCTTTAGGTGTAAGGTTAGATTTATGGTCTATTTGTGATTTTTCTTATTTCCCGAGGTAGGCTTGTATCACTATAAAATTCCCTCTAAGTACTGCTTTTGCTGTATCCCATAAGTCTTTGATCATTGTGTTTTCATTTTCATTTGTCTCCAATTATTTTTTTTTTATTTCCTCTTTGATTGGCATATACACACACACACATACATACATACATCTGGTCTAATGTGTTGTTTAAGGCAAATGTTTCCTTAATGATATTATGTTTGGATGATGCGCCCATTGATGTAAGTGCGGTGTTAAAATCCCCTAATATTATTGTGTTACTGACAATCTCTCCCTTTATGTTTGCTAATTTTTGCTTATGTATTTAGGTGCTCCTATGTTGGGTGTTTATATTTTTACAATTATTACATCTTCTTACTGGATTGATCTCTTTATTGTTATGTAATGTCCTTTTTATTTCTTATTAACAGTTTGTTTGAAAGTCTATTTTGTCTGATATAAGTATTTCTTTTTATTTCCATTTGCATGGAATACCTTTTTCCATTCCATCAATTTCAGTCTGTTTGTGTCTTTAGATCTGATGTGAGTCTCTGCAGGCAGCATATATATGGGTTTTGGTTGTTTGTTGTTGTTGCTTTTGTTTGTTTGTTTTTCCATTAAGTCACTCTGTGTCTTTTGACTGGAACATTTAATCTGTTTACATTTCAAGTAATTATTGATAGGTTTGTACTTATTGAAATTTTGTAATTGTTTTCTGGCTGTTTTGTAGTTCTTTTCTGTTCTTCTTCTTTTGCTCTCTTCCCTTGTTATTTGGTAACTCTCTTTATTGTTGTGTATGTTTGGAGTTCTTAGTTCCTTCTCTTTTTATGTGCATGTATCTATTATAGGTTTTTGGTTTGTAGTTACCATGAGGTTCATACATAAATATGTGTGTATGTAATTTCAAGTTGATAATCTCTTAATTTGAAAATGTAATTAATGATTAATTATGATTAATGATAATATCTTCAATTTGAAAGCACTCTAACAATGCTATATTTTTGCTCCCTGGTTCAAAAATGTTAATGTCTTTGATATCATATTTTATATATTTTTGCTTTGTGTGCCCCTTAACTACTTATTGTAAATATAGATGATTTTAGATTTTTTTTTTTTTTGGCTGGTCTTCAGGTCATTCTCATAGATAGTTGCTCTGTAAAAAGTTATAATTTTGGTGTGCCATGGGACAAGGTGAGCTCAGGTTCTTTCTAGTCTGCCATCTTGGCCACACCACCTAGAATAATCTCAACTGCATGATGGCATACACTACTTTATTATCTCATGTATTTTTGCAAGATTTATTTAAGTTAATTTACAAAAAAAAACCTAGTGACATATGCATTACCCCTATTTTACAGCTATAATAACAAAGTTATGGATGTCTTTGCAGATCATTTAGTTAAGTGGTTGTCAATTTATGGCTGTCACACTTAATAATGTGTTTTTTTGCATATACTGAACAACTCTAAGGTAAAATGCATAAATGTTCATCATAAAGCCACAGAAGCTATTAGTTAATGCAGTCTGATTGGCACAAAGGGGCTTCAGAACACTGACTTTGAACACACAGAAATAAATATATACTCTTATAATTTTTAAATGAGGAAAAGATTGGGAACTAACTTAATTCATAACTACCCCTGGGGAAAAGAAACTCAGATCCAAAGAGGAAAAATTACTTTGTATTAGTGGCAGAATCAGGAGAGTGAATTTATTCCCTAATCCAAGGATCATTGTCCTTTCAATTAATCTATGAAGGGATTTGCAATATGCTTTTGAAACACCTGTAAAATTTCCTCATTATTTACTTTCTCTTGCAAGTATAGCTGTGGCCGAAGATCACAAGAAGAGTCATGGTATAATCTTCTTGTGTCCTACAGATTGTTTTCAGCTAATTTACCAGTAACTCATACAAAGCTTTGTACTTCTGAAGACGTTAGCTGAGCTTGGGGAGAAGCTTATAGATGACAAGTTTAATGCTGTTTTTTAAATGATATAATTCCCAAGATGACCTAGTGATTTAATTAACTCATATTTAAAAATATGGAGGTAGGAGTTGGAACCAGTGATGTCCACTATTTTTAATTAAATTTCTGAAAGCTATGGGCCTCGATCACTGAATGGGTTGTTATCTGTAACCATGGGTCTTAAATAAGGGGCTTTTAGTATCTAATTTTATATTAGAAGAAAGCTTGAAAATTTTTCTACACCAGTAATTTCATAAATATATATTTTATCTGGCATTAAAAAGACATTATTTATGTAGAACTCCCTGTTAGGAGAGTGGACTACTTTTAGATGACAAGCAGTCCAAAGGGACTGTCACATTCATCATCTAAACATAATTAGTTATATAATGTAATAGAGTCCAAATTATATTAATGTAATAAGACTGGAAAACACAAGTCTGAAAAAAATAGCTATGGAAAATTTTGGTTGATGCAATTTGAGTTATATTTATATTAAACTGCAGAAGTTAAGAAATGGCCACAGAGTAAAGCAGAACCTAATGGCATTTCTTCAACAAGCAATCAGGGCTCACTGTGTTCTCCGTAATATACTAGGCATGACAATAAAACACAGTCATAGTTCTTATTCTGAATTTACAAACTAGTACTGGAGATTTGCATTGATAAGACTATACCGTATATATGTTGTCAAAGCAGGGGACTCGGCTATGGGAACTACCCAATGGTTTCATTAAGGCACTACTAGAATGAATAAATTTTAGTGGGTCTTTTCTCTTTCTGTGTCACTCCTCTCATAATTTTAATTCCCTGCGATGCAAGGAGTAGGAATTTCCAATAATGGCCCTGGTGCTTACCCTTGATTACTTGGATAACCCCCCTCACTCTCTCAGACAGGGCACTGTGCTCAGGCAGTTTCCCTTAGCATGGGTGTCTTCTTCACCATTATGTAAAATCCCACTGGTCTCAAGACTTCCAGATACAGGGCATCAGGTACCCACAGGCAATTCCTATAGCCAGACTGTTTAGCTTCCCATACTTTGGGTGTGCCTTCACTGATAAAGGTGCTCTCACATTTGCTTGTAAGGAGTGTTGGTGTGTTGTGGGAAGTTGGGGGTCATTACCCCTTAAAGAAAGCTCATACAGAATGTTCAGCAGATCAACTTGGCCCAAGCACATCTTCCAGGGACAATGGGAGACTAGACTCCTCCACTCATCTGATCCTTGTCATAAATGTATCCCCAACAATTCTTTTCTGTAACTTGCTGAGAGGAAGTTGCATTTGAATGTATGCCTTAAAGAATTATAGGATTTCTTTCACCTAGTTAATTGTTTACACTTTATTCTTTGTAAATTTATAATGAAATTATAGAATATTCAAAACCCATAGCAAAGACCAAAAGGTTCACTCAAAATTTTACTGTATTAATACAATCTTTGCTTATCCATTTATCTTGTTTGTTACATGATTATAGTTATAGTTTTCAATCTGATTTTTTCTACTGTCTTTAATGGAGTTACTTAAACAAATGGGGGCTTTGCTTTATAGTTTTACGAACTTGGGAAGGTTATATAACTTCTTTATGCCTCAGTGGTTCAGATGTATGTTGTTGATTTTTACATGTGTGTATGTCTGTGTGTTCATGTTTCCTGTTTGTGGGTGAAAAGCTGGACCAAGTGACTTAACAGCATTATTTTCAGTTCTAAGTTTTATGATAATTGATGATTAATGAACTTTCCTCTTAGCTTTATAATACATCACAGTAGCATTTTAAGTAAACTCTCTATATGTGGGAGTATTAGTAAAGAGGGAAAACTATCTTCATTTTAACCAATACTGGATAAGGAGGTTAGAAAGAGAAGGGTGGGAAAGAAATGAACGAAGAAAGGAAGCAGAGAAAACCACCTGAGACCACAAGTGCACGCAACAGCAGTACCGCCATTTTGCACAGACTATGGTTCACTTCACCAAAACTCAATTGTCTAAATGGCAATTACGGTCATTTGTTCAATGACCATTTATTTATCAAATTATTGATTTATCAAACATTTATTAATGTTAAATACTTATGGAGACCTTCAAGATGGCGGAGGACTAAGACGCAGAGATCACCTTCCTCCCCATAAATACATCAAAAATACATCTACATGTGGAACAACTCCTACAGAAAACCTACTGAACGCTGGCAGAAGACCTCAGACTTCCCAAAAGACAAGAAACTCCCCCACGTACCTGGGTAGGGCAAAAGAAAAAAGAATAAACAGAGACAAAAGGATAGGGCCGGGACCTGCACCTCTGTGAGGGAGCCGTGAAGGAGGAAAGGTTCCCACACACTAGGAGCCCCTTAGCGGGCGGAGACTGCGGGTGGCGCAGGGGGAAAGCTTCGGAGCCGCGGAGGAGAGCGCAGCCACAGGGGTGCGGAGGGAAAAGCGGAGAGATTCCCGCACAAAGGATCGGTGCCGACCGGCACTCACCAGCCCTAGAGTCTTGTCTGCTTGGCTGCCGGGGCGGGCGGGGCTGGGAGCTGAGGCTGGGGCTGCGGAGGTCGGATGCCGGGAGAGGACTGGGGTTGGCGGCATGAACACAGCCTGAAGGGGGTTAGTGCGCCACGGCTGGCCGGGAGGGAGTCCGGGAAAATTCTGGAGCGGCCGAAGAGGCAAGACACCATTATTGCTTCGGGGTGCGCGAGGAGAGAGGATTCCTTCCCAACGTGCCCACAAAAGGCAGGGCACCACCTAAACGAGCTCCAGAGATGGGCGCAAGAAGCAGCTATCAGCTCAGACCCCAGAGACGGGCATGAACCGCTAACGCTGCTGCCGCTGCCACCAAGAAGCCTGTGTGAGAGCACAGGACACTATCCACACTCCCCTGGGAGCCTGTGTAGCCCGCCACTGCCAGGGTCCCATGATCCAGGGACAACTTCCCCGGGAGAACGCACGGCGCCTCAGGCTGATCAAACGTCATGCCGGCCTCTGCCGCCGCAGGCTCGCCCTACTTTTCAATTATGACTACCATACTCCTCCCTCCCCCCCGGCCTGAGTGAGCAAGAGAGCAAGTGAAAGAGTAGCACTGACATATATACAGTACCAAATGTAAAATAGATGGCTAGTGGAAAGCAGCTGCATAGCACAGGGAGATCAGCTCGGTGCTTTGTGTCCACCTAGAGGGGTGGGATAGGGAGGGTGGGAGGGAGATGCAAGAGGGAGGAGATATGGGGATATATGTATACGTATAACTGATTCACTTTGTTACACAGCAAAAACTAACACAACATTGTAAAGCAATTATACTCCAATAAAGATGTTAAAAAAATGTTAAATACTTATGAAGTTTAAAAGAAATTATTACTGATCAGGATGACTTTAGCAAATTTTGATTGGTTTTGTTTGGGGAAAGTTCTTGGTTTGTTTTTAGTTTGTCTTCACATAAGAAGTTTAAACAATGAATGATCTCTTCCAAGCCAAGAGTCTTAAGTTTGTACTTTCTTTATCTTTTTTTTTTTTTTTTACAGAATATTTAATATTTAGAAAAGTATATTTAATCAGTAACCAAAATATCAGGATGAGAATAAAATCTTATATCTGAAATACTTTCACCATAAATATGATGTTTGGGGAGAGTTCTGAAAAATATGGAATATTAATATTTTAGTTACTAATAGCTAAGAATCCAGGATTAAACTTGATGCGGAACTGAGTCATTGATGAATCAATAGTAAAAATCACCTAAAGATTAGCAGTATTTAACATTTAAAGAATTTGGGAGCATTCACAGAGACTGAAGCCATCCTGTCACCAAAGGATACTTGAAATATAAAAATAATGATAAACTGACAAAATTAAGTTTAATATGACTTCTGTGAAATTGGTGAAAGTCTACTAAAATTTTTGAATTTTAAAGGAAAAGAAAATACTTAAAAATAATTTAAAGTAACCTAAGTACTCCAAAGAGTAATAAATTTCTGAAATTTTGGTATCTAACAAGGAACAATTGGGATACATCAGTTTGGTAGAAATTTACTGAACGGTCCAATATATGATGTAACACACTGTAATACAGCAGGAAGAAAGGATGTCCAGAATGAATTGCCAAAATGACTTCATGAATGGGTCAGGCATTAACCACAAATATGACATTGTAATGGAATGATTAAAAGTATTTTTTAAATCATAGGCATAAAGCAAGAAATAATAGCAATGTCATAATTTTCTAAATCTAAGCTTAATAAACAAACATCAACTTTATATATCAGTGAAAAAACTTTAAAAGTATTGATAGAAATTGCAATTATTTTTTGAAGGATTCAAAAGGGATTGACATGAACTGAAAAACTGTATATTAAATGCTGAGTTTTGGGTTTTGGTAATGAAGTATTGTTTTCTCAAAATTAGTGAACTTATAAAAAGATAACCACTTAATGGCCTCAACTTCTGCCAATTAAATATTTTTTAAATATTTCAATAAAAACAAAATGAAATCTACTCAACTAAATCTGTGCAAAAATTTTCAGTTTAAAAAATCACCCCCATTCAATTGCTACAAACTTTATGATTTTAATTTTTATAGTACATTTGTAATTTTTGTATTTGCAGAAAGTTGATCACTTGTGACTTGGTCATCAGTGAAATGTTCTTTAGATGGATGAATTATCAGATTTTCTGTTTTTTAAATTTATTTATTTTTGGCTGCATTGGGTCTTCATTGCTGCGCATAGGCTTTCTCTAGTTGTGGTGAGCGGGGGCTACTCTTCATTGCGGTGCGTGGGCTCCTCATTGCGGTGGCTTCTCTTGTTGTGGAGCACGGGCTCTAGGTGCGCAGGCTTCAGTAATTGTGGCACATGGGCTCAGAAGTTATGGCTCACAGGCTCTAGAGCACAGGCTCAGTAGTTGTGGCGCACGGGCTTAGTTGCTCCACGGCATGTGGGATCTTCCCGGACCAGGGCTCAAAGCCATGTCCCCTACATTGGCAGGTGGATTTTTAACCACTGCTCCACCAAGGAAGTCCCCAGATTTGCTTTTTGAAGAAATACCCCACTTCCTTATAAAACTCCTTTTTCAATATATAGGATAAGCATAAAACAAGCCTACATGGCCCACTAATTACAAATAATAATTCCATTCTACCCTCAATTGGTGACATGAAATTGTCTAAGAGGTAGGTGTCGGCATGAATTTGTGAGGAGGATTAAGTCCGAGGTCAAGAGAGACCTATTGGATGAAATCAACACTAATGTATAATGGGGAGTGGAATACAGATAAGATAGATTTCAGAAACTTTCCAGGAAAGGGAGTCAGAAAGTATAAAACAAAACTCCTGGACTTAGTCTTTTACAGACCTACCTTATTTAATCGCACTTTGCTTTACTGCACTTTTCAGATAATGCATTTTTCACAAATTGAAGTTTTCTGGCACCCTTGTGTGGAGCAAATCTGTTGAAGTCATTTTTTTTCTTTTTTTTTTTCTTTTTTTTTTTTTTTGCGGTACGCGGGCCTCTCACTGTTGTGGCCTCTCCCACTGCAGAGCACAGGCTCCGGATGCGCAGGCTCAGCGGCCATGGCTCACAGGCCCAGCCGCTCTGCGGCATGTGGGATCTTCCCGGACTGGGGCATGAACCCCTGCATTGGCAGGCAGACTCTCAACGACTGCACCACCAGATAAGCCCCTGAAGTCATTTTTTTTCAACAGCATTTGCTCACTTTGTGTCTCTGTGTCACATTTTGGTAATTCTCCCAATATTTCAGATTTTTTCTTTATTATTGTATTTGGTATGGTGATCTGTGATCAGCAATCTCTAATGCTACTACTACCACTCACTAAAGGCTCAAATGATGGTCAGCATTTTTCGGTAGTAAAATATTTTTAATTAAGGTATGTACATTTTTTTAGACATAATGCTATGGCACACTTTAATAGATTATAGTGTAGTGTAAACATAACTTTTATTTGCACTGGGAAACCAAATAATTTGTGTGACTCACTTTATTGTAATATTTGCTTTATTGTGGTGGTCTGGAACCAAAACTGCAATATCTCTGAGGTATGCTTGTATATGATTTCTAAAGTTTGTATAGCTTCCTCAAGTTTGCCATATTTTTATATATATTGCCCTTTTCCAAACCTTTCTTCTTTAATGATAATAAATGTGCAACACAAAGAGGTAAAGACTCCAAAAGCTTGTGAGTTACAGGAGAAAAGGGGCTGTAAGGGCTATATTTTATTTATATAGAAACCCAAGAGGCCAAGAATAGTGTCTTAAATTCAGTAAGTATTAAAAAAAGTCATTCATTTAATTAGTGTATGCACGAATTAACTGTGTAGAAGCAAAATGAGTGAATGATCAAGTAAATACTTTCCTTCCTATAAGACAGGTGGAGAGACAGATAGAGATATCATATCCTACTTTGAAGCAAGATTTTAAACTAAAGAAACCCCAAAGGATAGATGGGGGCACATTCACTCAGAGACAAAGAGAAGAGAAGACTACATATATGGAGTCTGAAATGAGGAAGAAAGAAGGGCAGTGGGAGACAGTCTGGGTTATAAAATGACCCCCAAGTGAATCCTTGAGAACTCCCAACAAAACTTTGAAAAATAGAGCATCATATTCCTCAAGAATCAGATGGGACCACAGATAAAAGTATCCTTTTCAACTAGGGAACTCTGGAAAATTGATTCTTGATTTTGAAAGTAAAGCAATTTTTATTTGATTCAAAGATATCTTCGAGGGCAAGAGAAGTTTCATGTGTATAAAGTGTGTTTGAAGACTTTTCTAGGGTCCAAGAAACTCTCCTTTGGGTACCTTAAGCTGGTTTATTATCCATTATCTATAACACAAAAATAATGAAAGTGGTACAATTCTCTGTTCAGAAAGCCCACAGGAATACCAGAATTTGACAGCCATGATATATCTCGGTTAGTTTTTCCTGTGTAAAACCATCACAAATCAGAGAGCAGGGCTTCCCTGGTGGCGCAGTGGTTGAGAGTCCGCCTGCCGATGCAGGGGACACGGGTTCGTGTCCCGGTCAGGGAAGATCCCACATGCTGCGGAGCAGCTGGGTCCGTGAGCCATGGCCGCTGAGCCTGCACATCCGGAGCCTGTGCTCCACAATGGGAGAGGCCACAACAGTGAGAGCCCCGCGTACCACAAAAAAAAAAAAAAAAAAAAAAAAAATCAGAGAGCAGACAGTGTATTGGTTAAAGAGACTACACATTGAGATGATGAAGTTATTCATTTATCTTCATTGAAAGAACTCAGACTGCAGTACGGTTGATAACATAAATCTCATCCTATACAAGATCCTCTCCCCTAATAATGTCTCTTAGCAATTTGATTAAAATTGTTTTTGTTTTCCAGTAAAAAACAGTGATCTGACTTTCCTGATTAGTCATTGAAACTTTTAACCCAATTTTTGTGCTAAAATCTGGAGAATGATTAGATTTGAATAAAATGAAGAATTAAAAACGGCCTAGAAAAAGGGGGTCAGTGATTAAAATATGTAAGCATAAAAAATTTAAGTCTGCTTGTAATTCACCTTCCTTCTTCTGATACTTCATTCAAGTGAAATACCATTTCTTTAGAAACCATTTCTACATGCACAGATACTCTGATTGATTTAATAACTTAACGTTAGCAGAAAAAAGGTCAAATGGTGCAGAGTGAGAAGGGAAGTTTGCACAGTAATGTTGATAACATAAAGTTTTAAAAAATGTAACTATGGTACAGACCATCAAAATATTGAAAAATAGAGCAACAATATAAATATTTTTGAGTATAGATACAGGAGGAGAAGATAAAAAACCAACTTAGAGAAAAGAATGTGGGAGGGAAGGAAGGAAGGAAGGGAGGATGGGAAATGGGGAGAAGGTAGAGGTAGAACAAAGAAAAAAGGGAGACAGAAGAAAAGAAATGAGCTCCCTAACATTCCCTATGTATTTACTACATGCCAAGCGTTGTTCTAGGTGATTTCTTATACATTATTGAGTTGAATCCTCAAATCAACCTGCCAGAATGGGGTGTGTTTATTTCTTTACTTTCTGCATTACATTTAAGAAAGTTTTTTTTTCTTTTTCTTTGAAAGAAAAATAAATTCTCAAAGATAAAATAAGTGAAAAAACACAGACCAAGTTGTGCATATGTGAAAATCACTTCCTGCCATGCAATTTCCCCTCTCTGTTATTTCTTTCTGTTCCTTCTATGTTCATTCCTGCAGGAGAAACTAACCTAAATGGGTTGGTGGCTCCACCTACTAACATCTGAGTTTCATCTTGAAACAAACCCTCCAGGAAACATTTGACCTTTTAGCTATTCCTCATGAACCCTTTCCCAAGTCAGCCTGCCCTCATGTCACCAGTGGCCACTGCCATGCTGCTTAGATGAGGATACTTCCTCTCCTTCGGAGGATAAATATTGATATGAGAGGCAGGTTCATTTTTTCCTTCTCATCTATCTCCTGTCTTTACTATTTCCACCCTTCCTTGACCCCACAGTCTAGGTCAGAAGATAAGGGGGCTTCCTCCTTCCTAAGTATTCCATCTGTGACTTTGACCATCACTTCCACATCAACATCACTTTTTACAATTTTAATTCCTCTCTCTTAAATCCTACTTGCCAGAAAAATCAACAAAAATAAAACCCAAAACATTAAAATTTCATCCCAAGATCTCTAAGTCTAATTCAGTCATGCCACTGAGATGTAGTTTTTTCTAGCTGAGAAGGTTGACTAAATGCTCCCTTAATACTTTCAGAGGTCTTAATAAAAGGTCTTACAGCCACACCATTCATTGGAATTGGCTCTCAAATTCCAGGGCCTTTTGGTTTACATCAGACCAGATACAGCTCCACAGAATGAGGAACTGAAGATAAAGTTTTCTGCCCCTACACGCTCAAGATAAAATGGTGAGGCAGAGATGGGGTAAGTGCAACTATCATTTCCCTTCAAAAAAGAGAATAGGGGCACAGCAGACCATATCTGCAGAATATTCAAAATCTGTATCAGCAAATGTTATAAAGTTCCCTATATCAGGGGTGGAAAATTATGGGACTGGGCCTTAATGATGCTTCCTGAGTGTCTTTCTGGTGTGTTCCTCAGGATCCAGGACTCCACACTCTGGAATGTCTTTCCTTCTCCCTTGTCCTCCATGTTCACTTCTGAAGGAGACACTGGAAATATGCTATTGAGCAAAATTTTCAGCCTGATTCCTCCTTAAGAAAAGTTGGAGACTGAGAGTTCTTTTAAAAATTAACTAGTTCCAGTCCTTTTTAATCAGGACTTACGGCACCTTCACTTATATAATTCTCTTAAAATTTTTGTGGGTTTCCTATGAACTTGCTTAGACACTTTACACTTAGACACTTAAATACTCCATTTTACAGATGTCAAACCCAAGATGTGTCTCTTTATCTAGATTGATTTACTTTTATTTTGAGAATGTCTTGCTTTATTGGAAGAATGCCCATGAGATTCCTAGAAATTCTTTTGTCTAGAAGAGAGTTGACTAGATATTATTTTAATTTATTCAGAAGCCTTAATAAAGAGTCTATAGTACAGCTACAACCCGGCTTTGACTTTTATCCTGAGTCAATGCCTTTCTGGTAGTACCCTGTGTTTTGTATTTTACCATCATGAGAGGCCGGAGATGATAATCAGCTTTAATTATTACATCAGTGATTTCTTTCTCAAATACATACACTCTAAATTCCATTTGTAAATGTGCCAGTTTTTATTTCAGCTTATCTCTTTCTTGTAATCCCTTATCAGATAAACTCTAGGCAACGTGATGACTCTTTTAACACTGTGTTTGGAAATCTTGTTGCTCAAATCCAAAAATCTATTTGGTGAGTTGTTCTAATTTACAACAAATCACTGTAGACACTTTCATCAAATGTTCTATATCACATAACATGGACTGACATTTTTCTACTCCTATAATTTCCAAGCTGTTTTCTCAACCTCCAGAAATAATTTCCTTATCTGTTCTTGTTCCTGTACTAACAGTTTCCTTGCTATTTTTCCAGCCTCTGCTCAGCATCCAATCTCAAAGTTAATGTAGTTTTTGCTTTGTTTTGTTTGTGAGAGCACTCCTCTTTTGGTACTGATTTCATATCCATGAACTACTTGCTATGTAACAAAACACACTGAAACAAAATCTCTTTAATATTTCTCTTGAACCTATAGGCTAAGTGGATGCTTCTGCTGATTAATCCCCAAATCAGCTGACATCAGCTGGGCTTATTCACATATCTATTGTCAACTGGTTGTCTAGTTGGGGGTTGACTATTCTAGGGTAGCTTTGAATTATACAACTGGGCTTTCCTCCACATTTATGTCAATTATATTTTTCTATATAACTAATCATCCTAGAACTTACCAGTCTAAAACAACATCCATCTTATATTATCCTGATTTTGTGGATCAGCAATATGGGCTATGCTCAGCCAGTCTTATTTGAGTATACCCAGTGGTTCAGCTAGGACCAGATAATCTAAGATGGACTCATTCACATGGCTTGCAGTTGGTGCTGGCTGTAGTGAATCTTTCTCTCCCCCCAAATGCTCTCTCAACTTCACAGAGGCTAGTTTGGGCTACTTCAGATATAAGACATCGCATTCATCACAAGAAAGTGAGAGTGAATGCTCTCAGGTCTCCTGAGGTCTAGGTTTAGAAAGCACACAACTGCCCTTCTACTGCATTCTATCTGTGAAAGCAAGTCACAAGGCCAAGCCACAGTCAAGGGATGGTGAAGCACACTCTATCTTTTGATGGGAGGAGCAACTAAAAGTTGTGTAGCCATTTTGAATTGTCCAGAACATGTCCTTCAAATCCCTCCTGAAGGATGGCAGTTGCAGAGATGCAAAAGAGAGCAAACCCAATGACACAAGAGTGGAAGTGGAAATGCACTCACATGTTTCAAGACTCTGCTTATATCCCATTTGCTAACATCCCACTGGCAAAGTGACCTGGCAGAGCCTCATGTCAGGATGGAAGAAGACTATAAGCTCACACAGAAAACCACAGAGATATAAGAAGGCTATTAATTGGAACAATTAACACAATCAATCCAGGACAACTAGTGACTGGGAGAGATAAAAATTAGACGTAGTCTTAACTTTACTACAAAGCTGAAATCATAGATTTACCTTAACTAAACAATTTAAGAACTTTTGTCTTAAGAATAGTTTCTTCAATTTAAAACACTATCCATAGTTGGAAGAATTTAAACTACAGTTTTCTAAGGCAGATAAAGATACACAGAATCAAATATCAATTCTACAAAAACTGTTTGATCTTAGGTATGTTAATTTAACTCTCTCTCCTAAGACTCAGTTTGCTCATCTATAATAAGTTTTATCAATACCGACCTCAATAATGTTTAAATTAAATAATGATGGATCATGAGGTCAAACATTTTAATATCTTTTGTTTCAATATTCTACCCCAGAACCTAGGGGATTCTTGAAGCATTGTTGTTCCCTTGCCATTTAGATAATTCTTCTCTAATTACCCTTCAGCCATATTGTTCTACATTTATCTCATTAACTGTCTCAGGCTTTTTTCAAAGCCTCCCTTTGTCTCTCTCTCAAAGGATTGATTCTCTAATCCTGCTCAATGCTCACTCATCTTATAAGGGACGCATCTTCATCAAAGCTTTTCTGAACCATTTCCCCTAGCTGAATCCATATTTTATGTTTCATTAGATTCCAGAGACTTCTAGCACAACTCCTCTTAAGCTTTGCAGTGTTTATTTATTCATGACTTGCTTCCTCATCTAGACTCTGAACTTCACTAGGGTAGACACTGAGAGTCTCAGTGTAACCAGTTTTTTGAAGAGGTAAAACTTGGCAATGTTCCAATACAAAATTATTTTATTTTCAGCTACTACCTTCAGCCATGCTCTTTATAATTGCTCACTCCTATCTTATAACATTGCACTCCAGTACAAGCCTTTTGGATGGCTTCAGTAATTAATCAAATTCAGTTGAGTTTTACCATTTGCGGGTTCCTGGATTAAATTCCAATTCCAGTGTGTGTGTATGTGTGTGTGTGTGTGTGTGTGTGTGTGTGTGTCAGGGGGTTCCCCATACCAACAAACAATTCTCAGGACACCCACCGAGTGTGCTATAATTCAACTTAATTCTGACACTATCTACCCAAAGACAGCATCAGACCCCACAGGTTAAGGGTTCAGTCCTACAAGGCTGCTCCCCCAACCCCACTTCAGAGGCCAGTTGCAAACCTAGGTTGCTACCTGTGCTTCTGCCCCACCAGCTACAGACTGGAGGTTACAACGACCTCCTCCTTGGGTTTGACTGATTTGCTAGAGCAGCTCACATAACTCAGAAAAGCATTTTACTTACTGGATTACCAGTTTGTTGTAAAAGGGATATAACCCAGGAACAGCCAGATGGAAGAGACACATAGGGCAAGGTATGGAGAAAGGGTGTGAAGCTTCCATGTCCTCTCCAGGTGCACCAGTCTCCCAGCATCTCCATGTGTTCACCAACCTGGAAGCTCTCCAAACCCCATCCTTTTGGGTTTTTATGGAGGCCTCATTACATAGGCGTGACTCATTAAATCATTGGCCATTGGTGACTAAATTCCATCTCCAGCCCCTTTTCCCTTCCCCAGGGAGAAGATGAGAGGGGGTGGGGGACTGAAAATTCCAATCCTTTAATCACAAGGTTGGTTCTCCTGGCAATCAGCCCCCATCCTTAGGAGCCTTCCAAAAGTCACCTCATCAACATAACAAAAGGCACAATTTATCACTTTTAACAGTTAGGAAATCCCAAGCATTTTGGGAGCTGAGAGCCAGGAACTGTGGACACAGACCAAATATATATGAGAAATACATTTTGGTCATCTGAATGACCAAATATATATTTTTCTTACAAATCACAATATTGCAACCCTCCTGTCTGATCCCCTGCTCCCTTCCTTCTTGTGCTAAGGCTGTTGGGAATGTAGTCAGCCCCTTCTCTTCTCTTTGGGTCCTGCTTCCTCCGGGGTGGAAGAGAACAAGACACAAGGTTCTCTAAAAGTGGTCTCTTGTGTGAGGTAGACATGATCATAAAACAAGGAGGAAATAGCCAGGAACCCTACCCAAGCAAAGAACTGCTCTCTGCCCCACCACAATCCTGATGACAAGGGACTTCCAGGCAAGGCAAAGTGTCAATGGGCTAAACTGAAGCCAAATTAGGGAACATACACTAAGCCCTGGAGGTAGTATGTGAATCACAGTGAATAGCAGGCTGTTTCAGGGCAATGGTTCTCAACACATTTGTCTGCACATTGGAAAAGCACTCCAGATACTATACTCTGATTTAATTCATCTGTAGTGAAGCCTGGGTACCAGAATTTTTAACAGCTTCTCATTTTACTGCAATGTGTTGCCAGGGTGGAGAGCCACTGGTAAGGAATGCAGTGCCTGGCTTAACTTCTCTTTTGACTTTAGTTTGCCCTGTAGTCAATGGCAGGGACATAGAAAACATTCCCCAACACATCCCATTATACGTCTATCCCTTAAATTTACACTGTATCTGCCCCCAAATAAGTCCTTCCTTATTGAAAGAAGCAGTGCACGGTAGCTGCTTCTACCACCTGTGAGTTTGAGAAAGCGCTTTTCTTAGCTAACTTGTTTAAATTCTGAATCTCCTATACTTCCCACTATGGCGGTTTGCACAAAGAAGGGGCTTCATAAACATTTATAGAATTGAAACAAAATGTGGACATAGTCAATGCCTTTATTTCATTAGCACTATTCATAGTGGAGAAAAAAATCACTGTGATCATTTATGTGTATAGCTCTTTACAATTTACAAAGCTTTTTTCCATTTCAGTGTTTCTTTTCATCTTTACATCATTGTATGTGTGAGTTTTATTCTTCCTTTTAAAACATAAGGGGGAATTGAGGAGGAAAATTTAATAACTAGTCACCTGGTGGTTCAGAGTTAGCAGGTATAAAACACAGACTTGAACCTTGACCTTTGACTTCCAATTATCTGTAACTCTCATGATGCTTAGCCATTAATTCCAACAGCTTCTACAAATGTTAACTTCTTTTCTTTTTTTTTTTTTTTTTACAAAACTTCCATAAAAGTTCCACAGGGAAATTTGATAAATAATACAAGAAAGAAGAACTCACTTCCTTTGGTGAGACTGTGTCACATTTCACAAGTAGAATGAGCAGCAACCAATATCTAACAAATAGAAATGATAATTTTTAAGACAATTATGACTACCCACAAGGTGGTACAATCAAGCAAGTATGGTTAATATGGGGCCTTTGCAAATGTAACTTATTGTCTCATTAGAAAACCCCAAAGGAAGAAAGAGGAAATTAACCCAAAATTAGATGTTAATTAGAAATGTATGATGAATTGCATCTTGCAAGTATATAGATATTAAAAAGAAAACGTAGATGTTACACAAGATATTGAGGAAAATATATGCCTTTTATCATATTTTGGGCAAGGAAGAAAAGATGAGGCATTAATTATAACTCACTGAAGAGTTTATCTTCAGTGAAAGCTAAAACAGGCACAATGCAAAAGTTAACTCAAACCAGTTCTGTTCAATAGGCCAAGAAGAGATGAGCTTTTTCGGAAATGTGAAGTAACCAGTAAAGTAGGACCTACGGTTAGTACTTTTTTCAATGGCATTGGGTAGCCAGATTTACATCCTGTACTTTGCCTGGTAAACTTACAGTGGGGTCAAGGACAATGAATTCCTTTACTGAGCTCTCACATGTCAGCCCTCATGCACCAGAGCCAGGTATTAAACAATTCAGGACAGTCCTTATATTCCAAAGCCCACTGATATTATTCAAACTAGTCAATCCAACCCTGCTTAGTCTGCTTTGACCATTCTTTGTTATGGAAACCACAATAAAGGCTCTTGCCTGTATTTACCAGTCACTGCCTCCTAACTGACCAGGGGACACCACTGCATGGTGGGCCATGCGTCCAGTTGCTAGGAATCTGTAAGTGTAAAAACGTCTTCCTCCATGACAGTCATTTCCATGTCTGTGTGTCTTACCTTGCCTGATAAAAGCAAAACCTGGGTACATTTTAAAACAACCACATGACTATGAGAAAACCAAAATTCCTTTTTAAAGTACTACAAATGTTAACTCAAAGAAAACATATCTTATTACTCATTCAGAGAAGGATTACATGTGTAACTATATTCTGAAGAAAAATGTGGGAGACCTAACATTTGGCCTTGGCCCTATCATAGGCTGTGGGCTTTTATCAAGTCACATTTCTCTATCTCCACAATTTGGATAAAGCACGACACAAAGCAAGTGAACATAAAACATCATTAAACAGAGCACACCACCCATATAGAAGATACAGGAAGATACTTCCTCTACCACTTTTTGCAGTTTGGACCTTAATACCTGGTGGTCACCCTACCTGGAATAATCTTTTCCCACCTTACTACGATTGCACTACTATGCATCCTTCATAGTTAACTGTTGCTTGACTACTCACTTCCATATTAGATGCCCTTTCAATACGTTCTCTTAAAGTGCGGGATTCATCCATCATTATTTTAACCTTGGCTATTATAATTTCATCCATAAGCAACATGTTTTTCAGAAACATTATTGGGATAAAATTAAAAGCACTTTTATTTCCCTTCTACTATCTCCTTAAAATTCATTCAGGGAGGAAAGCTTTTTTACTTTGTTTAATTGAAAACATAAATGGACAGACTTCATGACTCTTCTACTCACTCTTAGCTAATAAATTGTCTTAAATTCACTTTATTTATTTATTTATTGGCTGCATTGGGTCTTCGTTGCTGTGCGCAGGCTTTCTCTAGTTGCGGCACCGGGGGCTACTCTTCGCTGTGGTGCGCGAGCTTCTCATTGCGGTGGCTTCTCTTGTTGCGGAGCATGGGCTCTAGGTGCACGGGCTTTAGTAGTTGTGGCACGCGGGCTCAGTAGTTGTGGCTCTCAGACTCCAGAGTGCAGGCTCTGTAGTTTGGGCGCACCAGCTTAGTTGCTCTGGGGCATGTGGGATCTTCCCAGACCAGGGCTCAAACCCGTGTCCCCTGCATTGGCAGGCAGATTCTTAACCACTGCACCACCAGGGAAGTCCCTTAACTTCACTTTAAATGATAAAACACTCTTATTCTAGTAATTGGAATGATCAACCCTTTGTAGACTGGTTTTAAACATCAGTATTCTCCACATCGCAGTCCTTGGTCTGACAGCCTTACCCTGTGCAGTTGACAGTAGGAGGTGGAGAGTATCGTTCTTCCTTCTCACTCTCTCTCGCTGCTCTAACTGATGCTTGTGAGGCTGAAGCATGGGCAAAGGGGAAGGGAAAGAGGGAGAGCAAGTTCTCTTCTCACTGGATGATTGGTTTGTACTTTGTGGAGAGATGTGAAGGCTCTTTCTTTTGGGCCATTTCTGTAAATGTCTGTCTCTCCCTCTGTCTCTCTGACATAGAAGTCCTTTGCCTTGGGTGGATGCATCACCAGTCCAAGGGATCTCTTGCAAATCTTTCCAGAGCCTGTAGGAAACTGACATTGGCCTTTAACCTCTTTGATCTACTCAGTAGTTCTGTTGGACAAGGACACAGATGACCCTGTTGGATCTCCAACCCATAGTCCATGGTGAATCCTTACAAATCCCATAAGGAACACAGTCCGGGAATGAAGGTGGATCTCCAGACAGACACAGCTCTGCTGGCTGATCCAACAAGTCAGTCGGTTCCTGAGGATTTCATAAGCAGTAATTTGATTCTCCTGCACTAAGCCTCCCAACTGCAAGAATCCGATTTTTCTCTCTCTACAAAGTCCTCTTGAGCTTGAGGTGAGCAGTCAGGTCTCCCTAAAAGGTGGGAATTGGAGCACTTGATTGGCTCTATCCCCTTCCAAAATCCTCTATTTTATCTGCACTTTGCCTGTATATTCCACATAATGCTATGAAGACATTGGTTCAAACTCCGTAACTTTCCTATTCATTATAGAGGACTTGTGTGTCTATATATCAAAATGTACTTTGCAAATGTCTGCTACACTTTTTAAAAATTAATTAAATAACTAAACATTTTTGTTTACAATGCATTAAAGCTTGATAACTATCCAAGCAAAACCAAGTAAACATAAAAATGGTTTGCCACAAAGTGTCTAAGTCAGCTGCCTCAGCTTTTGCCTTTCTAAAAATCTACCATGGTTTTTAGGGTAAAGATTGGGTATTAAAAATATTTTACTTAGCTCAGTTGTCAAGGTATCAGAAAGAGCACCATGGAGATTAGATTAAAGAACATTAAAAAATTCAATCAATAAAGTACACCAAAAACTAATCTACACTTAAAGATTTGATCTTTCAAGTGATCACATTATTTATTTCTTTAAAGAACAGTTGATTTTTGGAAGAATATCTTATGTCAGCACTGGTATTCTTTGTTAGTGAAATAGTAGATCCTACAAACTTGTCTGGAAACCATATTAGCAACATAAATAGGATCCTATCTTTAGTTTCATGACTCCATTTCTCAGAATCCAACTCAAAGAATTCAGTAAAAGCATTTTTAAAATAAAGATTGATGTATAAGTATCTTGACTGCAGCCTAATACATAATAAATAAGATTGAAAAACAACAAAGAAATGTTTACATATTATGCTGAATACTGGGCATATACCCTGAGAAAACGATAATTCAAAAAGAGTCATGTACCAAAATGTTCATTGCAGCTCTATTTACAATAGCCAGGAGATGGAAGTAACCTAACTGTCCATCATCAGATGAATGGATAAAGAAGATGTGGCACATATATACAATGGAATATTACTCAGCCATAAAAAGAAACAAAATTGAGTTATTTGTAGTGAGGTGGATGGACCTAGAGTCTGTCATACAGAGTGAAGTAAGTCAGAAAGAGAAAGACAAATACCATATGCTAACACACATATATGGAATCTAAGAAAAAAAAATGTCATGAAGAACCTAGGGGTAAGACGGGAATAAAGACACAGACCTACTAGAGAATGGACTTGAGAATATGGGGAGGGGGAAGGGTAAGCTGTGACAAAGTGAGAGAGTGGCATGGACATATATACACTACCAAACGTAAAATAGACAGCTAGTGGGAAGCAGCCGCATAGCACAGGGAGATCAGCTCGGTGCTTTGTGACCACCTAGAGGGGTGGGATAGGGAGGGTGGGAGGCAGGGAGACGCAAGAGGGAAGAGATATGGGAACATATGTATATGTATAGCTGATTCACTTTGTTATAAAGCAGAAACTAACACACCATTGTAAAGCAATTATACTCCAATAAAGATGAAAAAAAGGACAATGAAACATTATACAAATTTTAAAAATGTTGACCCTACCAGCACTAAAATCCTGCACCTATGACTACCAATTTATACTTTATTTTTTATTTATTTTTATTTATTTATTTATTTATTTATTTATGGCTGTGTTGGGTCTTCGTTTCTGCGCGAGGGCTTTCTCTAGTTGTGGCAAGTGGGGGCCACTCTTCATCGTGGTGCGCAGGCCTCTCACTATCGTGGCCTCTCTTGTTGCGGAGCACAGGCTCCAGACGCGCAGGCTCAGTAATTGTGGCTCACGGGGCTAATTGCTCCGCGGCATGTGGGCTCTTCCCAGACCAGGGCTCGAACCCGTGTCCTCTGCATTGGCAGGCAGATTCTCAACCACTGCGCCACCAGGGCGCAGTGCATTATTTTTATGTGTGCATTGATGTATGTTTATGTGACGTTTTATGGGCGATGATGACTGTAGAAGGAGCCATTGATAGAGCCCTATCTGTATACTATACACTGGTATTTTCTCCTTATTGTGTTGTGTTGTATGGTATTGTGTTATGTTGTGTCATACTGTGTTGTATTTCATAATCATTACAATGTTTTATGGGTCAGGTATTAGACTCATCATATAAATTAAGGAATCATATAACAATTAAGAAGTAGGGAAAAAAAAAAGAGGTAGAAACCAGGCAATAGCTTAAGTTACAATCTGCAAGTAAATTTACCCATGCTGTTATTCTATAAGTTTTAGAATCAAATTAACGCTTGCTGACTCCCACTGTGGCTAAGGTTCTAAGTAAGAAATGAAGAGCTAAAGCACAGTCTCTGCTCTCAGAGAGTTCTATTAGGGAACAAAGATATGGGACCAATAACAGCAGTGGAGTGAAGGAAAGAAAATATCAAATACCTGCAATAAAGTAGAATGATGTGGCAAAGGAGAAAGTCATAATATATATATATGTTCTTCCCCTTAGAGCTGTATAACTTTAGGCTAGTTGCTGAATGCTGTGAGTTTGTGATTGTTTTTTGTTTGTTTGTGTTGTTTTTTGCAGTATGCGGGCCTCTCACTGTTGTGGCCTCTCCCATTGTGGAGCACAGGCTCTGGACGCGCAGGCTCAGCGGCCATGGCTTACAGGCCTAGCTGCTCCGTGGCATGTGGGATCTTCTCGGACCGGGGCACGAACCCGTGTCCCCTGCATCGGCAGGTGGACTCTCAACCACTGCGCCACCAGGGAAGCCCAGTTTGTGATTTTTAAACTGGAATAATACTAACCTCATTATATGTTAAGATGATTAACAGTAGTCATTCCTGTAATTAAGCTAAGCACCAAGTCCGATCATAAGTGGACAGTAAATGCAAGTCGTTTCCCCTTTTGCCCTGGACTACAGATGCATCTACTAATCCCTGTAGCCACAGGATAGCTAAAGTATGTGAAGGAAAAACAGGTCAAAATGAAGCTCATCAGTCAAAGAAAATGGCAGATAGAATTATAAGATATTATTCCAGAGCCAATTTAGTATCCATTTATTTGACACATTGACACTTTGTAAATATGTCACTTGTCAAAATTGGGCTGTCAGAACCACAACTTGGCCTCACATAAATGGCTGCTCTAATATGGTTACCTGCTGGCACTTTCCTTCTGCACAGGTATGTGCTAGCTTTGTATCCTATACTCCAGTGTGCCCTCATGGATACTGGAGGAATCTGTGTAGTCCAGCAGAATACCTCCATTTCTTGGATCCACTTTGTACTGACTCTCCTGAACCTTCACTGGGTTGATAATGAGCTTTCATGTTAATGAAGAAAATGCCAAGTTTACATTTTGTAAAGTTCCTTTTACTTCCTGGGTAAGATGGCAATGAGCCCAGCTATCTATGTTTCTTTCTCCCATTCTAATTTCAGTTATGATGGCATAAAAAGGATATAAGGATGGGAATAACACGTGTGTGTGTGTGTGTGTGTGTGTGTGTGTGTGTGTGTGTGTGGACATGTCTGTATTTATGTCTTGGGAATGTTAACAAAGCAGTAAAAACTATCTCTGATGTTTAAATTAAATGAGTGATTACATTGCTTGGGAGGATAGGTATGAAGGTATGATTTGCTCCACAGATTCCTGAGCACTGTCTGGTTGTGTTGATATAGGGTTGTTTGGTTTCAGCATCCTGGAATAGCATCTGTTTTTAGGCCCAATGAAGGGCTGGCTCATGAGTGTAACACCTTACTATCTTTTCTGAGAAAGGACAGTATGCCAACGAGGTAAGTGGAAGTGTCCCAGGAAAAACTATTCCACAACTCTCATTTAGAAGAAAAGTGGGAGGTAAACTAAGTACTTGGAGAAAAAATTAACCCCTTCTTGCCCAGGGCAAGGACCAGGGATCACGCTTGGTGTGTCGGGGGGAGAGAGGAGACAAGTGGGATGAGACTGAAGGACAATAAATAGAAAACAAGGAAATTGAACACTCAGAGGAAAGCAGATATTTTTGCCTCATCTTGAGCATGGATGACTAGACTTCATTAAATACAGCAAAGGAAAAGCAGAAGCACAGACCACAGAGAATGTCTGTGGCTCCAAGCATCTCTCAACTTTCATCTGCTGATGCAATTCTAAACATCTATTTCACATGAACAGTATGTCTATTCAATCCAGTCATAAAGAGAATAGTGCCTAACCCCATGTTAATAGTTGGAAAAACCTATATAAAAGGTTTTAGACTAAGTACTAAATTTGGGGGAAAAAAAATCACCGAATCTACGAAAATATACTTCTTTAGAACTGCAGTTCTACAGAAGAGAAACTGAAAACTCAAAGTAATGTTTTATTCCCCAAAAGATTAAAATATATACAGAAACTGATTTTTTAAAGCTAAGTGGAATCCTCAGTAGACACGAAGAGGACATTCTTTCAATGAAAGTGGAGAAAGTAGTTATTAAAATAAAATTACTTAAAATCAGGAAAGACATATAAGCTTCACAACCAGGTGAAATATTGACAATTTCAGGCCAATAGTAGAAAAAAAATTGCATGCTGAAACCCATAGAAAACTTACTAAGATATGAAGTCAAACTTCCAGGGTTTTTTTCCCACACATAAAAGTAAAAACTGCTAATGAACTGTAAAGGTTATGAGATGGAATATGAGATATTAATAAATAGAATCAGAATCTATTCTGATATGACATAAAGACAGCAGAGTAAACAAAATAGAAACACTGATTGAACTCACAGAAAAACTTTACCACGTTGTGACCAAGTAACTGGTACCAGACTGTCTCTTCTGCTGTAAACAACTATAAAACTGGGGGAAAATATATGAGGCAACAGTTTACAGGCAGTGGAAGACAGCTGTGACTTTTAAGAGTTGGCACTCTCATGAGGTGACGCCCATGACTAGGTCCAGCACTCCCTCTACCTAGGACGATTTCTCAATTATGACACCATAAGCTTTTACACAAGAAAAGCATGATATTTCCCTTGAGCTGAGGAGGCAGAAATAAGTGTCTGGGGCAGCTGAAGTGGTTGGAATTTGCAAGGCAGAACATTTGAGGCAAAGGGGTTGTTGTGGAAAGACGGAAATCCATGTTTGATTCCCCATGAGTCTTTCTTGAGGGCTAACTGAAGACATGCTGGACAAGAATACACACGTTTCTCTAGAGAGAAGCAGTAGGGTTGAGGGCAGAACAGAGACACTAAGGTTTAAGCAGAACTCAAAGATGCTCAGGTCCTGACAACATAGACTGTAGGACTCCTTTAATGTCTATTGCCAACCCAAACATCCAACTGAGATGCCAGAAATTCCATGCCTTAAAAGCAAGGGCAAGACCCAAAGCAAGACCTTCTCTAGACATGCCCTCATAAAGCCAACAACTAAGCTGTGAGAAGATCTGCAGGAAAGACAATATAAAGGTGAAGCTCCATTAAGTTGTACAGCTTGGGGAACACCTTGGGCTTCCACAGATGTGCCCTAACAAAGCATCAAACTAAACCTTCACAAGTTTCAGGTGATCATTCAGTAACTAAACTGCCTCCTAGAATAAAATATCAAAGCCTGAAGAGAATAATAAAAATCCAGATTATCTATAGTATAACAATCATTATATCTTACATACAATCAAATATTCTGAACAGCCAAAGAAAAGTGAAAGTGTAACCATAAACTAGAAAAAGCATGGTGTAGGAAAGTCCAGGTGTTGAACTTCACATAGACTTTAAAGAAGCTATTCGGAGAAGGCGCCTTCAAGATGGTGGATGAGTAAGACGTGGAAATCACCTTCCTCCCCACAAATACATCAAAACTACATCTACATGTGGAACAACTCCTAGAGAACACCTACTGAACGCTGGCAGAAGACTTCAAACTTCCCAAAAGGCAAGAAACTCCCTGAGTACATGGCCGTGGGGCTGACAGGGTCTTGGTGCTCTGGCCGGGTGTCAGGCCTGAGCCTCTGAGGTGGGAGAGCCAAGTTCAGGACATTGGTCCACCAAAGACCTCCTAACCCCACGCAGTATCAAATGGCGAAGGCTCTCCCAGACACCTGCATCTCAAAGCTAAGACCCAGCTCCACTCAACGACCAGCAATTTACAGTGCTGGACACCCTATGTCAAACAACTAGCAAGACAGGAACACAACCCCACCCATTAGCAGAGAGGCAGCCTAAAATCATACTAAGTTCACAGACACCCCCAAACACACCACTGGACGCAGCCCTGCCCATCAGAAAAACAAGATCCAGTCCCACACACCACAACACAGGCACCAGTCCCCCCCCACCAGGAAGCCTACACAACCCACTGATCCAACCTTACCCACTGGGGGCAGACACCAAAAACAATGGGAACTACAAACCTGCAGCCTGCGAAAAGGAGACCCCAAACACAGTAAGTTAAGCAAAATGAGAAGAGAGAGAAATACACAGCAGCTGAAGGAGCAAGGTAAAAACCCACCAGACGAAAAAAATGAAGAGGGAATAGGCAGTCTCTGAAAAAGAATTCAGAGTAATGATAGTAAGGATGATCCAAATCTTGGAAATAGAATGGAGAAAATACAAGAAACATTTAACCAGGACCAAGAAGAACTGAAGAGAAAATAAATAATGATGAACAGCACAATAAATGAAATTAAAAATTCTCTAGAAGGAGTCAATAGTAGAATAACTGAGGCAGAAGAACGGATAAGTGATCTGAAAGATAAAATAGTGTAAATAACTACCACAGAGCAGAAAAAAGAAAAAAGAATGAGAAGAATTGAGGACAGTCTCAGAGACCTCTGGGACAACATTAAATGCACAAACATTCGAATTATAGGGGTTCCAGAAGAAGAAGACAAAATATTTGAAGAGATTATAGTTGAAAACTTCCCTAATATGGGAAATGAAATACTCAATCAAGTCCAGGCAGAGAGTCCCATACAGGATAAATCCAAGGAGAAATACGCCAAGACACATATTAATCAAACTATCAAAAATTAAATACAAAGAAAAAAATATTAAAAGCAGCAAGGGAAAAGCAACAAATAACATACAAGGGAATCCCCATAAGGTTAACAGCTAATCTTTCAGCAGAAACTCTGCAAGCCAAAAGGGAGTGGCAGGACATATTTAAAGTGGTGAAAGGGAAAAAACTACAAACAAGATTACTCTACCCAGAAAGGATCTCACTCAGATTCTACGGAGAAATTAAAACCTTTACAGACAAGCAAAACCTAAGAGAATTCAGCACCACCAAACCAGCTTTACAACAAATGCTAAAGGAACTTCTCTAGGCAGGAAACACAAGAGAAGGAACAGATCTACAATAACAAACCCAAAACAATTAAGAAAATGGTAATAGGAACATACATATCGATAACTACCTTAAATGTAAGTGGATTAAATGCTCCAACCAAAAGACACAGACTAGTTGAATGGATACAAAAACAAGACCCATATATATGCTGTCTACAAGAGACCCACTTCAGACCTAGGGACACATACAGACTGAAAGTGAGGGGATGGAAAAAGATATTCCATGCAAATGGAAATCAAAAAAAGGTGGAGTAGCAATTCTCATATCAAACAAAATAGGCTTTAAAATAAAGACTATTACAAGAGACAAAGAAGGACACTACATAATGACCAAGGGATCAATCCAAGAAGAAGATATAAAAATTGTAAATACATATGCACCCAATATAGGAGCACCTCAATACATAAGGCAAATGCTAACAGCCATAAAAGGGGAAATCGACAGTAAAACAATCATAGTAGGGGAATTTAACAACCTACTTTCACCAATGGACAGATAATCCAAAATGAAAATAAATAAGGAAACACAAGCTTTAAATGATACATTAAACAAGATGGACTTAATTGATATTTATAGAACATTCCATCCAAAAACAGCAGAATACACTTTCTTCTGAGGTGCTCATGGAACATTCTCCAAGATAGATCATATCTTGGGTCACAAATCAAGCCTCGGTAAATTTAAGAAAATTGAAATCGTATCAACTATCTTTTCCAACCATGATATGAGACTAAATATCAATTACAGGAAAAAATCTGAAAAAAATACAAACACATGGGGGGGCTAAATGATACACTACTAAATAACCAAGAGATAACTGAAGAAATAAAAAAGGAAATCAAAAAGTACCTAAAAACAAATGACAATGAAAACACAATGACCCAAAACCTACGGGATGCGGCAAAAGCAGTTCTAACAGGGAAGATTATAGCAATACAATCCTACCTCAAGAAACAAGAAACACCTCAAATAAACAACCTAATCTTACACCTAAAGCAATAAGAGAAAGAAGAACAAAAAAGCCCAAAGTTAGCAGAAGGAAAGAAATCATAAAAATCAGGTCAGAAATAAATGAAAAAGAAATGAAGGAAACAGTAGCAAAGATCAATAAAACTAAAAGCTGGTTCTTTGAGAAGATAAACAAAATTGATAAACCACCAGCCAGACTCATCAAGAAAAAAAGGCAGAAGACTCAGATCAACAGAATTAGAAATGAAAAATGAGAAATAACAACTGACACTGCAGAAATACAAAGGATCATGAGAGATTACTACAAGCAACTATATGCCGATGAAGTGGACAACCTGGAAAAAGTGGACACATTCTTAGAAAAGCACAACCTTCCGAGACTGAACCAGGAAGAAATAGAAAATATAAACAGACCAATCACAAGCCCTGAAATTGAAACTGTGATTAAAAATCTCCCAACAAACTAAAGCCCAGGACCAGATGGCTTCACAGGCGAATTCTATCAAACGTTTAGAGAAGAGCTAACACCTATCCTTCTCAAACTCTTCCAAAAGATAGCAGAGGGAGGAAGACTCCCAAACTCATTCTACATGGCCACCATCAACCTGATACCAAAACCAAAGATGTCACAAAGAAAGAAAACTACAGGTCAATATTACTGATGAACATAGATGCAAAAATCCTCAACAAAATACTAGCAAACAAACAAACAAACAAACAAACACTAGCAAACAGAATTCAACATCACATTAAAAGGCTCATACACCATGATCAAGTGGGGTTTATCCCAGGAATGCAAGAATTCTTCAATATATGCAAATCAATCAATGTGATACACCATATTAACAACTGAAGGATAAAAAACCATATGATCATCTCAATAGATGCAGAAAAAGCTCTTGACAAAATTCAACACCCATTTATGATAAAAACCCTCCAGAAAGTAGGCATAGAGGGAACTTATCTCAACATAATAAAGGCCATATATGACAAACCCACAGCTAACATTGTTTTGAATGGTGAAAAACTGAAACCATTTCCTCTAAGATCAGGGACAAGACGAGGTTGTCCACTCTCATCACTATTATTCAACATAGTGTTGGAAGTTTTACCCACAGCAATCAGAGAAGAAGAAGAAATAAAAGAATCCAAATAAGAAAAGAAGAAGAAAACCTGTCACTGTTTGCAGATGACATGATACTATACATAGAGAATCCTAAAGATGCTACCAGAAAACTACTAGAGCTAATCAATGAATCTGGTAAAGTAGCAGGATGCAAAATTAATGCACAGAAATCTCTTGCATTCCTATACACTAATGATGAAAAATTTGAAAGAGAAGTTAAGGAAACACTCCCATTTACCACTGCAACAAAAAGAATAAAATACCTAGGAATAAACCTACCTACGGAGACAAAAGACCTGTATGCAGAAAACTATAAGACAATGATGAAAGAAATTAAAGATGATGCAGACAGATGGAGAGATATACCATGTTCTTGGATTGGAAGAATCAATATTGTGGAAATGTCTATACTACCTAAAGCAATCTACAGAATCAATGCAATCCCTATCAAATTACCAATGGCATTTTTCACATAACTAGAACAAAAAATTTCACAATTTGTATGGAAACACAAAAGACGTTGAATGGCCAAAGTAATCTTGAGAAAGAAAAATGGAACTGGAGGAATCAGGCTCCTGGACTTCAGACTATACTTCAAAGCTACAGTAATCAAGACAGTATGGTACTGGCCCCAAAACAGAAATATAGATCAATGGAACAGGATAGAAAGCCCAGAGATAAAGCCATGCACATATGGTCACCTTATCTTTGATAAAGGAGGCAAGAATATACAGTGGAGAAAAGACAGCCTCTTCAATAAGTTGTGCTGGGAAAACTGAATAGCTATGTTTAAAAGAATGAAATTAGAACACTCCGTAACACCATACACAAAAATAAACTCAAAATGGATTAAAGACCTAAATGGAAGGTCAGACACTATAAAACTCTTAGAGGAAAACATAGGCAGAACACTCTATGACATAAATCACAGCAAGATTCTTTTTGACCCACCTCCTAGAGAAATGGAAATAAAAACAAAAATAAACAAATGGGATGCAATGAAACTTAAAAGCTTTTGTAGAGCAAAGGAAACCATAAACAATTTGAAAAGACAACCCTCAGAATGGGAGAAAATATTTGCAAATGAAGCAACTGACAAAGGATTAATCTCCAAAATTTACAAGCAGCTCATGCAGCACAATATTAAAAAAAATAAATAAACCCAATCCAAAAATGGGCAGAAGACATAAACAGACATTTCTCCAAAGAGGATATACAGGTTGCCAACAAACACATGAAAGGATGCTCAAAATCACTAATCATGAGAGAAATGCAAATCAAAACTACGAGGTTTCACCTCAAACCAGTCAGAATGGCCATCATCAAAAAATCTACAAACAATAAATGCTGGAGAGGGTGTGAAGAAAAGGGAACCCTCTTTCACCGTTGGTGGGAATGTAAATTGATACAGCCACTATGGAGAATATTATGGAGGTTCCTTAAAAAACTACAAATAGAACTACCATATGACTCAGCAATCCCACTGCTGGGCATATACCCTGAGAAAACCATAATTCAAAAAGAGTCATGTACCACAAGGTTCATTGCAGCTCTATTTACAATAGCCAGGACATGGAAGCAACCTAAGTGTCCATCAACAGATGAATGGATAAAGAAGATGTGGCACATATATACAATGGAATATTACTCAGCCATAAAAAGAAACGAAATTGAGTCATTTGTAGAGATGTGGATGGATCTAGAGACTGTCATACAGAGTGAAGTAAGTCAAAAAGAGAATAACAAATACCATATGCTAACACATATATATGGAATCTAAAAAAAAAAAAAAAGAACCTAAAAGCAGGACCGGATTAAAGACACAGACGTAGAGAATGGACTTGAGGACACAGGGAGGTAAAAAGTTAAACTGGGATGAAGTGAGAGAATAGCATTGACGTATATACACTATCAAATGTAAAACAGATAACTAGTGGGAAGCAGCTGCATAGCACAGGGAGATCATCTGGGTGCTTTGTGGCCACCTAGAGGGGTGGGATAGGGAGGGAGGGAGGGAGATGCAAGAGGGAGGAGATATGGGGATATATGTATATGTATAGCTGATTCACTTTGTCATACAGTAGAAACTAACATACCATTGTAAAGCAATTATCCTCCAATAAAGATGTTAAAAAGAAAAAAGAAGCTATTCTGAGTATGCTCGAAGAATGAAAGAATTACTTATATTAGTTGTATATTTCTGTGTAACAAATTACTCCCGAACTTAGAGGCTGAAAAACAAACTTTTATTATGGAGCAGTAATTTGGGCACAGTTGAACTTGTTCCTCTGCTTCAGGGTACCTTACAGAACTGAAAAGTATTGGCCAGGCTTTATCTCAAGACTCAAATGGGGAAAGATATTCTTCCAAGATAAAAGGGTTTTAGCAGCATTCAGTTCCTTGTGGGCTGTGAGACTGGGTTCTCTGCTGGGGTTCCTTGCTGTGTGTGCCCCTCCGTCATGGCAGCTTACTTCATCAGAGCCAGTAAGAGAGAGCCTCTGCTAGCAAGATGGAAATCACAATCTTTTGTAATCTAGTCTCAGAAATGGCATCATATAACATTTGCTATATTCTATCAATTAGAAACAAGTCATAAATCAAGCCCACACTCAAAGGGAGAACACTATAACATGGCATTAATGGTGAATAAAAAAAGATGAGCATCTTTAAGTAATATCTTAGAAGTCTGTATATAACATTAGCTATTACGAAATACAAATTAAAATCACAGTGAGATACCAGTTAGCTAAAATTAAAAAGACTGTAAACACCAAATGTTGACGGGTTTGTGGATCAGCTGTAACTCTCATGCATCGTTGGTGGGTGTGGGAAATGCTACACCATTTTAGCAAAACAGTTTAGCAGTTTCTTATAAAGTCAAGCAAACATTTACATTAGAATACAGCAAGTGAACTTTATGTACTTATCTAAGATAACTGAATATGTATGTCTACACACAGACTTGCACATAGATATCTATAGTGGTTTTATTCATATTAGAAATTGAAAACAGTCCAAATGTCCATCAATGAATAAAAGGATAAATATAGTAGAACACTGCTAGTCAGTAAAAAGAACAAAGTACTGATACATGCCATAGCATAGGTAAACCACAAAAGCAGTATGGTCAGTGAAAGAAGCCAGATATAAAAGAGTCTGTATGTGATGATTCCATATATATGATGCTCAAGAACAGGTAAAATTAAGCTTTTGTGAAGGAGTCAGATTTCTGTACCATTTGACTAGAGAGAAGAATAAGGTGACTTTTTGGAGTGATGGAAATGTTCTGTAATTTAATTTCAGTAGTGTTAAATGGGTGTTTATATTTGTCAAACTCAGAAAACTATATATACTTAAATGGATTATTTTTAATACAAATATATATATTATATCTCCATAAACTCAAAACTAGCTATATGATTATAAAGACCTAAAACTGAAAGAGAAAAAAGATCTCCAACAAATGTAAATCAAGTGAACCCAGTCTTAGATATGATTACGTAAAATGTTCGAATTAAAAATTAATATTCTCCTAGAAATGATATACAGGCTAACAAAGGGGAGGAGCAAAGGGGGCAGAGAGCCTGGCATTTGTTTTTAACTCTCGACATCAGAAGACATTAAGATACAACTAGCAATGTGTGAGTCTCCTAGACATGTCCTTAGGCAGTGGCTATGAACATGCCAATGAAATGTGTGCGGTGTACACCATTAACTCCTGACACTACTGTTGATGTGGAATACAGTGTATGTGTATTCTGTTCCCTCAAGCAATGCACACAGCCACATGCCTTTCCTCAAAAGAAACACACGCGTCTGTGCGTGTACGTGTGTATGTGTATACGTATGTGTGTATACATGTGTATGTGTATATTTGTATATGCATATAAATATTCTAGTTATTACGATGTTAAATTCTTCAAAAAAGGGGAAAAAACTTACAAAATCAGTACAAAATGTGTAATGAAATAAGTTTACATAAACTTATTTGTATATGGATATATATTTTACATACATACTCATGCTAATATAGAAAATAGGTTTGAAATACAAATAAATCATAATGTAATAGAAATATTTTATTAATAAATACCAACAGCTGTAGAGCTTGGTTATTTAAGCAAAAAAAAAAAAATGGAAGGAAGAAACATTCATGAAAGTACATTTTTGATAAATTCATCATGTTACTCAAAAAGTTTTCTTTCCTTCTGAGGCTGATAATCAGAAACCAGTAGATCAAATATATTAGAAAATATAAAGTGGATATCGGTCAAATTAATAAAATGGTGTATTCCACTTCTCAGTCAGTAGATTCAAAGCAAATAACACTTAAATGGGGAAGCGAAACCGATGGATTATAAAAACAACAACAACGACAATACTGAGTCTTTGGAAAATAATTTGAAGAAGGAGAACCAAGAATGAGAGTTATGGAATCAGATATAAATAATTCAACTAATAAGAAAGACAGACCTAAACAAAATTTAAATATGTACATTTTGTAAACACCCCTGAAAAACATAATTGCAAAACATAAGAAAGGACAAATATATAGTGTGTTTGCATATATAACATATGTGGAATTTTACTGATATCAAAATAAAATTTAAAATAAAAGTATGGACTACAAGGACTTTAATATTTTGATAAGATTTATACGTTACCATGAATACATAATTGTCCTTAACTGCAAAAACCCAATAAAGAGTATAGCAAAGTTAAATATTTAAATTATATCAGAAGATTTAGAAAGTCATAGTTGTTATATGAGATTTTAACTCCCTTTCATTTTAAGGAGCAAAGGTTATTTAATTCTAAAAATATTTTTTTCAGAAAAGTATGCAGATACATAGTTTAAAAGATATTAACTGTGCTGCTATTATTGGTAGTCGAAACATAAATAATAAAAATATCCAGGGCTTCCCTGGTGGCGCAGTGGTTGAGAGTCCGCCTGCCGATGCAGGGGACACGGGTTCATGCCCTGGTCCGGGAAGATCTCACATGCCGTGGAGTGGCCGGGCCCGTGAGCCATGGCCGCTGAGCCTGCGCGTCCGGAGCCTGTGCTCTGCAACGGGAGAGGCCACAACAGTGAGAGGCCCGTGTACAGAAAAAAAAAAATCCAAAAATTATTGCATGGTCCTATAAAACTTATAATTTAATATATAAAATGTATTTAAGGAAAAACACATAAGGGTTGCTTACTACAATAAAAAAATTTAATTAAAATCTATGGTAAAAAAAGTACATTTGAGAACTTTTTTAATTTAGTTAGTGAAACAGAGCAGCTATTTGATATTTTTTGTCCTTTTACATCGTTACTAATGAGCACCGATAATGTATTTCTATGTAATATTGCCACTTGTTCTTACTTTTTTTTTTTTTTTTTTTTTTGTGGTACGCGGGCCTCTCACTGTTGTGGCCTCTCCCGTCGCGGAGCACAGGCTCCGGATGCACAGGCTCAGCGGCCATGGCTCACGGGCCCAGCCGCTCCGCGGCATATGGGATCCTCCCAGACCGGGGCACGAACCCGTATCCCCTGCATCGGCAGGCGGACTCTCAACCACTGCGCCACCAGGGAGGCCCTTGTTCTTACTTTTTAATTATCTCTTTATATCCTTTACCCATTTTATACAATTATTAATTTATAAGAGTTAGTATACATAGTTGTTAGATATTAATATTTGGAATAAATTGATGCTCAGTGAAGACTCTACTAATCTCATGTTAAAGTAATCATAAATACATGTAAAAGGAAATATAAAGTAATGTCATCATAAATCAATACTACCAGAAGCCGAAAGGAATTTTGGCATTATATATAAAGACACTTTACTGAATTTTATGCAAATTTACTCAATAGCTCCTCTTTTAATAATTTATCTTAGGAAAAATCAGAAAAGTGGGATCGGGTAGTATATAACCAATGGAAGTATCTTTATATAATTTTTAACATTATGGGAAATGCTTATGATAAAATGTTAACAGAAAAAGTGCAGGATGAAATAATAACTATAAAATATGAGCTCCATTCAGTAAAGAAAATGTTTTAGAAGAAACTCTGAAAGTGAAATAGTTTCATTCATTGTCTCAATGATCTGATCATAGGTGATGTGTGTCTGCTTTTGTTAGTTTTTGGTAATTTCTATACATCCTACATATCCCTTTGATGCACAACATAATAAGGTAAAATTGCAAAAATTTACTGAAAGAGATTTGGCATATAAAAAAGTACTATCCATATAACTTGAGATGCTTCTTAAATGACAACAAAAATATCTGTGATTATTAAGTCGGACTTAAAATAGAGCAAGAAAGAGAAGTTCCTGTGGAGAGAACGTGGGACAAGCGTGGCTTTGGCTTCACATGGCAACCTCAGAAACCTGGAGTAACGTGCTAGTTCACTACTCCTAGTCACAGAGTTATCATTACCTTCTTGGGGAGGAGAAATAGAATACAACCTCGATGGTGTTAGTTAATTACAAGACTTCCAGATAACTGTCTGGTTATCGTTGTAGAACATGTGCTGTGTGCTCAGTAAAAACCCCTGCTGTGAGCTCCATACAGTGGGAAGAAGGCTGAGTGAAAGAGCTTCTCTACAAAATGGATCTTGTCCTGGTTGAACATCTAACTCATAGTCTGGGTTTTGGTACCATGTGAGCAGGGTCTCTTAAAAAATATTGCCTTGGGATGGCTCACTTCTCCAGCTTGGTACACACCACATCGGTACTGTTCAAAAGCCACGACTACCTTGCTTGTAGCTTAGTATCCTCAGTATTCTCTTTCCCCCAAGGGCTCTGCAAGACCCCTCTCTTCCTACTTCTGTACAATACGCTTTAGGCTTAGAACCTTCAGATTTCCCACCAGCTCCTAAAAACACCCCAAATATTCCCATTATCTTCTTTTGCTTGTTCCTGCTATCAAAATCCATTAAAAAAGAAATTAAACAGGGTCTGATTCAACTCCCATTTTTTCCATGTATATTTTTCAAATTCTTTCCAGCTGCATTTAATGAAGTATTTCCTTTCAGTGTGCTCCTGTTTAACTTTATTTTTATCATAGCAGTAATCACAGGGAGATACACACTAGGATTCAATTTAGGTAGGCACTTTTGTCGCTAACTATAAGCTGTTGTAGAAAAGAAGCTCTCTCATTAATCTTTGCATCCCTTGCAATGCCTAATCTAATGCCTTGAACACCAAAAATGCTAAACAATGAGTTTTGGGATTTTAAGTTGAAAAAGATCTGTGTAAAAATATTCCACTCAGGCATTTTTATATTTAATTCAATAAACATCTGTTGCATCCAATTATATGTCAAACTCTTCTTTGGATATAAAAGATATAAAGATAAATAAGGAGAAAAGTTACATTTAAGGTGCTTAATAACTATGTATCATTTTTGTAAGAAAGCAGAAACAATCTTCTTTACTGATTAATAGAAAAAAATATTCTATAATTTTAGAAGCTTTTTTTGTGCAACATGGATCTTGGTTGCTAATGATAAACTTAAACTTGACCAGACTTCAGGAAGAGTCTGGAAGATCTGTCTTTGAATGGTTTATCTTGAAGTGCTCTTTGAGCTCTTTGTCCTCCAATCAGAAAAAAATACATATATGGTCCCCTGTCTTGTGAACATGTTGTTACAGAGAAGGTCAGAAGGAAAGAAATCAATAGAATTCTGTCATCTCTAAACCAGAAGGGATTATTTCTCAGACTATCTCCCTTGTGTGTAAGTGTGTGCATTTTATTAGATTGTATCACTTGTGACAAGCGTATCTGTTACACAGACACTCAGTTTAGATGTAAGGCAATGGAAAGAAAAGGAAAGGGAAACACACCATCAATTATTAAGCATCGTTTGTCGGGAATAGTGTTAGAGATTCACAAAGAAACTACAGCTCAGAAAAATAAACCAACTTAAGCATGTTCACTAATATTATTGATAAATCATTTGACAACTATTAATTCATGGAGAGCATAGTTTTTCAGGGATAGCTTCCTAACAGATCTTTGTCCTTCACTCTCCTCCCATTCTTCACCCCAATGTCTTACCAAATAATTACTAATGGGAACCACTGCGGCACTTGGATAGCTATTCTATATTAAAGTATGTGAAAATATTTTTTTACCCTTCTCAGGTAACCTGGAAGTCCTCATCTGACCCTCCTATCATTTCCTGACTACACGAAGACATTTTTGTGGCAGAAAAAAACTTGGCATATTCTTTTCCTACCAGCAGATTAGCATCTTCCATGGTCTTCTACAGACAGCATAGAAGGCTCTCTGTGGTCCAGCACTTGTGAGACTTTGACATTCAACTGATTCTGCACTCATAGCAAACACAACATGCTCTCCTATCTAAACTTTACAACAACCCAATGATTTGGGGCTTATCGTGTAACCATCTTTAAGTTCAGGAACTTGAGTCTCAGAGTAAGCTTGAGCGGTATCATTTTTTTAACCATCATTCACTGTGTATCTAATATCTAGTGAGCTGCCATAAATTAACATTTATTACAGGAAGCAGATGGAAAATGGGTTGAGTGTTTGATAATCTCACCATGTGGTTTTGAAGTATGACTTAATCATACATTTGGGGTGTGAAGGATTATTTAGTTCATGTCTTTCCATTCAAATGAAGAAACTGAAAATAATCATTTATTCCATTTATTCATTCAATTATTCAACTAATAAAAATATTGATACAAATAACATTAATGGCTGGCATTTATTTATTTAGTGTTCACAGTGTGTCAGGCACTGGTCTGGGAATTTTATATGCATTGAAATATTTATTGAGCACCTATTAGGCGCCTGTATCCTGGGGATCAAGTGGTTAATAGAGATGATCCTCTCTTCACTGACATTTTAGTGGAACAGACAGACAGTGAACATGCAAGCAATGAGTAAGATCATTTGAGTTTTTCTAAGTGTAATGGCAGAATTAAACAGGGTTATAATTTAGAGATTAGCTGAGGTTGGCTATTTTAGCTAGGGTTGTCAATACAGTCCTCTCTGAGCTGCCATATAAAATGAGTCAGCCATGTGCAAAGAGAATTGAGAGCAGACATGAGATAAATTGTGAGAGGCCAGATCATTCATCCTCATTGTGCACAGTTATATGTTTGAGTTTTAGTCCAGATTTAATGGGGAGATATTGAAGAGTTTTAAGCAGGAGAATGAAATGATACAATCTACATTTTGAATGACCACTGTTATGGCTTTGTGGAAAATGGTCTGGGGAGAAAACAGCTTGAAATCCAAGGAGGCTTATCAGAAGGCTATGTAACGATCTGGGCTAAGGAAAACTCTGCCTTGGGCCAGGTTAAAAGTTGTGAAGAGAAAAATAAGTCATGGATTGACTATATTTTGAAACTGAATTAATGGATTTGGAAATAAAATGTGTGGAGGTGATGAGGAGGAAAAGAAGCATTAAGATGACTCCTATGATTTTTGCTTGAGAAACGGAATGGTTTATGATGAAACTTACACAAATGGGTAAAGACTAGGAGAGAACCAGGTATAATGAATGGGCAATCAAGAGTTCTCTTTTGACTATATTCACTCTGAAGTTCCTTTAGCCATGCAAATAGAAAAGCCAAATAAGAGTTTAGATCTATGGGCTGGGGGCTCAGGAAAGAGTATGAAGCCTAAGCTAAAAGTTTGACGTCATTAATGCATAGATGACACCAAGACCATGGGGTTGATGAAATCACCTAAGTAAAGAATATAACAAAGGGGGAAAGTTGGGTGGGCTCCAGGACAGACTCCAAAGACATGACAACACTTAGAGGGCAGGTTGAATAGGTCTGAGAGAAGAGACCAAGGAGTAATCAGTGAGAAGAAAAGGCACTTCTAAGGTTAGAGTGAGGTCCTAGAATCTCTGCAGGGAGAGATCTTCAAGGAGGGAGTGGTCAATGGTAGAAGGCAGAGAAGTGACTATTAGGTTTAGAAGCATGATATGTTTATCATGAAAAATGGGGCAGTTTTGGATTTGAAAACAGATTGAAATTGATTGAAAAGAGAATTGGAGTTGAGAAACTGTAGATAGAGCATATAAAAACTAACTGGAGAAATTTTGTTGTGAAAGGGAAGAGAGATAGGGTCAGATACAGGGTAATATAATGCATAGGCATGTATTACATATTTATGAATACATATACAGCATTATCATTGTTATTACTTATATATAACAGACTTGAACATGTTCAAGGGTTGGGATGTACTCATCTTTTAGGAGCTCGGAGCCTTGTGCTATGGGCAAGACAGAAGTTAAAGTAGCATAAATAAAGTAGCACCTTCTTGAAAAGGTAACAGAGGATTTAGAAACAAGAGTATGTGTTTCAAGTTATAAAGCTAAAGAGGGAATATGAGTCAAGAGCACAAGCCTCCTGATTTGTAGAAGAAAAGAACGTGGGACTTGAGATCAGTGAAAACCTTACTTGCCATTTACTATCTCTGACACTCAGGAAGTTATTTGATTTCTCTTAGTTTTAGTTTCTTTACTGTAAAAGGCGGGGGGTAATAATATAGACCCAGTAATGTAAAAGGAAAGGTTTTCACAACACTTCTGCTCCTCTGCATATGGCTAACTTATTGATCACAATATTATTTTGAAATCAATGTCTCTAAACTACTTCATAAATTCTAGAGTTCCTCTTTCTCACAGTGCCTATCCCAGCAAAGATTCAAAATTCTTAAAATGACACCAACTTGGTAAATATTATATTCCATATTTTCCCTTTTCTCCTTTTTGACCCTATTTTCTGTACAAATAACTTCATATAAAAATGATATTTTAAAATCAAATTTGCAGTTATTTTAGACAATTCTTTCCTAACTCAAAGCTCCTGGATGACCTCTTTTTTATTCCTGTGTTTGATAGCACAGAGAATTTATAATTGATAAATTAAAAAATTAAGAAAAGAGGTTGTGATTATGTCATGCCATTGTTTAAGCATTGAATAGATTTCTCATTAATTTCAAAGACCTTAGTAATAATAATAATCCCTGAATCTTGTTATATTTGAGTATGGAACAAAAAATAACCTATAACCTATACTGAGGAGAATTCTCTACATAAAAGAAGATTGCTTATGAAAATAAGAGCCAGGGCTGAGGGTGGGAGTAGGAGATGGGATGACCACAAAGAACAGTGAGGAGGATAACGGAATTATTGGGGTCTTGATTTTGGTGGTGGTTATGCAATTCTATGCATTTGTCAAATCTCCCAGAACTGTTCAATAAAAAGTGTCAAACATCACAGAACTGTACAACAAAAGGGTAAAGTTTATAGTATGTAAATTACACCTCAATAAATCTGTCTATAAAAATGCCATCTGTTAAGTTTTCAGGTGGTGTGTGAATTACAAAGATGCTTTCTGAACTCCAACTTCACAGGACAGGAAAAATAGTTTCCTTGATCTCTTTTCCCCCACATCTGCACTATGACCTGGACTTTATAAATTGTCCCATTCCATTAATAAGAGACGAGAGAGAGAAAAGAATATGTCTAGGGTTTCTCATACCATGCCTTGTTTCCTTATGTATCTCACTTTAATCTTCCTAGACTTGTCACAAATGCAGAACCTTTCCAAAGAGTAGACAGTCTAGGTCTCTGAAGGGTGCAAAGGACAATGGAGGGACGTGGGGAGGGAAAGGAGAAATGAAAAGAAAAGTAATTTGGTTAAATTATAAATTGCTTATTGAATAAATGTTTATCTTCCCTCTCCCCAAAATAAACATTACTAAATATCATAACCAAAATTATGTTAAAGGAAAAAAGAAGTATTGGCCTTTGAAGACAAGCAGAATGGAAAAACGACACAGAAGATGAAAGGTAGACGCTTCTGTATAAGGCAACTATAAAGAAACTACAATTCTTCATCTAGAAAAACTATCAATTAATATGAAGGCTAAAATTAAAAGGGATCCTCACATTTACTGCCCTTTCACTTATTGTTAGGAATCTACTACAGGATTGTCCTCCACCAAAAATGAGAGATCAAAACAAGAGAGATGAAAGTGTGGGATCCTGCAGAGGCTCTAAGAAAAACAGAAGTAAAAGGACCTTCTACAAATGATGAAAGAAAAACCCCAGGAGAGATATCAGGCAATTACTAACTCTAGAAAAAAACAAGAGTTGTACAGAAAGGACACATAAACATAAAATATCACGTGCCTATGCTGAGTAGCATATTATGCAATTATAACAACAGAGGAAATAAAAACATATAGAAATAATAGAATAAGCTTAATAATTAAAAATATAGCAGGAAATCATAGAGTTAACAGCCCTAAGTACTGAAAGTGGTTCCTCTGTGAAAAAAAATTTGAGGATGACATTGAGGGGGCTGTGGACTGCTATTTTATTTCCCATCATTCTGGTACAATTTGAATTTTGAAACAGTGTACATTTATGGCATGATATATTTTTTTAATGATTAAAAAACAGTATGGGTTTATATACAAATGAAGTAACAGGAGTTTCCTAACACTTAACCACCATGCAGTGCTTGTCAATTTATTTATCTGCTTCTTTTGGGAGCTCTTTAAGGCAGGGACATGTCATATTGACCTTTGGTGCCCACATGACTTGCATATAACAAACAGCATATGCTCAGATGTTTCTCTTTGTTTTTTAAGCAAATAACGTATAGAAGAATGAATGGCTTGTGGCTATTGAGAATCCACAAAATAGCGATGAATACATGAAAACGAGGCCAGTAATTGGGGCTGAGCACAGGTGACAGAGTGACTGACTCAAATCTTCTCACTAAATTACAGCTTTTGGCGTCTCCTGGGTTGAGGGTATAAGGCTTCACATCCAGATCTTTATAAATTCACAGGGGTCCACCTCTCTGTCAAAAAACAAATGCCCTCTTTATGTTTTCTCTAGAAGTGCTGACAAACTTCAGAAGTCATCCACAAATTATCCACCTTCTTTCATCCTCTTTACCTGGTGATGGTTCACCCCCTATTATTCATAGTTCTTGTCCCTGGCCTTCTATTTATAGATTGATTAGAAGTTAGTATAGCAGTACTGCAATTCTAAGGTTCCCTGTTTATAAAACTTTATTTTAAGATGATTTGGATTTATATGCAGTTGTAAGAAATAATACAGAGAGAGCCCACATGCCCTTCACCGCGTGTCCCCCAATGACAACACCTTTCATGACTACAGTACAATATAACCAAGAAATTGACACTGATACAATCCACAGATTTCACCAGTTTTACATGTACCCGTCTGTGTGTATCTAGATTCCTTTTCCTGACAGCAGCTTCATTCTTTCCATCAAAACATGTCCAGTTGTGCCACACATGTCCCCACATGAGGTTCTCACCAGATCACTGGCCTTGGGAACATTTCTTCATCCAACAATCTATATTTAAGTAAAATGTGGGCGAACTGCTGCTATGTCCTGGACCCATTGCCCTGAATAACTTATTTTCCCGCATATTATCCCCAAAAGCCATATAAAAGTTAGAATTATTATTACTTTGCTGATGAGAATGCTGAAATTTGGCAAGCTATATGTAAGGCTTGCATAGTGCCACATGTTATTAAGTGGCATATATAGTATTTACAATTGTTAAAAACAAGACCACAAGCCCAAAAATGGAGTCACTTATGCTAAGCCCCATGTCACCAAACCCTGACTTAGCTTAATTACAGTTTTGGCTCCCCCAGAAATGGAATCTTAAATCAATCAGTTGGGAATCATCTGATCAGCACTAGTTAGGTCATCTGCCCGGTAGACCCTTGGCATCCACTAAAGGAAAGTGACCTTGTCATAACCAGTCTGCTTTTTTGCCTAATGTATCTTCTTGTTGCTGCTTCCTTCTGCCCGTAAAAGTCTCTCATTTTGTACAGCTCCTCAGGGCTCTTTTCTATCCTGCTATATTGGATGCTGCCCGATTAGACTGATTTTTACTCAGGCTCTTAAAGTGTTTTAATATGTTTCAGTTTATCTTTTAACACACTTTATCTCAAAGGTCAATTTTTTTCTTCAGTCTGAAGCAAATTCTTAACGATTATTTCCTTTTTAATAACTCACTGTGAAATGTCTAAACAGATAGAGGGAAAAATGAGTAGAAATGGATTGTATACTAGTATACACCCACCTATCCACCAATGTTGGGTAAATTTCCTTTGATGGACATTTTTAACTCCAGCATGTGTCTCAAAAAAACTTGAGGTATGACCTTCAAAGGAACTGAAGCTCATCTCTGGTGCATCATGGTTTTTATTTCTGACTTTTACTAGCCTAAAAAAAGAAATCTTGATACAAAAATAAGCACTTAGGGTCATTGAAACCCTTCTCTTATGATTAGGCATAAAAATATGCCCATTTCAAACATACCCTGAAATAGTAACAGAATCAGCATGTAGCTCAATTCCAAGAATTCCAAGGGTGTTTTTCCACTTTCATTAAAATGCACTGCAATGAAGAAATTATGTGAATATCATTTAAAGCTTTACAAGGAAACTCCTTAAAATTGATAGTTATAAGTGTTTACAATACAAATTCAAAGTGATTACATGATGATTAGCACTTGCTTATATGTGTCTTAAGAAACCACACAATCTGATTCCAAACAGCAATCTCTGAATACTTGACCTTGATGAGCCTGATGCTGATTTTGGTGATAGAACTTTTTAAATTAAGATTTTATTATCATAAAGTGACAAGCGGTGGCTTGTCACTTTCTAGTATTTATGTATCAGGGCAAGAGTAGAATACCTACCTACCAGTAGCCTAATTTTGGTTTCAAGTATCAAGTTAGTAATTTCAGGGGTAACAACAAAAATAAAACCTAGTATTTTTGACTATTTAGTAAATATGTGCAAGGCAATGCTATAAGCACTTTTCTTGGAATTAATTCTATTAAATTCTGTATTTTCTTTTTTTTTTTAACAGACCCTGGTGTTCTTTAAAGGAAAACTAGGGATCCAATTCTAGCTTGTCATTCCTAACTAATGGTGACTCCTTGATTTCTGCAGTTCCCTATATGTAGGTTCTTCACTCCAGCCTCTAGATGGAGCTCAAGGCCTCTTCACCTGAAGGGATATAGAAGTTGGATATGAGTCAATGATGGTGTCTAGATAATTGAGGATGTTCTGGTATGGGCCATCATATTGCAAATGGCGCCTGCTTAGATGAATGAAAGTTGTCTTTCATCCTTTTACACTGAAATTTCTCTCTGTTTACCCTCTTTTGGCCCAAATATTAGAATCAAGCAGGATCAGGGTGAGGCCCAGAGATGTGAGCAATGAGAAAATCCAAAGGTACTATTTTTCTGTGTGTAATGTAAAAAAAGCCCTTCAATTTTAATATGGTCCAGCTTAACCAACAATATATTAGATATAACTAAAGAGACCAGCTATCTGCATCATGAAAAGCCACTATGAGATAAGGGAATAGGAGCAGGATAACAATCCCATCTGGAAGGAGAAGTAGAGGAAACACAGATCAGATACTATACTACTCTGTAGAAATCCTGATAGCCCTCCAACCTACTTTGGGGGTAGGAAAAAGTCCTTGATTAGGGTTGTAATCCACTCTGGGAGTAGACATTGTCCTTTTCCATTGTCCGTTGGGGTCCCTGGCCACTATTGGGAAAATTACTCATTTCCCATCATCTGATTCCTTAGCCACATCTGAAATGGGAATCAGGGAGTACAGGGAGTACACCCTCCCTGGTCGCTGATAAGCTTTCTTAGCTTGGATCCTGCTTTCAAAAGGTTAAGGGTATAGAGTAGTTTCAGCCTTAAACAATCTCACTCTTTTTCAGTCTAGGCTTGTGGTTCTTTGGGCAATACACCTCTCTCAGTAACTTAGTATCATTTTCTTTTCTTTTCTTTTTTCTTTTCAGCGCATTTGAATCCCATCAGTTCCATTTGGCAACTGTCACACACACACACAATTCTTTTGAGACCTAATTCTGATATCTGTTATATTTATTCCACTACTTGCCTTTAATTTTCTGTTCAATTACAAATATTTACTTGAGCCTGTTAGCTTTGGTAGGAAAGCCACTCCTTTAAGATCTTTGCCCTGAGCTATTTTGCCCAATTAAAAAGATCTACTGAGTGCCATAATCTTAACTGAGTCTTCAGGGTTCCATGGGGGTATGGCTCCAGTTTGAGTAGCAGATTTATTGAGCCTAGAAATGAGAGCGGCATTGTAAAATTAACAGCTTTGAGTGATCTCTTAATAGTAACATGGCTAGTGAATGAAGGTGAAAGTAGACGACCCAAAGGAAAGCCAATTCAGAGACTGTTTCCATTCATTCAATATACATGTATGGTGTATCCACTACATTCCAGTACTATTCTAGATTTTAGTAATATAAAAGTAAACAAAACAAAACAACAACAACAAAAAAAAACAGACAATAGTTTCTGCCATCTTGGAGTACTATTTAGGTGGCCAATTTGAAAACGTCTTTCTGGCCTGGGCAATGGCAGATACCAGTGAGTTTCTTTTCCTCATTCAGGATTCCCATTCTTAGTGAGCAGCATCTCCTTCAGGCTGCTCGGTTCCTCGGTCTGATTCTCTCTCCCAAGTGTAGAATGAGATTCATTAGGATGGGGTGCTCTGGGATTCCTCTAAATTCAATGAAATTCTCCCAATAGCTCTATTTCCTCACAGTCCCTTTGACATCACTCTATCCTTCTCAGAAATGTCAGAAGATTCCAATTTCCTCACTAATCAGAAGGGAGACCTTTGACAAAATGACTGTTTGTGAACTCTATGAACTGCAGGTAAACTTTTAGTAGGCTACTATTATTTTGACTTTTCTTTCAATCACCGTGTCTTTGGCATTTGATCACTCTGTGTTCTTTTTCCTTTTCAAAATAGAATGTGGTCTTTCTGGATATTTAAAATGCTCAAAGATAAATTATAATGATCCTTAAAGGAAAAGAAAAAAATTACAGGGGAGAGCAGGTGGAGAGATGGTTACAATTATACAATTTTAATATTTTCTATAAACTGATATAAAGAATCCCCTATAGAACTTACTGCAAAGTAGCAGTCTTATTTTTCTTTTTATGATACTATTAAAGCTTAAGTGTGACATGACTTTTTCCACGATTATAACTCTTAAGGAATCCTTCTAGAATCATAAACCTTACTGATTACTACTACTGGAATATGCTACTTTCTAGGATAAAAATCTGTAACATTCTGGAACAAAATCTAGATATTTCAGTTTAATATTTTCTGGAACAAAATTTAAGGATGATACTGGCTTATTATTGGACGACTTTTACTGGTCCCTCTTCAGAAGCCCAAGATACCTATAGGATTACCTTCTCTTGAAGAAAAAAAAAAATCAATTTCTTTAACATAGAGAAAGAAGTAACCCTAGAGACCAGTGACATAGCTACTTGTAACTGAAGGCAGCTCACTGACTTAAAGAGTAGTGGATGACTAGAATATGAAAGAAACACCAAGTCTGTGTGGATAAACAGATACTGCCTTTGCAGAGGACTGGATGTCCAAAGTTTACACAGCCGTTTAGTCTGCAATAACCAAAACGGTTGACCAAGTTTGCTGATAATGTTGAGATGCAGGTCATGAAGCTTCCATCCTGCTGAAGCAAACCACAGCAGGGGCAGCCTAGTTCTAGCCCTGCCAGCAATAGCATCAGACTCTGGATTGTGGTGTGGAGGTGGATCCTGGGCAAGCAGCTACAGTAGCAGGGCCCCAGTTTGGCAGATCTTCAATCGTAGGATAGCTGGCAGATCTCCTGGTAGCCCTGTTCTCCAGTATAGCTTAAGGAGCTACTTCCAAAGGCTAAATCTAGAATCAGTATTTTTTTTAATCCTAAAAATAACTTTGTAATCCATTTAATACCCTGCAGTAAGTTCCTTTATGCTTTAAATAGCCAGAGCAGATTCTTTCTGGGGAAGTCATGTTGTTACTATCACCACCACTCTCATCAGAAAACATTATAAGTACTAGGAAGAATTTTATTTTCTAAAATTCTGTTTCACTTGAACACTCAGATCTTTGACCACAGATACTGAGAGTTGTTGCCTTGAAGTGAGAGGCTCATTCCAATCATTTTCAAGAAAACGACTGCCAAATACACATGTCTAATAACCATAATTTCCATTAGTTATTATTTTAAGTAAAAATGGTATTCTGAATAAAACAAAAACAAAACAAAAAACCCAAAACAGCTGATGTAGCTCTTAATGCAAACAACCTCACAAGTGTTTTTTTTCCGGAGACACCCATCAGATTTCAGAAGTGCTTTATGCACACTTTCTATTTTGTCACACAGACTATTGAAAAGCTATACTTCATGACTTGAGATTTAACTGAATTAATGATTTTACTGCTACTGCTTCATCAAATATAATAACTGCTAGGACCTTTTGGTGTCTTGATTCATGCTGAGGCACCAGTTGTTTTACCATCATTGCTCTTGTGTGATTATAATTGCACATGTCAACACAGTGAAAAGCAATTAATGTCTTAATATTGTTATGAGAGGAGTTTTCATGTGATGGACCCCCTGAAAGAATGTTGGGGACATTCAGAGTTTCACAGACCATACTTTGAGTATGGCTAGTCTACTTCTACATAAAGTTGAGCCCACACTCAGAATTGTGTACACATTTGGCAATTTTTGGTAGAACTCAAATAATTCCAATATTTGTTTATGATGCGAAGCTGAGTTGACTACTTTCAATAATACCTGTATTTATTTTCAATCTTGTGATATCTGATTTTGCCCCACCAAGTGAAGGGTCACTAAAACTGTTCATTAAGAAGCCCTTAAAAGAGCAAATGTGGTTAATATACAATAGTAGACTTTGTCTAACTGGAGGAGCTTTTTCTAACAGACATATTTTACACAAAAGTAGCTGCAGATTTTAATTTTGATTAAAAATAATTAAACAGATTTTTGTCCTCATATGTGTTGTTTTTATTTTAAAATTACACAATAGAAATGGAACTCAAATTACCACAACTCCAATAGCAAGAAGAGGCAATAAATTAAAATAGGAAAATTGAACAAAGCATTTTTTCCCCCCTAAAACCATGAGTCCTGCTTCACCTTAGTCATAGCTTGGCTCCCACTTGGCCATTTATCAGATGCCTAAGGGAACTCCCTTCTAAAGAGAAGGAGATCTTGGACTTTTCTTATCCCATTGATAACATTAGAGAAAAGATATTTTAAAGAGTACATCTTAAGATTACAGTTAATAGAAAAGGGAACTTTAAACTCTATGCTTACTAAATCAAGAAATCCCAGCCCAAAGAATCCAGAAATTTCGGGCTTCGCTGGTGGCGCAGTGGTTGAGAGTCCACCTGCCGATGCTGGGGACACGGGTTCGTGCCCCGGTCTGGGAAGATCCCACATGCCGCGGAGCGGCTGGGCCCGTGAGCCATGGCCACTGAGCCTGCGTGTCCAGGGCCTGTGCTCCGCAACGGGAGAGGCCACAACAGTGAGAGGCCCATGTACCGCAAAAAAAAAAAAAAAAAAAAGAATCCAGAAATTTGTTTTCTTTTCTTTCAATCTTAGTTATGATTTTTTTGTTTTGTTTTTCTCAGGCAGGATGAAAGAGGCCTGAAGTCCGCTATAAAAATTAGACGTTTTCCATTAACAGATTCTTTTTTCTCTGTTTGTCATATAAGAAAACTAAGATGCTTAGATGCTAAATGACTTTCACAATCAAGATGATACCTTTAGTAAGGGTTAGGACTGTTCATAAGTTTTCAATACCTTTTCATAAAATTTATTTCTGGATCTTTATAAATGGCTGTCTAAGGAGACAAATGAATGAATAAATAAATGAATGTGTGTACAGTCCAGTTACTTTTCGGTAGAACTTAAGCCACCAGTTTTTTGTTTTTTTTCCCCTGATGCATAGACAAACTATTTCAGGCCAAATATCATCTTTATTCCATTTCAATCTCCTGACACCTGATTTTTTTCACCCTCACTGGAAGGGTAACTCAAACTTTACTCCTCAAGTATCTATTGAAAGAGCAAATGCTGTTAATTCTCAAAGTCGAATTTAGTTTAACTAGAGGAGCAGTTACCAAAGGCTTTTTGTAATTGATGTATTTTACATAAAATCAGCCTTTCCTCCATTCATGGGCTTTTAACATAAAAGGAATTGCATTTGTATGGAGACTGCAATTTACCTGGTAATTTTTCATCACAACTGAAGTCCTTTATCTTCTGTCAGCCAACACTGGGAAGCAGAGGAGGGTTTTATCCACGCTACTTTAAGTAACAGAGGAGGTCCAGAGCAGCCTTTAGGAAGACGACGCTGGAAGTGTTTATGTCTTCCTTTATGTGTGTTGTCTAAACTGAAATGTTTTTTGCAATAGTAGACAACCTGGTATTGTTAAAAACAGATTTTAAGTTATAGATGGTGAATTATCAAAATGTAGAAACTGCACTTTAATTGTACATACTTATTCTCTAGTCAAATTTCATGCTAGAATATAATGGCAATTTAATTAAATAATCACCTATCAATAACCTTTGCCTGCTGTATACATTCTTTCCTCAACAACATTCACAGGAAAACAAATGTGTGTAGTCCTTTATTTTCCTTATCCTGAAAAAATGTATTGTGAGAGCTCTCAAGAATCGTAAAAGGCAATGCCTACACGATAAGAAAGAAAACGAATCATTGACCCTTACATCTTTAGTTGTACAGAATGGCATTTCTGTGCTTCATAATTAGTTCATGCACTTGTTTGCTGAGCATGTGATGAGATCAACTCTCCTTAAAGCTTAGGACTTTTACAAAGAAAGAAGGTTGCCATTCTTGCATTGAAAACATTGTTTTATAGATAAGGTTAGGTAACTTTTTCAATTTTTCTTAGTACTATAACAGAAAAGCAGAAAATGGGATGTTATCAAAAATTCATCCTTTCTGCCATACCACATTCTAAATCAATTCAATTTTATAGATACATACTTTTTCCTTCCATAATCTTTAAGATAAGCAGGAATTAATCAAGAAGTTAAGAGGGAGAAGAGCAATTAAATCAGAGGTGAGAGTATATGCAAATCCACAGGAGTATAAAACAACATGGTACCTTGAAACACATTTGAGTTGCCTCCGCAGGGGAGAGGGATGTGGAGGACTGTGTTCTGGAATTGCCACTTGACCTGAAAGCTATAGAAAGATACTCGCAGATCTTCAGCAAGAAGGTGACATAATCATATATGGTCCGTGTGTGTGCATGCTTTTTAATTTTTCTTAAGAACATCCTGGCAGCTGTGTGGAAGGTGGATTTTAGAATGATGTGATAAAGACAGAGAGTTGTTACAGCAACCTGGAGGAGTGTATAGAGATTTGAGTCAAATCGGTAGCTGTGAATCTAGAGAGGAGGGGTGGCTTTGCATGATATTTGAAGAACAGCATTTGAGTGGTATGTATTGAATGCCAGAGGAGAAAGAGGGAAATTTAGAAAGAATCCATAATTTCTCACTTGAACAACTGGGTCACATTATCATTATCTGGGGTGATCTCTAACATACGCAGAAGAAACTTTTTTTTTTTTGGTAAAGATTATTTTTCAATTTTGAACATGTCAAATGTGTGGAATGTTTAGAGGACATTGCCTAACACATGGAAAGTACTAAAAATATTTGTTCAGTGAATTATGGCCATAGAGTCTAGGCTGAAAATATAAATTTTAAAAAATATTGGAATAAAGAGGTTAGTGATGAGATTCAGAGTGAGTATATGAAAGAAGAAGGAAAGAGAATAAATATTCCTTAGAAAATGGTAACTTTTAAGAAACAGAAGTTTCAAGATTAAGGCTGGGGAATCATAGAAATTAAGAAGAGAGACTTCTGGAAGTAGTCAAAGTCACACAGATAGAGAATGGCAGAGCTAGGAACAGAACTCACGTATCTTGATACTTGGACTACTGTGCATTTTCCTTCACAGAAAATGATCTTTTACTTTTACCAGGATCTTAATATGTCTCTCAGAAATATAATTTGTTCAATCATTCATTCATTTCCTTATCCAACAAACATTTATCCCAAATACCTGATACTTCTCAAGGCTGAAGTCTTAAGAATGACAAAAATTCCAGGAGCTTTTATTAGCAAATAAGCCTGACAAAACACTGGATTTGCTGAAGGGTGTAGAATGAACATAAAGCTTAATGCCACTAGTGCCTTTTTTCTTTTGTCATCAAGTAATGTTAGTTTGGAAACCTTAATCAATCCACACCCAGGACTCCTCACCTCCCATGAGAGGTTAATACAAAAAGGTCTACTTAGGTCCAAAATATTCCTTTCATTCTATAAAAAGCTAAAGTAGGAACACCCAGTACTCTTTTACTTAGCTGGATGCGTCTTACATTTTGTGTCAATGTATCATTGATTTATTTCATTAGTTCATTCATCTATTCTCTCATGCAACATACCAGTACTAAACATCCTGTGTGTGTCATTGAATGAGCTGTCTCTAGAATCACTCTGAGGAACTAAAGAAGGACAAGAAAATCTTGGGAGAAAGTAATACTTAAGTTTACCTTTCAGCATGAGCAAGAAGAAATCAGACTGAAGAAAGAGGCCTGCCGGGCAGGTCACAAATCCATGCAAAAAGAAAATGCCTGATGTCAAGACTGTGGGAAACTAGAGTTGAGTTTCTGTAGGTAATTGAAGGACAATAAGGTTATAAAGAAAGTTTAAAAAGAAAAACAAAACAGATCATGAATAAGCCTAAGCGCTAAATTAAGGAGGTGGCACTATATCACAGATCTGCACAGTGCTCTTAGGGGAGTTTGAGCCTGGAGGGACAGTTCGATTGACACATTAGTTCCTTCTCTGTGGCAGCTGAGGAGAGGCTGGCCCAGGGGCAGCAGAGACCGGAGGCAGAGAGAGCAGTTGGGATGGCACCTATAATTTTGTTACCTTGTCACTTATCCAGAGGGGTAAATTACTTTGAATCATCATCATAAACATCTTTTTGAGTTTTGGCAATGACATTCCAATCAATTATGATTAAAGACACGACTGTCATTCTGGGTTCTTGGGAGATTTCTCTTAATATCTTGAACTTACGTCTGTCAGAAGACACAATAAGAAGAGCAGCCTAGACCTCCTCTGGGCAGAGAATAAAACACACAAATGATAAAATAATAGGAAAGAGGCACTGGGTGATGGCTCCAGGGGCAGAATTAGCGTATCACTCTGTTGACATCAGTATATTTTAGAGAAAGATAGCAACAATGACAAAATTAATTCATTCTCTTCCAAATCTAAAGAACATGTGATATTATGTAGATATTATGTAGAAAATAGATTTTGAAGGATGCCTCTTCAAATGGCGTACCATGTCATCTACCCACACTGGAGATCCAACTCTAACAACTGACTTGTATATTTCACGCTCACCTACTGGTTCCCTCGGGAACGGAAAGCTCACGGTTTTGCATTTGTTTCTCTCAGTTTATTCCTAATGGTAAGTCACTAAGGTGTTAACCATCACATTAATACTTGCTTTGTTAAACACAGCCTAGTGACACTAACAGCTCTCTCGACTTCGTCAGAACTGCCCTTTTTTTTCCTCGACTTTAGACAAGCCTGACTTTGCATGAGTCTAACTTCTCAGTGTTATATTTTCACTGTCACACTTTTTCAGCATCTACATGTCATTGTCACTTTGCGTGAGTCTATCACTTGCTCCTGATTTCTTCCTTTGGTTCTCATTACAGACAGCCTAGTTACCAAAGCCAGTTTTAATGGGCCTGCTCCTTTACAACCAGACTGCTTTAAATCAAACCAACCAGTGATTATGAGCAACTTTATTATTTTGCAGTTGTAAAAAAAAGTTTATGTCTGTAACCTTAACATATCCTTCTAATAATCCCATAAAGAAGGTATTATTATAACCTTTATATAAATAAGGAATATGTGACTCTGAGAAGTAAAGCAACTCATTTTAAGAGAGATTTGGGGGAGAGGACAAGGTTCAAATCCTCGAGCTGCTGCCTGGCTAGTTGTGAGACCCAGAGTAACTCTTTTCTTCCCTGAGACTCATTTCTTCATATAACAGTATTGATGACTTCTAGGAATCTTTAAACTTCATAAATTCAGTAATACTAAGTCATCACTGCTCTTTCTAGAATGTTAGGTTTTATCTCTAAATCTGAGTTTAGACCATATGCTGACCTTCTTTCCTTTCTCTTAAGAATATATAAGTGGATTTAAATTTTCAAAGCTATTCTTGAGGACTTAAGAGGCACGACAGAATCAGAAACTATGATATTATACACGCATTTTTTTCACATATTATTGTTTTGAGGCAACTGAGGGAACGGATGATCAACTCTAGGTAAAACTTCATGCCTCATATTTCTTTCTTAATTCAAAACAACCAAATAACCAAATAAACAATATGTCAATAAAAATAAAATGTTTTTCTTGCAAAATCCTATTGGTGGCTGATATTCCATTTATATAGCTGAAACTTCTGGAATTAAAGAAGGTTTAAATGGTAATTGCGCATTCTGGCTGCCACATTCCCTTTGCAGCAGACAGCAGGAAAAAGTCTTAAAACTGCGAATGCTGGGGCCGGACTGCCTGCATGTGAATTCTGGCTCTCACGTACTATCTGTATAAACTTGTGCATCATCAATGAGGCATGACACAGAATCCACACATGCCTCAGTTTCCTCACCTATAAAACGGAATGATCAAACAGTGTCTCATTTTAGACTGCTTGTAAGAGTTATAAGTAGCCATAAGTATGAAAATCTCAAATTTGTGTTTAACACTTACATAGCATTTTGTAGTTTCTAAGTACAGTACATATGATACCTAGATGAGACTTTAGACTGAACGGTAATAGTCTAATGAATTGAGACTTTTGGATGCTAGGATGGGGTGATGTATTCTGCATGTGAGATGGACATGAATTTGTGGGGATCGTAGGGCAGACTGTAGTGGACTGAAGGGGGGTCCCCTAAAAATATGTCCACCTCTCAGAAACAATGAATGTGACTTTAATTTTTTTTTTAAGTTTTTGTAGATTTAATCAAGTTGCAGGTCTTGAGATGAGATCATCCTGCATTATCTGGGTGGCGACTAAATCCAATGACATGCATCCTCATGAGAGGAAGGCAAAGGGAGATTTGAAATAGAGAGCAGAGAAGGCCATGTGAAGGTGGAAGCAGAGACTAGAACTGTACAGCCACAAGCCAAGGATGCCTGGAGCCCCTAGAAACAGGCAGAAGCAAAGAAGAGTTCTCCTCTAGAAACTCCAGAGGAAGTATAGCCCTGCTGATGCTAATTTTACACTTATGGCCTCCAGAATCCCCGAAGGATAAATGTCTATTGTTTAAAGCCACCTAGTTGATGGCAATTTTCTGTGGCAGCAGTAGGAAAATAATACAGGTAATTAGAAATATGGGCCTGGAATCCAGCTGAGAAATTAGAGCTAGAGATGTGACTTTAATGGTCACCACTGAAGACAGTATTCAAAGATATAATACTGGGGCTTCCCTGGTGGCGCAGTGTTTGGGAGTCCGCCTGCCGATGCAGGGGACACGGGTTCGTGCCCCGGTCCGGGAGGATCCCACATGCCGCGGAGCGGCTGGGCCCGTGAGCCATGGCTGCTGAGCCTGTGCGTCCGGAGCCTGCGGTCCGCAACGGGAGAGGCCACAACAGTGAGAGGCCCGCAAACCGCTAAAAAAAAAAAAAAAAAAAAAAAAAGATATAATACTGGATAGACTTCCACGGGGAAAAAGTATGGAGAGAGAAGAGATAAGATCAAAGGATTGAGCTCTGAGGGAATACAATGTTTTAAAAAGTGAGAAAACTGAGAAAGATCCAGAAAAAGATACTGAAAATAAGGAAGAGAAAGTAGAAGAACCCAAAGGGAAAAGGACCCTTGAATCCACATGAAGAAATAACTTCAAAGAGAAAGGTTTAGCAATGGGTCAAATGCTGCTAAGTGTCAAGTAATATGATGGCTAAGAATTTACTACTGGATCTGGCAAGTAGCAGTATCAGATAACATGAATAATGATAAGTTCAAATACAAAGACCCAGTTGGCTTAGGCTCAAAAGAGATTATGGATTGAGGTTATGAAATTGCAAAGATGGAGAATATACTTGGAAGTTTTCTCATGACACAGAAGAAGAAAAATCATGCAAAAAGTTTATCCCACGTTTCACACTATTATCACACAATTTCTCTGCATCCATTTAACAGGAAATGTTCCAAATATGTCTATATTTGCAGTAATGAAGGAAAAAAAACTCACACTTTTATACACTATTAAGAAAGAGAAAATAAAGCAAATAGATGAGACAGGAGAGAAAGCAAACAATTAGCTGTCTTGCAATGTGCAGTCTGAAGGAGATGGGGTACTGTGTACAAGTGTGAAGGTTTACAGACGGGCATGGACAGGGTCCTGGAACCGCATTTTCCTCCATGAGTTACTAGGGATGTTTATATACAACTGGAGTTTTTGATGGAAGAAATCAACTTCCAAGTTGAGTAGACACTGACAAAGTTTTCTTCAATGTGCTAATGTCATAGATGCTTAAAATGTAAATACCATTGTTTTGCTTTCTAACAATTATCATACCAACTATCGGACATGATGTAGTCCTTAAATTAAAAAACAAAAACAAAACAGAAAACTTTATTTTCAAATGGAGCCCGGCCATATTCACAAGGTAAAAGATGTGAAATCAAGCTACTTAGCATCTTTCTTAATTTGTCAAGTATAAACAATAATAGCTGTCTTGTCCGTTTGCATGGTTGCTGTGAACAATCTGAATAAGGTAATGAATTCAAATTGTGTGACATATATTGTGTCATAAATAAATATTAACTGTCATCATTTAAAATTACTTTATTATTTTGACTACTGTCCTCATTCCTGCCTTCAAGTAATTCAGAGTCTAGTGCGAAAGAATTTTGGTAAAAAGCTAAACACATAAGATGGAAAGAGCTTTGGAGGTGAACGGTGGTGACGGCTGCACCACAATATGAATTCAATGCCACTGAACTGGACACTTAAAAGGATGAAGATGTTAAATTTGATGTTATGTATATTTCATAAGTATAAAAAAAGTATTAAATAATTCCTAAAAAAAAAAAAAAACTAAGCAAAGATGCAGCACAGCGTAAGTACTCTAATGGAAGAAGTTCAATGTTCAGGTAGGCACTAAGCTCAACTAGCTGTACCACTTCACTAGTGCTCTATTAAACATACCCGTGGCATCATATTTGGAACTGCGTTAAGTCTGTACAACAGCACAGAATGATTTATGGAGTGATGCTCTGCTGCTCCAACAGGACTTCATTTGCATGAAAAAAGGACAATTTGATCCTTCGGTATGTAATTTTCAGAGAACAGCTTTCCTTGAGCATTATTCTTGGTTTGCTTTCACTTAGGAAGAAATTCGTCCTTTTAGAAATATATGTTGCAATCACATGACAAGCGACAGGAGGGGAAGGTTGGAGAAAACAATTTCTGGACTTGAGTCACTTTGTTTTTGGTAAGAAGATTAAGTTGCTGGTGGCATTTAAGTACGTGTGTCTGAATAAGAGTCTCCCCCACAAACTCCATTCATTCAATAACTTCCCACAGTCTGACTAAACGTTCTAAGATCTGAAAGCTTAAACCAGAGAGAGCAGTGTGTGCAGGTGGTTCAGTGACTGCCTTCACACTTGCTCGGAAGGGCACTGGATGGGCACCTTTGACCCAGAGAATCTCTCCATGGGTGGTGATAGTGTCAGAATCCCTGCTTTATTACTGTAACTCAACTAAGCTTAATCCATCTTCACCTCATTCAATCCATTCTTCATGCTATGTAGGACTACATTACTGGTTTATTTATAATCCTTTATATATATATATAATATATGTACTTAACATAACACACAAGGTCCTCCATCATCTGTCCTCTCATCTCCGGACAAGCTCTCCACCTTTTCATTTCTATTTACAACCTGGTTAAAAGGAAGTGCTCATAGCTCACCACAGACACGGTGCTGTATCAATGTCTTTGCTTTAGCTGCCATTTTCCTCCTCCTTGTCTGACTTCCTCCTGGTTAGGCAGGTGCCAACTCTTGCATGTGGCCTTTTCCTGATCTCAGGTTTAAAGTTTCTCCAGGTGCCTCTATCTGCTCTCAACGTACTCTGTTCTCACAGTTCAGTCAGTCATTCTCAACTTATGGTGAGTCACAAATACCTTTGCCTATCTGTTGAGATTTATAGAGGTTCTTTCCAAAAAAATAAGCAACTTCACATATATACCTGTTTCATCCAGCTTCAGAGTGTTCTGAGATTCTTCTCTGAATATATTTTAGGGAATTCCCCACTCTGGATTATGAGTTCTTACGGTCAGGTACTGTGATTTGCTATTCCGGTATAACAAAGTTCTGTACCTATAATAACCCAACCGTAATATGTGCTTAAGTGAGCCAGGTTAATAAGCTAAGCAACAATGATTAACTAAGTACCTAATATACACCAGTCACTAGATGCCAAGGAGTCGGAGCCAGCATGCTTAGATACATAACTCTGTCCTTTTGCTCTACTGAGATATGTTTCATGGCAACAGCTGAATATGAAGGTATACATGGGACAGCTTTGTGCCATGGAGTGGGAGTGGGCAGTCAAGTCCATAAGTAGGCCCTCTTCTCTTCTTCTTACATTATAGGTTCACCCTAAGGTATGTCATAAATCAGCATGATTCTGTTCTTTCTTTATGTCGATGGCATTTGCATTTCTATCTTTAGCCTTCATTGCTCCTCTTAGCTCCTGATCACCTAAAATTTTCTCTTAGATGTTTGAAAGGCACCTCAAACCAGCATGGACAAAATAAAAGGCATGATCATTTCCACTAAGTCTGGTTTTCTAAAAGCTCTGCTATTCACACGGTTGGCTATATAAAGTAGAAATCACAATTCATTTTTGATATCTCCTTCTATGTTTATATATCTAGATACGAATGTACATAAAACTTAACCACTTCCTACCATATAAAGTCAGTTTATTTAGAGTCAGTTTTCCTATTCTTATATCATGAGGGCTTAACACATTGCTTGGAACTGGAACCCCATAGATACATAGATAGTAAATAAATAAACGAACAAATGTACTGTCTGTGCTTTTTCCTGCTTTTTGTATTTATCCTGGTTGAATCCAGATTTGATGGTTAGGATGGGATAGCCATTTGGGCCTGGGAGTTGAAAGCTGTGAATAGAGGATAATGAATCAGTAATATGGAACGATCTCGAGTTCCTGGTAACTATGGAGTAACTGTAATAGACTGCTCATATCTTCTATACTGGACTGCTTATGTAATGGAACAAGGAGTAAACCTCTACACCATTTAAGTCACTCTTACGTTGAATGTTCTACTACTCAGAACCAAGGCTAAATGTCACTAATACAAGTAACCTGTTCGTCCACCATGAAGCCTTCTGGATATTTCCAATTTTTCTTACTTTCAATTTCTATATACTAAACATTAATAATTGTGTGAGACAAATGTTCTGGTTTCTTTAAGAAAAATTATGTTTTCTCTGAAGCTGCGTTTCCCGTGAAGAGTGGACCCATCCTACTGCTCGGCTCTTGGCAGCCCACAATGCATACACCCAATGTTCTCATGTGTTTGTTCGTGGTCTCTTTTTTATTGGGAATGAAGTTCCTTGCTTCCTTTAATAATCTAACTCTTCTGTCATAGAGTACGCATGTTCAACAATATTTAATGAATAAGTGAATTTATTAACAAAGAATGAATGAATATTAAATTTTGATTCTGAATTCAGGAATTCTTCTATGAAAGGAGAGATTCCTGTCAGCTTTAATACTTAGGAAAGTATCCTGGAGAATATTAAAAGCGATATGGTCCTTGAATATTGGTAAAACTTAGATTAAAGAAGCTAAGGAGGAAGGAGAAGCTCTTCCTTTATCATTCTCTTTGAAGAAAAACTGCATAAACCAACAAACAGTGTTGGAATTGAACAGAACTTTGCTGTCATCACCATTTTTAATGAGAACTGTGCTGCGCCCTACCTCTAGCTCTTGATTAATCATCGATGATCTTTAACAATCCATCTTCATACAACTCTTTCACTTGGGGGCCACCATCCTGAATAACTGATGCTGCTATTCGTTTACACATAACATTTCCCATAGTGCAAATATTATATAGGTAATTAATATGTATCAGACAAATCTTCAGTTTCTGTTCCTCACCAATAACCTCTCAAGCCATTTATTAATTGAATGTAATTTATTAGCAACAGTCATTGCACTCTAAATCTCAGTACAGCTTAAGTTCATTTAAATTCTTAATTTGCATTTTAAATGTAAGTTTTCTCAAACCATTTCCAAACTTAAATAGTTTCCAAACTTTGGTATAAATAAGCAAAAAATATAAGTGTATTCCAGAACCTCAAACGCACAAAACAAACATTAGAATCCTTAAATGTGGCCTGGTCTCTAAGTTTTAAGTAAGAAGACCTAGGTTAAAGTCAGAAGTCTGCTACTTTTTGTTGTTAGTTTGGACAAGTTACTTTAGCTCCCAGGGCCTCAGATTCTGTAAGGGATAATGGTAAATACCCCATGGTTTGATTCTTTTATCAGATTTCCCCAAGTGAATGAAATTCTTTGAAAAGCAGATCTTGTGGCTTATTTTACTTAATCCTCAATTACAAGTAAACTATAAAGTTTATACTAGGCACTCCATTTATATTGTATGAATTTTCATTAGACAGATTAATTTATATAAAATAAATTAAGACTAATGATGGAACAAGATAGGTAAATAGAAAAGGAAGAAGAAAATAATGGTACATCTTAGGTGTTCTCAACCATGACATCCCCAAGGTCCTTCAGTATTTATTTATTGGTCATACTTCCACTTCCAGCAGTAACACTTTATCAGTCATAGACGCCCCATGATTCTATCTTTTCTCCAGCATCATATTGGCTCTCAAAGCTGGCCATAGAGAGAGAGACACTTTCTATTTCAGGAATCATTTTCTAAAATCATGTTTCCTGTGAGAAGTCTGCCCTCCTTCTTCTAATCTTCTAACCTTACGTGTGTACGTGTGTGTGTGTGTGTGTTTGTGTGTGTGTATGCAACATATAGAGATAATATATTAGGATCATTTAAAGTCTCAATATTAAGGTTCCCTTGAAATTTAACACAGAAAAGAAAGTAAAAATGGCCAACATTAATAGAACTTTACATATTTTTATAGAACCAGAGCTGAATTAATTGTAGGAATAAGGACATAATATTAACTTTTTGCATTGCTTATAAAAAACATTGACTCGGCTTGAAATTCAATTCTTTTTGCAGAAATTATTGCCTAATAACAACAAAAAAGGAATGAATAGAAAATAGCGTATCAGTGATGCTATATAGCACAACACTAATGCTTCTATGTGAGACAGTAATATTATTCTGTCTATTCAAGAATTTTCATAAGTTGCCTGTCTCCCTTGATCCTATACTTTCAAGAAATCCCAACACTCTCATGTCCTACATGATTGCTATAACATAGTTACCCCCATTATTCAACAGTTTATGAGATAAAGAGGGGAGAAGTATTAGAGAAAGTATCTGTATCAGAGGTAAGCCAATTTTTAAGATTTTCTTTTTTAAAAATTCTATTTCCTAAATGGAGAGATTATTTTATTGAATCATAAGCATATAGACCCTTCTTACTGGTTTCTGCTCTGTCCTAATTCTTCATTTCTGTCTTGGCTTCCGTTCTTTAAAAATTATTTACAGCTTGTTTCTATGGCTTCTGCTACCTCAGTTTCCTCATAAACACTTTGCCTAATCCTTTATTATTTCTCTATCTACTTTTGTTTTCCCAACCTAATTTGACTTCTAGGATCTAACTAGTTAATACTGATTTGTTAACTTCTTATGAGAATAGGACTGGAGAAAAATGAATCAACAGTACCACAGCAAAAATTGCACTGGACAAAGTTAAACAGTCAAGGAAGATTTTATTCAAGGCTTTTGCAATAGGGGAGAGAGACTAGAACTAAGTCTACACTCCAATCTGCTGCGACAAAGGGCAGAAGGGTTTTTAAAGGCTGGAGAGAATTACCAGAAAAAGTACTGGAGAAATTTAGTAGGGAGGTTAGTCACTGGGATGTGTTGAACACATTGGGTTATCTCCTTATTTTGCAGATATTTTCATCTGTGATTAGACCATCTGTGTTTGCTAATTGGCACCCACCAAAGTTCGACAGGATAGGGATAATATCTTCTTTGATGATTACATTTCCAAAGGACCCCTCCCAGGTTCTTGAGAAAGACATGCCTGGTTTGTAAAACTGGCAAGAGGCTTTTAAAAAGATTTACCTATACCTCAAGGGGGCAGAGAAAGAATTTACACTTGCAAGTATTTTACAGAAAATTCTTAGGAAAAGGGAAGTCAGTGCCTTGAGTCAGGAAGAAGCCTATCTAAAGTTCTGTCAAATTTAGGGAAATGTTAAGACATCTGTAAACAGAAAACTGCATAAAGCAGGATTTCCCATTCTTTTGCAAGGTTTTTGCTTATTTGTTTGTTTTTGTTTTTCTTCCCAATTATTCTATTTCCTATCTCCTTTACTTATTAGTAGATCTTACACTTAAAAAACAAACACACATTTAATGATGAAATATATTTTGGAAATAACATATTGTATACAAAGTTAAAGTTATTTTTGGAGGACTTCTCAGAGTCTCAATTATGCTGATATTCATTATGAATCTTACAAAGAAGACTATATTGTGCAGTGTTTACAGTGGATTGTTTTTAACAGAAATATCTTCAGGTTTAATTTTATACACAGTCAAATATGAGAACAATTACTCTAGAATATACTGTTTTCTAAAATATGTTTTGGTAAGTTACATCATTTCTCTGTCAGGATAGGAGGCAAGAAATACTGGAGAAAGTAAACCAAATTTTCAAATTTCTTTTTTTGAAAACTTTATTTATTTGCTAACACATAAATTATTTGACTAAGTCATATCTGCCTTTATTTGTTGTAAGTCTTGTAATAATTATTCTATATAAAATACAAAACACCAAAACTAAAAGTGTATAAAATAACCAAAGAAACATCTTATTATTTTTCAATTTTTTCTGCTTTTCAGAAAAATTTGATTTTACCTATCTACATTTACAAGATAAAAAAAAAATGATTCATAATTTATCTTATGACTCTTCAGACTTGGATCTTGGCTAGATCAACTGAACCAAAATCAACTTCTGTTTCAATAGCCAACATTAACCAAATAGTCAGAAAAGAGCCTATGCAATTTTAACTTCACTAAATGGTCTAAATAATGCCCATCTTTGTTTCACCCACACCACTGATGTACGGATATGTTGGAATTACTTGGTTCTGAAAAGTAGAGTTCTATTTACCCTTCAGATAATCATCTTCTGGAAAGACTTAACTTAAAATATAAAATAGTGTCCACAGAAAACTTGCAGAAGGACTCCCCGTCCCCAACAAGAGATACCAAGTTGAGCAGTTGGAACTGGCAAGAGAGACAGAGTAACACCAAGCAGCCTGTTCTGGGAACTCTCTTTGTCACTCTGGGCCTGACATTCCCCTCCCCCAATGAGAGACACCTGCAAGTTCAGCTTGGGAAATTTTTCCCTAAAGGCAGAACCACCGGGAACTAATAGAATGCCTGAAGGCACCATATTGTTTTTAGAAGGTCAAAATAGCATTATAAGGGGTCTGAAAATCATTGAAACCACAACCCACAAAATTAGACTATCATCTGATGTAGAGAAAGCATGTGACAAAATCCAACACCCATTAATGGTACATTTAACAAAATCCAACACTTATTCATGGTATAAACTCTCAACAAGTCAGGAATAGTGGGGAATTACCTCAATGTGATTAAATATTATCTACAAAAAACTGACAACTAACATCAAATTTAATGATGAAAGACTGAAATGCTTTCCCCCTAAGATCAAGAACCAGGCAAGGATGTCCACTCTCACCAATCTTATTCAGTATAGCACTGAAGATCTAGCCAGAAAAAAAGAAATAAAAGGTATAAATGTGGGAAAGGAAGAAATAAAATGGTCCTATTTTCAGGTGACATGATTGTTTACATGGAAAATCTTAAGGAATTTATAAAAACATTCTATAACTAATAAGCACATTCAGCAAACCACAGGATACAAGATCAGTACACAATTTTTTTTTTTTTTTTTTTTTTTTTTTGCGGTACGCGGGCCTCTCACTGTTGTGGCCTCTCCCGTTGCGGACCACAGGCTCCGGATGCGCAGGCTCAGCGGCCATGGCTCACGGGCCCAGCCGCTCCGCGGCATGTGAGATGTTCCCAGACCAGGGCACGAACCCACGTCCCCTGCATTGGCAGGTGGACTCTCAACCACTGCGCCACCAGGGAAGCCCTGGATCACAGATTTAAATGTAAAACATAAAATTAAACTTTTCTAGAAAATAAAAAAGAGAAATCTTCAGGATTTCTATGGTTAAGCAATGGGTTGTTTGACTTGACACCAAAAGTACAATCCATAAAAGGAAAAAAGAAAAAACTGGATAATATAAAAATAATTTTTAAAAATTTCCATGGAAGTACCCATGAAAAAGATGGAAGGAAAAGTTACAGAATGCTGTATAAAAGGGCAAAATAAAACATACTTATATTGAACATACTGTTCAATATCTTAACTCTGAGCATAGATACACAAATCACACATGTGGTAAAACTGTATAGCATTCAGCACCTGCATACACATGCAAGTGAGTATAAGTAATACTGGGGAAAACTGATTAATGTTGGTGTACTGTATAAAGTGTATGAATTGACACAATATTGATCATTATCAGTATCCCAGTCCTCATAGAAGAAAGGACAAAGGTTGCAAGGATTAGTAGGTGGCAGAGTCTAGATCTGAAACCAGGCATCCTGATTACGAAGCCTATTCTTAACCAGCCTACGTACCTCCCCTTACTGAAGGGAGAGATGGAAGTGTGGGGAGCCCACCTGGAAATCAGGCACAGCTTGGGTTTCTATTCTGGTCACTAATTCTCTGAATGACTTGTGCAAGTTGTCATTTCTTCTCTAGGTGGCATTTTTCACATGAAGTTAGAAATACAGCTTCTGCTACTAGGTAGACCAGAGTTTAAATTCTGTCTCTGTGATTTTGGGCAAAGTGCTCAACTTTTCTGATATCCCTTACCTCTCAAGCATATTCTCCTTAAGAAATGTTGTATGTATTAGGTGAGATCACACTTGAAAAGTGTTTTGTTCATCACTTGGAACATAGAAAATATGCAATATAGTATGTTCTTTTTTTACCTCAAAGTAGAATAAAGGAATTATAAGTGAACAATTTATCCTCGAGACTTTATGATACAAATATCTATTTTTAAAAGCCATATTTAAATCACTTCCAAGGTCCTTATCATTGCAAAGATTTTATGAAATTTATATGATTGGGATTTGTTAGTAAATGTGTCAGGGGGAGTCACTAATTACCTTCCAGTAATGTTATTTTAATTTAAAAAGCACTTAGTGAGGGTCTAATATGAGCCAGACATTGGAAAAAAAGGAAATGAGCCCATCAATCCTAGAGAAAGTTCTATTCTGGTAAAAGCAAAGTCTGCAATACAAATTCTCTCTAGAGCAGCATGCCTGGTAGAACTTTCTGTGGTGATGAAAATGTTTTATATCTGCTGTGCTGCTGATACCACAGTCTCTAGCCACATGCAGCTATTGATTGCTTGGAATGCGGCTACTACAATAGGGCAATTGATTTTTAATTTTATGTAGTTAATCTACATTAGGTAGTCACATGTGGCTGGTATCTTCTGTGGAGCAGCATAGGTCTAGGGGGAGGAAGTGTACAATAAGTGAGAAAGCTTTAAATTTAAGAAGGCAAAGCAAGAAGCAGGTGAAAAAGCAGAATAGCGAAGTCTACCTTCTTTACTTTCTTTTTTTGTTGATTGCATATATGCTAAAATAAGATATGTACACCCTCACATTTTTAGATTATATTATATTTATTTGGGGTTAAAGTACTTGCAAAGGATACACTAAATATTGGCAATTTTTAATTTGTTATTTTATTTTAGAAATGAGTTGAAAGCTAAATACCAAAATACTTTGAAACCCATCAAAATTCATTTAGAGCAACCAGTAAATAAGTTCCTTTTAATAGTCTAGAATAGTATAATATTCATTTTTCTCCTAAAATGTACATTTCTATTCAAATTCTATCTCAGAATTTCATTGTAATGAATATTTTATGTTTAAAGTATTTCATCAATGAATACCCAGTTCTTTGCAATAATTTTTGCAAAAATAAAAATCTTTATTGATCATATCTCTAATGCTAATAAATTTTTTTAAAAAATTATTGATTGTACTTATCATTATCATTATGAGAATTAACAGGCTATTGATGAGATAAATGTACTCCCACATTCACTGTAGCGTTATTCACAATAGCCAAGATATAGAAACAACCTAAGTGCCCATCAATGGATAAATGGATAAAGATGTGTGTGTGTATTTATATATATATTTCATTGTGTGTGTATATATACAGATATATATCCCTTATACAGATATATACACACACAATGAAATATTTTTCATCTGTGAGAAAGAAGGACATGCTGTCATTTGCAACATCAGGGATGGACCTTGAGTACAGTATGCTAAGTGAGATAAGTTAGACAGAGAAAGTCAAGTAATCAAGTACTGCATGATTGCATAACATATCACCTATATATGGAATCTAAAAAAGCCAAACTCAAAACAAAACAAAACAAAAAAAAGCAGATAATAGAATGGTGGTTACCAGGGCCTGGGGGATGGGGGAAATGGGGAGGTGTTGGTCAAAGGGCACAAACTTTCAGTTATAAGACAAATAAGGTTTGAGTCTAATGTACAGCATGGATTATAGTTAACAGTACTGTATTAAATCCTTGAAAGTTACTGAGAAAGTAGATCTTAAATATTCTCACCACAAAAAAGAAACGGTAATTATCTGAGGTGATGGAGGTGTTAGCTAACGCTACAGCGGAAAGCATCTTGCAATATATCAGTATCTTAAATCTACACTTTGTTCACCATAAACTTAACACAACATTATATGTCAACTATATCTCAATAAAGCTGAAGATTAAAAAAAAGAAATACATCAAATGTGTTAAAATCATCTAGCCAGTGAGCTAAAGGACCAAGTTGAAAACAAAGTCTTTGTTCAAGGACTCTATCTCAACTGATCCAATATGCTCTGGAGGTGTCTACACGCCAAGACAATGTATTATATTAAGTTTCTGGGTAGGTGAGGGACAGGCTCTTATGCAAAGTGGAAGAAAGACAATTGTGAAAGGGGCAGTGGGGAAGGCAAGTCTCCTACAAAGGCCCTTTACTAGGCAGATCAATATTAAGAAAGAGGAAATGAGGAAGATCTTGTAATCAACTCCTTTAAAACTCCTGATGCTATCCGTTTCCATCCTACAGATGCACCTTCTCTGTGTAGATGCCCACGGTGTGTTTCTGGAGCAGCTGGCTGTATGGTGTGACTGGAGCATAATGTATGAGGAGCAAGAACTTGTGGCTAGATTAGGACAGTATCATACACACGATGACAGTCACAGCTTCTACCCAAATTACTGACATGTATGCATACATGTATTCAGAAGGTTTTGTGTTCAGGGACTTCCCTGGTGGCGCAGTGGATAAGACTCTATGCTCCCAATGCAGGGGGCCCGGGTTTGATCCCTGGTCAGGGAGCTAGATTCCACATGCATGCCGCAACTAAGAGTTCGCATGCCACAACTAAAGAGCCCACGTGCCACAACTAAGGAGCTGGCAAGCCACAACTAAGGAATCCATGAGCCTGCCTGCTGCAACTAAGACCAAGTGCAACCAAATAAGTAAATACATATTTTTAAACAAAGAGAGGTTTTGTGTTCACATGTGTGCCAGGCACCCAGCTAAACCAGTAGTTCTTAATCTTGAAGGTGACTCTAAGTCAGAAATGGAGATTTACAATATTCAGTTACTGAATCAAGACTCTCCTAGGTTTTTATTTATAGATTTTAAATTTATAAAGAAAAATTTAACATTCAGACAGGAAGAGCAAACTGTGTATAAAAGTGTAATGGGAAGACAGTTAATAGCCAATCCCAGACAAGAGGCTCTTACAAGTGAGAGGAAAGAGAAAGAGAGACATCATTTTAGCAAAGAGGCAAAGCAAGAATGTGAGGGTTTTATCCAAACACATGCTGTGCTCCACCACAAGACTGATGCTTTCCACCCCATCCCGTTTTCCCTCATCCTCTTCAGGGCCTCACTTATGACATGGGGAGTGGCAGAGTGGGCATAGACAGGGTTTATTTAATGAAAAGATGTAAATATGCACTTTCATACTGCTGGCAGCAGCTTGCTACAGTTCAATTGAATCCCAGCAAGATTACTCCTGCCCTAAATTGCTTTAGATACGGTTATATTTATTGTGTATTATCATATCCTAAATTACTTTTCCTATTTTATCTGCCTTTGTCCTTAATCATCAGGCGCCTCATCCTAGTCATTGGCAATTTCAAGGAAGATTTTCCGTTTTGTGTGGGGGTATTAAATTGAGATTCTTTAAGGGTTTGAGCTTCAGCAGATGCATGGATTCATTTATTTTTTCATCACTCACTCATTCAGTACACTCCCCTTGTGACCCTGAGCTAGATGACGCATTGAGCTGGGAGTTGAGGAACAAAGATAAAAGGACACGTATCCCCTGTGTAGGCAAAAACCCCTTCCACGGTAAGAAATCTGAGGCTTAAGGTGGTGTGGTGACTTTACCAAAGTTCCATAGCTCAATGATGGCTAAATAATGATAAAATATTTTACATGTCTCTTTATGTTTTGTCTCTTTACTATATATTTATGTTAGGGCTATGCATGCCTATTCATGAGGAAGAAGATGCCTGATGACAGAGATCTATAAATATGTCTACATCTACTGGAACTATGAGTTGCCAGATTTCTATCTCAGAATGACCATGCCTTTCTATTGCTCGAAAACCATGCACAGCTTTTGAAATGTATGCAGGGCTGGTTTTGATTACTTGCTTCATAAGGAATCCTGTGATAATCACACCCTAACCTTCTTCAATAGGCTTTGCTTGCATTCCACTTTGCCTCCACTTGTATTTCTGGAATTAGAAATTTCATGCATATCTGACGAACCACGCACTGTGATGTTACATACTTTTGTAAATATTGTTCCATTTACCTAGAGTCCCATACTTGCTGCACTGCCACATGGCAAAGACCAATATTCCTTCCAACTCTCTCCAACTGTCTTCTCTGAAGCTTCTCTGGAGTAACCGCTAAGAGGGTCAGGCTCTTCTCTCTCGGAATACACACCGCTTTAATATTGGGGAACACCCTGCTGTCCTCTACCTACTTCAACTTTCACTATTATTTATTTCTATTTCCTGGGCTAGTCAAAGAAGAGAAATTCTCAATTTTTTTCATCTCTTTATTAGTCATTAGTTATTAAGCTAACATGTCATAAATAACCCCACACACATTCTCTTGTGTGTAAAATATATACCAAAATGTATAATGGAAAAAACCCCAATAGAACAGAAGTTTATTTTTGCTAATATAAAAATACCATGGGGCTTCCCTGGTGGCTCAGTGGTTGAGAGTCCGCCTGCCGATGCAGGGGACACGGGTTCGCGCCCCGGTCCAGGAAGGTCCCACATGCCGCGGAGCGGCTGGGTCCGTGAGCCATGGCTGCAAGCCTGCATGTCCGGAGCCTGTGCTCCACAATGGGAGAGGCCACAACAGTGAGAGGCCCACATACTGCCAAAAAAAAAAAAAAAATACTATGAAGGTGAAAAACAGTTCAGCAGGGCAGGGGTGCCCCTGACTGCAGGCTAACGGGGCACTGCCCTCTTCATCATATGGCTTTTGAGGTCACCCTTGGACTTGTCTCCATTAAAGCCAGCTGCTGCAGATAAGGGCATGGAGGAACATGCATGAGGATATTAAAAATAGGTGCCATCACTGCTACTGTTCAACTTTCACAGCTAGAATTTAGCCATGAAGCCGCTTCTGAATTCAGGGGAAGCAGGACTAGGTAGTCTAGTTGTGTGCCCAGAAGAATAAATGGGTTTTTGTCCAAAGCTGTCAATCTCTGTTAACAATATAGACTTGTTCACCAAACATTCATTTGCATCTTTCTTCCCAAACAGAACTCTGTATCATCCTTCCTTAAAGGAGATGGCCCAACATACATCCCAGTTACCTCATCCAACTAACTGGGGTTTCTGGGTGAAGAGCAGTCCTCTCTGTTACGTCTACATGTGGCTTACTGTGCTCGAGATAACTAGGAACTAAAAAGGAATAAGCACTCTTCACTATCCAGGCACCACAACACACCAACACACACACACACACACACACACACACACACAAACACAGAGAGTATTAAAATAAGAACAGGATAAGCCTGTTTTTAAAAAGCACTCATTAAAAATATAGCATCTATATGTAATAGACAAAAGTACATTCCTTGTATTTAATATAAGGTGTTTCTCAATTTTCATCGGGTTGAGTTAAATTTGTAGACTCAGAACAGGAGGTCTCATTGTCCTCCCCGTCTTCCTACTGCCAACGTGCAGAGTTTTTTGATTGAGACACAGAACCTGAGTTCTTGGCCTTCCATTCTTTGTCAACTCCTGTGTACTAGCTCTTTCCTTTCCCTGTAATTATCCTCCTCCAACTCTTCTGGCTCCTTCTTGCTATTCAGTTCTCTAAACTTAAATGTCACCTTCTCTAGGTACCCAATCCAAGGTCATCAGGCATTAACTATATAACACAACATCAAATTTACTTTCATAGAATGTAACAGCATCTAAAATGATTTTTATGTATTTGCTTATTGTCTGTCTCCCTCCAGCTAAAGTCAGCTCCATGACAGCAAGGCTTTGTCTGTCTTATTCATTGCTTTTACTTCCATCACCTGGAATAGTATCTGATGTATATTTGTCACTCCGTAAACATTTGTCTAATTGATCGATTAAGTAATGAATAAGTCATTCCTCTATTTTGAGCCTCAGCAGCTTCATTCTGGCTTCATTCACATGTAAATTCAAACTGGCCATCAACACACTGTAAAGTCTAATAGTTTAGTTCTCAGAAGCAGTACAGAGGAGTGGTTAAGGGATGCTTTTTATTTCCACTTAGCCATGGGTTTTACTGCCAGCTGTCACTTACTATGATTGGCCACAGGACAGTTATTTCAACTTTCTTTCTTTTTTAAAAAAAATAAATTTATTTATTTATTTTTTATCTTTGGCTGCGTTGGGTCTTTGTTGCTGCGTGTGGGCTTTCTCTAGTTGCGGCGAGCGGGGGCTACTCTTCGTTGTGGTGCACGGGCTTCTCATTGCGGTGGCTTCTCTTGTTGCGGAGCATGGGCTCTAGGCGCGCGGGCTTCAGTAGTTGTGGCACATGGGCTCAGTAGTTGTGGCTCGTGGCCTCTAGAGCGCAGGCTCAGTAGTTGTGGCGCACGGACTTAGTTGCTCCACAGCATGTGGGTTCTTCCCGGCCCACAGATCAAACCCGTGTCGCCTGCATTGGCAGGCGGATTCTCAACCACTGCGCCACCAGGGAAGTCCCTATCTCAACTTCTAATTCTAATTTTCCTTATTGTAAAATTGGAATAATTAAAAATATTATCCACAGTAGGTTGTTACATGAAATAAATGTTATAATACCTATAAAATACAAAGTTGTTCAGTTAAGGTTAGCTTTGATACTATTCATATTTTTAATTCCAGTATATCTTGGTCTCTGGGATCTTTTTTACAGAAAACATGATGGGCTGAATCTGTGAACAATAGGGTAGCCCATGAAGGCAGGGACCGGCCATTAATGTGTCATGAACTTTAGTGTCCATTAGTCTTTCCTATTGAGGTCAGTGGCTGTCCATGAAGACCCTGCATTTGTAATGACTTTGGGGATGCTTTCATCCCTGAAGGCAGCTAGATGCTCCTCTAACTTTGGGTACCATAGATGTCTCTGGATTATAAATAGTGTTCTGTCTCATTAATTATGGATTTAATAATCACTTCCTATTGAAGTAATAGACAACTAATTGTGCTAATAAGTTTAAATTGCATGTGTGCTTATGAGCTTCAGTGTTATACTGCTGGCATGGTTTCAAGCCACAATTTAGCTACTGGGGAGATACCATCCTTTTTACAGGTCTCCTCCACCATGCTGTTTTATGGTAGTGAACAGGGAACTTATTATCATGCCATGGAGATAAAGGGTGTGCAACATCAAAGTCTAGCTGCATACACTGTGTGATCTGGAGGCCCTCATTTGAAAAGACCTTGTCAACATCTCGTTTCACTGGAACCAGAAGAGTCTAATGCAGGGGACATGGGATCACTGTATCTGTGACACATCATGTGGGCATTTTCTGCCAAACTTACACTTGGTAGCTTTGATGTACAGCCCACTTTTCTTCTGGTGTCTGTTCGTCATCAATACCCCAGGGGAAACCTTCCAGTACATGCTATAACTCTCACTTTGGGAACTGCCTCAAATTTATAGGTGTCCCTAAGTTTTCACCTCTCCCTTACTATCACAAAATGGAATTGTCCAAAACACCCCAAAATTTAGGGACTAAAGAGAAGGTATGAATGGAGGAATGAAGTGAGAGGATTTGGCTCTGTCATGGGCAATTTCTTAGTAATAGATTGATAGCAAATTCCCTGGGAGTTATCAACATGAGGCCCCAGTGAGAGAGACCCTATCTTGAAGATGCTGGTTTACATGAGGAAGGCATAACCAAGTGATTTGTCTATCATATCTGTGGAAATGTATTATGATGGGACTATCAGGGTCCCAACATTCCTGCATGGGATTTATAAAAATTGAGCAATGTGATCAAAAATTGGACTCAACATTTCTTTCTCTCTCTTTTTTTTTTTTTTTTTTGGCCCTACCTCTATGTAGCTTTTTATCATGGGCAGCTGGAAGCCATGTGTATTACCTTGTTTACCTTGTCCTACTCTTTAAAACTTAAAAATCTCCTTTTCTCTACCTCTGCTGACAATTTCTTACTTCAGAACTTTATCTTTCCGGCATACATTATCAAGCAATTAAAAACAATGATACACCCATATGGTCAGAATCTTTAGGAAGAACACTGCCCTACCACACAGTACCCCATGGAGGCCAGCAGAGAAGGATCTGGATCAAAAGAGGGAGACCCCCCAACAGAAGATGTGCCTCAAGGGGCATGATTCATTCTCTGGTATGTAGCTACCCCAAACCAAGAGATGATTTTCTCTCCACTGACAACCTTGGATTCTTGAATCCTTTGAAAGTCATTTATTGATAGATACCAATGAGGAGAACAAGTCTAACAGACTAAGAGACTCTGTTTTTCTTTATGGCTCATAAAGCAATGCAAAAGGGATTTCCAAAGAGGAAACAGAGATGTCTTCTTTAATCTAATATTCTCCAAAAGTATTTTTAAAAGAAAATTTTGGGCTTCCCTGGTGGCGCAGTGGTTGAGAGTCCGCCTGCCGATGCAGGGGACACGGGTTCGTGCCCCGATCCCGGAAGATCCCACATGCCGCGGAGCGGCTGGGCCTGCGAGCCATGGCCGCGGAGCCTGTGTGTCCGGAGCCTGTGCTCCGCAACGGGAGAGGCCACAGCAGTGAGAGGCCCGCGTACAGCAAAAAAAAAAAAATAAATAAAAAATAAAAAATAAAAGAAAATTTTATGTTATATATTAAAAAAAAAACCATACAACTATTGATATCTTCACCAAGTACAGAGAAAAAAGTCATGCAGCAGTCTCTGACAAACCTCTTGGGGAATAATTTAATATCTAATTTAATCTCTCTAATATTCTCATTTAATATCTCCATTTAATAAATGAGGGATCTGGGAATCAGAAAGATGGCATGACTTGCCTATGGCCCCCAATTATTTAGCAGCAGATCAAAGACCTAAACCCAGAACTTCTGAATAATAGGTCAGGGTGAATTTCTATTATACAAGGTTGCTTCTCTATGCAGCATTTAATCATCTTCACTTTGGTCTTATAAGGGATAAGAAAGCAGGTTTTGATCAAGAGATATTCACGAAGAACCATGAGGGCATTGCGTTCCCAAAGGTGGACAGCCAGGCATAAGCCACCAACTGTGGGGTACAGCAGGGCGAAGAAGATCAAACAAAGGCCTTAGGCATATATGACACACACCACATATTTGGCTAACTGCTTTATATGTGCTATTTACAAATCAAGTCCATAACATGCACGTAATTAGCCCTAATTTACATGTGAGGATGCTAAGTTTCCAATATGTTAAATAATATTATTTCTCCCTTCAGATAAGCTGTGAATCTGGTTCTCAACCTTGGGTCTACATGGAGATTCTATAGATGGAAAGACTGAATCAATCTGCTTTTGAATTTTACCAAGAGTTAGGAAAGCCCCTACAGAGAAGAGAGAAGCCAAAGTTCTTTAGAAGTTGATTTTTCTATCCTTTTTTGTTTCTTAGTTGTTCTTTTGTTTTTCTTTAATAAACTTCCCTCTCCAGTTCTTTTATCTGGATCCCTGCACACTGCTGACAGATGTTTCATTCTCAGTTCTCAGAGGAGACATCAATACCTTTACTATTGTGAAGAAGCGACATGAGGTGAGCCTATGCATGTCACCTCAACTATGTGAAAACGTGAGTGTGATGGGGAGCCCAGCTGTCTCATGCAACTGCATCACTACTGGGAAGAGAACGCAACGTGAGCCCGTGGGCTCTTTCAGAATCTGCAAAATGCCGTGCGATACAAATGTCAACCTTATGTTTTCTTCAATATCCTGCAGCAGTGAGTACTGAGCTTTCATGTCAACATACAGAGATGATGTTGGGCAATCAGTCATCTAAAAGACTTATTTCAAGAGTCACGGAGAGCATCTCCCTGCCTTTACTGATTCTGTGTTGTTAGCAACGCTCACTTTAGTTCTTGAAGATATTTTTTTGCTAAGTACCTTATGATAATGTCTTGCCACTTTCCTTCATTTATACTATGCTCCAGTCCCTTGACACTACTTGTGGATGCTGACACACGCTATGCACTTTCACATCTCTGTGCCATTCCACATGCTGGCTCCCATCTTCTTTTCTGCCTAGTGAACTCTTAAAAGCAGTATAAACTTTTTCAGGGTCACTGTCCACACTGAGTTGATCCCTTCATTGTCTGAGTTCCCATGGTACTTGTAGAGATCTCCTACCATCTGCCTAGGTTTATACTAAGTTTTGGTTTGCTGAGGACCAACTTGCCATACGGTTTTTGTCCTGGTAGAGTGATGTATAATGCCCCACTTACATACTCCAAAGTCCATGGTTAGGATGATAAATTATATAATCCTCTACTCTTATCCTGCTGTGGATATTCATCTATTTCCTTCCCTAGATTGTGAGCCCCTGGTAGGGTCATGTACCACATTTTATAGGTCGTAGTATCCCCTGTGGTTACCATAGTGTTTGACTCAATAAGCTTTTGTAGAGTGAATGCAAACAAATATTTCCCAAGGTCATCCAGGTCTGTCTTAATCCATATTTCCCACTCTCTGCAAGATATCACATTGGAAATGAGACTAATTCATACAGAGACCCTGGCTGACATCTTTCTCTTCCTTTAATGCTCATTTGCAGTGTCACCTTCACTAAGAGGCTTCTCCAATCCTCCACTCAGAATCACCACTTCCCTCATCCACCATACTATAGCACCTTATGAGTGTAATACACCACATCATACTTTGTGATACATTTAATGATCTATCCTCCCACCCTAGTCTGCAATTTCCTTGAAGGCAAATGATACGTTTTAATCATCAGTGCACACAATACCACAAACACTTTGACTACTAATAATTGCTAACTGTGGCTTCAGGTTTTCTATAATTTAGGTGTGGTGCCAGGCAATTCATGTGTATTATCTTATTTAGTATTCTCAACAATGTTGTGAATGGTAATATAATTTTAACCAATTTTACACCTAAGGAAACTGAGATTCAAGAAGTTAAAATAATTTATCCAAGGTCATAGTGCTTATAAGTGGTAGATTTGAGATTAAAACTTAGGTTTCTCTACGTATAGATCATATTATTACATATACAGTATATATATATTTTACCTAATGGGAATCCTTAATTTCTTCATTTATGTCAGATTTTTTTCTACATCTACATCTCTACTTGTATCTTTTTTTATATAATTTTCCTTTATTAAACCAAAGAAAGGTTTTTATTTTTTATTTATTTATTTATTTTGGCTGCGTTGGGTCTTTGTTGCTGCGTGCGGGCTTTCTCTAGTTGCAGCGAGAGGGGGCTACTCTTTATTGCGGTGCGCGGGCTTCTCATTGTGGTGGCTTCTTTTGTTAAGGAACATGGGCTCTAGGTGCACAGGCTTCAGTAGTTGCAGCACACGAGCTCAGCAGTTGTGGCACGCGGGCCCTAGAGCATGCAGGCTTCAGTAGTTGCAGTGCATGGGCTCAGTAGTTGTGGCTCACAGGCTCTAGAGTGCAGGGTCAGTAGTTGTGGCGCACGGGCTTAGTTGCTCATCGGCATGTGGGATCTTCCCGGACCAGGGATCGAACCCATGTCCCCTGCACTGGCAAGCAGATTCGTAACCACTGTGCCACCAGGGAAGTCCCCTATATCTATATCTTGCCAGATATTTTTTCTCCCAGAAATCTAAGCCCCGCTTCAGATGTCTTCTGAAAAAAAAAAAGTCAGAATATACAGTCTTCCTAGCTGACATTTCTGAAAGAGAGGCGTCTGGACAGAATTGGCAGTTATTGAATGGTATGTGATTTCTTCACTGTTCTCTATAGAGATACCCATTATCCCTTGATCCAAACAAAAGGGGAGGCTGATATCAAACTCTGTCTTGCCTTCAGCCCCAGTGGAAGGAATTTAATTCTTGGCTCATTCCACAAAATCCACCAACACATCTTTCAATACTTTAAGCCAGAGACATTGCTAAAGAAATTGTTCACCACGGGTGTCTGGTCCACTTGGGAAGTAAGGTTCTGTATCCACTTATGAGCTGTGTTTCACATCTTATTATATTAATGATGCTGCCTAAGTGCAAAGAACTGTTCAATACATAGTCCCAATAGGCATCTGTTAACTTTGGACACATACCGAACACTTGACAGTTCACAGTTTTTGTGCATTATCTCCCTTGATTCTGATGAAATAGGCGGAGTGGAGATTAATGAGCCTGTTTTCCAGAAAACAAAAATTAGACTAAGAAAGTTAAATGAAACAATCATAAACTAATAAGAACAGAGATGGGTCTCTAACTTTTGTCTTCTAACTCCAATTCCAGTTTTCTTTCTACTCCTTTTATTCTGTCTTGCTCAGTTATAGAACTCTGAATTATTAAAAGTTAGGCTACTTTACAACCAGATCATGGGGTAGCTTGAAAAAGTTAAATTCATGAGCCATTTATTTAAAAAGTATCAGTTATGGCTGCACACTAAAATATCTCCAGAGAGCAGCCCATATTTGGAATAAGTGAAAAGTAGAGCTCAACAACCACTCTTGTGAGAGCCATCAGTATCTGCACAGGGCAAGCCAGCGAAAAGGCATTCATGCAAAGTAAGACTGATACGCCAGCTTGTAAACTGTTTTCAAATTCAGGATAGTCTCATACTCAAACCAGAATTCCTCAAACTTTTAAAATAAGTTTTCTACAAAAATAATGTTCCAGAGTCAAATACATTTGTAAAATCTGGAATCTATATTGTGTTCATGAAAATTCAAAGTATAATTAAAATATTAAAACCTCTGAGAAGTCTTTCACTTAAAAACTAAATTTTAAAATATTTATTTTTGCTGGAGTTTTGTATTGAACAATTTAAAATGAGACTTTTCAATCCATTTTTATACATATTACTATCTTTGGTGTACATTTTAAGATAACTTGCTTAAGAGAGTACATCAGTTACTGAAGGACACTTAAGGTTTAAGAGTTTATATTTCTCTTCATATTATTTTAGTTTCCCTTAAATTCCACTGACAGAATCTGGAGTAGTAAATCTAGGACCTGTAAGCACAACGTTACAGAGAGAGCAGCAACAGATTTCTTTCTGGTATACAAGCCATTAGGGTAAATGAAAGGTTTTCTCTGAACCCTTGACAGGCACTTCTCAATTGATTCTATTATTTGTTTTTCACAGCACACTAAAACCAAGGCAAATCCACACAGTATCTCCTGGTGATGCTCTTCTTTGTCGTAGAGATACCTAAACCACAAGTCCAGATATCTGAAGCGTCACTTTAGGTTTTACACTCTAGTGTGTGTGATGGTTTTAAGCTGTGTCCACAGTTCTTTAACAATCCTACCTGCAAAAGGTGAAACCTACTTCCCTCCCCTGGAGTTGTTTGACAGGCATATTTAATTCTGACACACACAGAACACTTAGCAGTACACAGCTGAGTATTGTATGTTGTCTTTGCTGATCCTGATGAAACAGAGACTTAGAGACTCTCTTCTAATGAATAGAATGTGGTTGACCCTGGTGGTGGTGAAGCTGTCAGCAGCGAGAAGAGATGTAGTATGTAGTTTATGGCAAACCTCAGTGGACAAATCCCAGTGCAGGTCCCTGGGATTCTGAAGGAAGCCCATTCCATCAACAACAAGAAAATGTTACGCCCTTTTAGAAACGGTGCTTGGTGTGTTACTGGACTCTAGTAAGATGGAACACTTGATCCTAGGACACTACAAGACAGGGCAGGTATTTTCTCCTTGTGGCTTAAATTAAAGTTGGTCAGACTGCTAGAGCCTCTTTCTTTGTGAATCTCCAAATATCAGCACCTTAGGGTATTTTCACTGGATCATTTCAACTTTTCAAGAAAAGTATCTCAAATGTCATTCTGGAGGATGCAGGTGAAATTGCTAATCTGCGTGCTGGCTGTGAAGAGTAGGTCTGGGAAACTGGGGGTTTAAGTAATCTGTATAGAGAATCACAACTGATAGCCACTACTCCCCACCCCACTTTTCAACCACATGTTTCAAAACCAGCTCATAGCCCAGGGTATTTGGGTTTCCTCTGGAGTGCTTTCAGGGGAACTGCTTCATATTTTAAGAGAATACCCCTATGAAGTCTCTATGTTATAACTTCCTCTCTAACTTTACCTTTTTGAAATTTGCTGCAATTACTTGTGTGTTACTATCTCCTCCCATATTACCTTGGGCCTTATGAGATACTACTTTTTTAAAATTGAGTTTTACTACAATTTTATAGGGGTCCTAAAAGGGGAAGCAAATGCCTGTTGTTAATCAAGCACCTTAAATTCTAAGTCTAAAAATGTTTTATTTATGTTGAATTGCCTAGTATGAGGCAGTGACATCCTTTACATCAATCTTTAAGATCCACAAGTTAAAAAGAAATATGAAAAAAATGAGATGACATACATCAATTTTCTGAACTTCCATCTCTCTAACAAGCCAGATATATGGTTCTTCATACTTTTTGATGTCAGTCTTTACTGAATATCCAGTTCGTGCCACTTTATTAAGTGCCTCAAGATGCTGTGTCTGATCCTCATGACAACACATGGGTATTGTTTCAGTTATGTAAGATGAACAAGTTCTAGCAACTTGTCTCTATACTTCTGATAACATCTGGCTATCTGGTACTTTACCTCAGTTTAAAGATGCTTTCCCTCTTTAAAATAATATTTTTTGTTAGATAGGATGAGTAATGATTAGTGAATTCAATAAATATGTATTCCAGGCTGTGCATTTTGCTGTTTGCTGGTGATAAGGAAATGAATAAGAAACAGCCATGGCCCTAAAAAATTTACATTTTAGTGGTAGTAAAGATATGTAAACAAGTAATTACAATATCACCATAATTACAAAAATTATAACTATATTAGTTACAATATTTATTCTAAATAGATACCTATAACATGAATTGGGATCAGGCATCTAACCCTTTCTAGGGATGCCTCCTCCACTTAAGGCTCAGAGCTGAAAGTTAGTTAATACCGTAAATGTCCCACATGTAACTCCAATAAGGCAACTAAGGAAACATGAAATGATGAAAAGCCCAGCCACTGGAGGCAGGCAGATATGGATATGAGTCCTATAATTCCATTTAGCAAAGTCTAAGCTTGGAATACATGTATCACTTAGATTCTCTAGGCTTTATTTTACTCATCAGTATAATGGGGGCATTAATATCTATTTTGCAATGTTGTAATAAGTATCAGATATAGCATCATAACTGAATTGGCTAGCTCTAGACTTTGTCCAGACTGTGATTGCTAGGGAATTGGGGGGTAGAAGTTTATTTCCCAACAATATGTTACCCAATGAGAAATTTTACCACAGGGGAAGGAAAACTGCATTCAGACAATCTAACGAGGGACATATATACTAGAAATATTATTATAATTAGGATATTTGCATTTTTCATAAGTGGAGGCTCACATGCTCCAGAGCTCTCTGAGAAATTGCAAGAGTGGGATTCTAAAACAGATATGTCTGACTCTAGAGTCAGGGTTTTTTTTTTTTTTTTTTTTTGAGTTTTAATTTTTTTTTTGTTTTTTTACAAATTTTTAAAAATTTATTCTATTGAAGAATAGTTGATTTATAATGTGTTAATTTCTGCTGTACAGCAAAGTGATTCAGTTATACATATGTACACACTCTTTTTCATATTCTTTTCCATTGTGGTTTATCACAGGATATTGAGTATAGTTCCTTATGCTATACAGTAAGACCTTGTTGTTTATCCGTTCTTTTTTTTTTTTTCCTTTGGCCATGCTGTGTGGAACGTGGGATCTTAGTTCCACAACCAGGGACCAAACCCATGCCCCTGCAGTAGAAGTACGGAGTCTTAACCACTGGACCACCAGGCAAGTCCCTATCCACTCTATATGTAATAGTTTCCATCTGCTAATCCCAAACTCTCAGTCCATCCCTCCTCCATTCCCCCTCCCCTTTGGCAACCACAAGCCTGTTCTCTACGTCTGTGAGCCTGTTTCTGTTTCATAGACAAGTTCATTTGTGTCATATTTTAGATTCACATTCAAGTGATATCATATGGTATTTGTCTTTCTCTTTCTGACTTTCTTCACTTAGTAGGATCATCTCTCGGTCCATCCGTGTAGAGTCAGGATATTAAACCACTTTACTGTTCTCCTTCTCCAAGTAATCTCTTCCCAGACAGGCAATGGGTAATGAAAACTTTGTTCAATGAGAAATGCTGTCCAAATGCAACAGATCCTTGCTCCCAACTACATTTCTTAGATGCAATCTTTATAGCCATTTAAAACAGTATATCATAGCCATTAGAGGTACAGACACTAACATTGCTGCCTGGGTTTAAATCTTAGCTCTGTCACTTACTAGCTGTGTGATTTTGGACAAGTTATTCAATTATATGTGTTTCAACTTTCACATCTATAACACAGGACATAATAATAGAACCTAGTTCATATGACTGCTGGGAAGATTAAATGAGCTAATATATGTCAAGTGCTAAATGCAACACATGTGTGAGATGTTGTTACTATCAAGGTTAGGGTTTGAAGCACTGGGGTGTGAGTGTTGCCAACCACAGGCAGAAACAGTACACTGAGAAGCAATGTATGTAGAAAAGACAGCCCTTCTGACCAGTAGGGGATGATAACCAGAGAATACATGCAAAGGGTGGTCCTGATAAATGCAGGTGTGAAATGAATTCATGTTCACAGTCTCACTCCAGGCTGAGAAACTTCCCACTGGTTCTAATAGTTTGTAAGAGCCATCACTTTCTCTAAAGCAAAATTAAACAAACAAGAAAGATAATTGCTCCTCACTGGAAGAATTTCTCAAAGGTTAGTAGATCATTTTCTTTTGTGATTCCAGTGACTAAAGACACATGCATACACATAATTTAGTTTCAGTCCCCAGCAGTGGCAGAAATGGGGCTACTTTATGATAAAAATATGAAATGGCTTAATTTGAAGAGGAATTGTGCAATTTTATTCTCCTTTCAGCTTGGACAGCTGGTGTGTGCAAGCACATAAGTATACTAAGGAAGCAAAAACAGGTTCTTCTTGCTAAATATGAGAGTTCCTTACGTTTCAGATAGCCCATGATATCCCTTAGACAAATAATGACAATTTTGCCTAGAGAAATGGCAAGGTGTAATGAAACAATTCTGAAGACCTAAACTGTGGTGTATATTCAGCCACTAGCCAGAGCTGAGAGTCTGCACAAGCCCATTGACCTCTCTGGTCATCAACAGCTTCTTCTAGTAAGTAAGAGAGTTGATGTAAATGGCCTCATGTTCCTTTCAGGCTAACATTTATCTGCAAGGTACTTCTTGTTTCGTTGTTGTTGATGTTTGTTTGTTTGTTTTTAAAACCAGGGGCTTGTAATAGTCTTCTCAGGTTTTTTTTTCCTGCTGGGAATCGCACCAGTTCTTCCCCTCCCCCTCTAAGACTTTCAATTGATTGGCTTCTCAACCCCATTATAGGGCTGGACACATAATCTAAATTCGTCAGAATATGCACTTTTTCTGGCCGCATGGCCTTAGCTGGGCCAATCACAAGCATTCCTAGAAATTTTGATGACACCATGAAAATAAACCACTCTTTTTCTGCTCCTCTGAATTTCTATTGTAAGAAGGATATTATTCCCAGAAGCTCCTGTAGCCTCATTTGCCACTGATTTGGAAAGATCTTGCCTAAGAATGAAAATAAAATCTCCAAATTCCATCCTCTGAACACGTGGATTAAGCCATACCTGAAGCTATTTGTGACTTCTGTTTCATGTGCACAAGCTAATATTTTTGCCCATTTCATGTTCCATTTGTTCAACTTGACTCTCTGATACTTGCCACCAAAAGCTCTCCAGCTAATATACTGTAGTTGAGTAACAGAAAAAACGTACCTTTGAGAGTTGAAATTTAGCCTCTGACAGCACCATTAATGCACAAATGATCTGTAATGTCTTGGACAAAGCATTCAACTATAGTGAGATTTGGCTTCTATGTTTACAAAATGACTCCCTAAATGGTGACTCTACATTAGATTTCCACTACTTGGGTTTATACCTTATCTCCTTTATGAAACTGTAATCTTTTTAAGGATTTTTTTTTCAACTTTTGATCTCTATAATGCCTGTTGTCTAGCAGACCAGTGTATGTAGGATGAAACAAAACACTGAAAATCAGCCTACGTTATATTTTTAGGAATTTCTTCATAGGCTCTATTATATGGTAAGATGGCAACTGCCTGAATTAAAATCATTTTACCATCTTCCCCTTTGTTTCCTGAGTATTTCATGGCTGGAGACCATGCCGACAGCTGTTGTCCAATGCAGTGCAAAATATTCCTGCAACAACGATGTGTTATTTGACCAAAATTTGTCAGTGCAGAAAATATCACATAATAATTCTCAACATTCCTTCCATCTAAAATTTCAAATCAATCAATCAATCAATTAAAAAATTTCAACCTCTTAGCCCTCCTACCTGATGAACATCCTGGAGAAGACAGAGCCTTCCAGAGTTTCTCAGTGTGACCCAGGTAAGCAGCCTGGAGTGGTGGAGAAGAATCAAGTGCCTCACACTCTCCCAGCTGCTCAAACCTGAAAGAACATTGTTGAACTCATCTGTAGACATAGGTTGCCATTCAGTATGACTTCCCCTAAACCTCCACTGAATCAGAGCCATACATGTCACTCATTGACATGTTCTTGACTATAAGAACCATCAAATAAGCCAGTCACCAATTTGATGAAGCTGTTTACAGCAGCAGGTGGCCAGGGAAGAGAGAATAGAACTTCCACATGTGGTGTACCAGGCCCCAATTCTGAAAACAGTGGAATTGCCTCTTATGTACTTAACTGTATTTAGCCCTTGAAACTATGCAGGGCATTATGTGCCTGAGAGCAGGGAAAACACTCAGAACAAGCAGAGATCTGAGGGTGCTGGAATTTCAGAGAGGAGCAGCCAGGATGTGGAACGTCTGAAACTTGTACTGGGCTTTGTTACAGAACTAGCCACCCAAGTTGTTGCTGCTAAAAATTCTTAAGTAAATCAATAACAAAGTGGTTAAATCAGATTGCTGTTGGATTCCTGCTGATGGTTCTCAAATTCTACTCCTTGGAAAGGCAAGATTCATGATGAGCTCTTGAGGAAAGAGACATGGTGAGATATGTTTGAAGGGAGAGGGTAGTCACTGTAGCAGGAGTCAAAGAGAATATAGCAGATTTCAGGCTTCCTTTCCCCATTTCAACAAAAGAATCTAAATATTTTACACATTGAGGTTTCCTGTCAGATTTTGTTTGGATAAAAGAAGAAAGGGATGGTGCAGATAAATGAAAGTCACTCTTCTAGGTCGAGTCAGGGACCAATGGGCAACATACCTTCTGATCGTGACACTGCAAAGGCACAAGGAAAGGTGTCAAAAACACCTATTAAGGGAGATTTTTCACATCCAAGAACATAGGAAGATGCATGTGCTGTTGAGGGGAAGTTCTATAAACGATGTGAAAGACTGTGATAACTGAGAAATTGGGTGTGGGGACTGCAGACTGCAGCACTCAAGGGCGATGGGCTGAGCGACATGTTCCTTCTACAGGCAGATATGGAGGAGCCGTTTGCGCATCTCCCTTGGTTGAGCACAGGGCCCAAAAAATTTTTCTAAAAAGCTTTCCTATGGTTGCTTCTGAGACTCAAAGTATTATCGATCCATGTCTTTTTGGTTCACTTGACCACGTTAAGCCAAAATGTATGTAGAAAGTTGCTGAGGCACTCATTGGACAGATTTCCATCTGGTCTTATTTCTGGGCAAGTTTCTGGCTCATCACCCTTTTCTGAAACAAACTAAAGTCATAGAATTTTGTTTGTTTTTGTTTTGTTTATTTTTTATTGTTTCCCTCCTCTTTTTGCTTCTCATTTTTTTAACCTCCATTGTCCACTGAGTAAGAAATGTATCTTTACCATAGAGCATCGGCGTAAGGCACAGTCCCTCTCCTTAAGAAGCTTGGAGTTTGGTGAAAAAGACAAGCATAGAATCGAATCAGGTGTAATGGTTAAGAGCCCAGGCTTCAGGATCAGAGTAACCAGCTGGGTCTTGCCCCTGCAGATTAATGTCTTGATGACCTTAGAACATTTACTGATATCTCTATATCTTAGTCCCCTGATATGAGCGATGGAGAAAACAAACATACCTACCTAACAGGGCTGGTGTGAGGACTAGATGAGATAAAATACATGGGTGTTGAACAGAATGATGGCTCCCCCAAAAGATGTCTACATCTTAATATCTGGAACCAATGCATATGTTACTTTACGTAGCAAAAGGAACTTAGCAAATGTGAGTCAGTTAAGAATTTTAAGACAGGAAGGTATCCTGCATAATTTGAGTGAGCCAAATGTGGTCACAAGGGTCGTTAGGAGGGAGGAAGTAATTTCAGAGTCAGAGAAGTATGTGTGATGATGAAAGCAGAAGTCAAAAAGAGAAGCAGGAAGATGCTACTCTCATAGCCTTGAAGATGGACAACGGGGCCATGAGGAACAGAACACAGGCAGCTTTTCAAGATGGAAAAGGGAATGAATTCTCTCCTGGAACACCCAGAAGGAATGCAACCCTCCTGATACCAGTAAGACACATTTTTGATTTCTAACCTCCAGAGCATAAGATAATAAATCTGTATTGTTTTAAGCCCAAATTTTGGGCTTAATTTGTTGATAATTTGTTGATAGCAGCAATAGAAAACTGATACAATATGATTAGCATTTAGAAAAGAGCTTAGAACAGAGAAGGTGTGCAGTAAGTATAAACCATGGTAAGTAATAAAAGAGAGGAAAGTGTGGGAAGAAGATACACATCTTGGAGGATTCAGATGAATCAGAATTTAGCAGACAGAACATACCACTACTGTGGAAAGCACATGGATTGTGACCCACCAGTTTATGACCAGCATGTCCTTTGGCAAATTACTTAACCATATGGAGCCTCAGGGCCCTCATCTCTACATAAAGGTAATGATGCAGGTCTTGATAGGCTGTGTGAATATGCACTTCTGTAATTACATAATCATTGAGCTCTTTCTCTTGACTCCCAGCTACTCAGGAGCAGGGTCTATTTTTTATGCCTCAGACCTAACACTGTTAGGACTTAATAGAGTTTTGCTCAATAAATGTACGTGTGTGCAAAGTAGTATGAAAGCAAAGAGAAGGGAAGGACTCACTGCTTGCAAGAAGATGGGGCTTTGGGAATGGTTCAGAGAGATGGCTTTTGAGCTGGTTCAAAATAAGACGCACAGATTTCTACCTCAATTTACTCTCCATTATGAGATACGTTTAATGTAAATAGCTATCGTTTACTGAGCATCTACTATGTTCCCTTTATTAATGCAGTCTTTCTGATCTTCCAAGTCCTTACAATTTATTATGCTCCTTTTACACAAAAGGGAAGTAATGCTCAAAGGGGAAAAATAACACATGCAAAGTCACATAACTTACAATGAGTAGAGTCAGAATTCTAAGTCACTCTGTCTTATTCCAAAGAATCCTGCCCAGATCCCTGACATGAGCTCTTGGGGAGGGGCAAGACAGACAGGCAAGTGCTGGTGCTGACTTGTGATAGATCTGCATTCATTTTCATCCTCCCCTGCCAGGCTCCCGGTCATGCTGTCCCTGCTTCTGAGGAGAAGCTTGCAGCATCTCCAGGTCCCAGCTGCTACTCTGTCTGACCACAGTACTGAGAAGGATATCTCTGATCCCAAAGATGGCCTACCTGATTCCTGATCTTTCCTGAGGCCTCAGAATGTTCCACAAACACGAGGAAACAAGTCTCTGGTGGGGTCCCATTCAATAAACGTCTAAGACCTTTCTTGGTTTGCAATCAGGATAATATTTTGGAAAAAGGTGTGTCACAGTGAAACTGCCCTGTTTCTTGCAATTCAAGAGAAACCTAACCACGGGGTTGTCCTTGCTGTCAATCATGCATACTGTGTCCCACGCAAGAAGGACATGACTTTTAAGATTCTGCAAGAAATAATCCTGGATGTGACACTTTTTAAAAGCAACACATTATTTTAAAAGCAACACATTATTTCTAGGACAAAAAGCTTACACTGTTGATTCATCACTTAGTATTTTTTGTCAAAGTTCTCTGCATCTTCTGTAAGTCCATTCTTTTCAAAAAGGGGAAAAAAAGTAACAGAGTAAAGTGGCTCACCCAGAGAACTGAAGCCAGGATCAAAAACAATATAACAGTAACCAGACATTAAGCGATTTCATTCTGACTAAACTGGTGGCCTTGAGCCAGCAAAGGGGTCCAGAAAGTTATGACAAATCCCAAACATATTTACAACATTTTGCCTTTATATGCTTTCTTTAAAATAAAAGGGTCCATAACTCATATCATATTCTCAACTGGACCCATGACTTCAAAGTGGCAAAAACCTACTTCTCCAGCTGATAACTCAAGTCATTTCCAATCACAATATTATTTTTCTATGGCATCATTATTCACATCATATTGCAGACAGTCTGTTGCAGGTACAGGAGGGATGAGTAGTCAGAACACAGAGTATTTTTATGGTACTGAAACCACTCTGTATGCTACCATACTAATTGATACATGCTATTATTCATTTGTCCAAACACACAGAAAGTACAATGCCAAGAGTGAACCCTAATATTAAACTATGGACTTGGGGTGGTTGTGACGTGTTAATGTTCATCGGTTATAACAAAATGTGCCACTCTGTTGGAGGATATAGATAATAGGAGAGACTATGCATGTGTGGGTGCAGGACTTGTATGGAAAATCTGTGTACCTTCCCCTCAATTATGTTGTGAACCTAAAATTTATTTAGAAAAAAATTTTAATTTTTAAATTAAAAGAATTTCTTAATAAAAATATGTTTATTGGGCTTCCCTGGTGGCGCAGTGGTTGAGAGTCTGCCTGCCGATGCAGGGGACACGGGTTCATGCCCCGGTCCGGGAAGATCCCACATGCCGCGGAGCGGCTGGGCCCGTGAGCCATGGCCGCTAAGCCTGCGCGTCTGGAGCCTGTGCTCCGCAACGGGAGAGGCCGCAACAGTGAGAGGCCCGCGTACCGCAAAAAAAAAAAAAAAAAAAATGTTAGCACACACTGTGTCATAGGCAACAGTCAGAACAACAGAGCAAGCAAGGTAGTCAAGGTTCTTGCCTGCAGGTACTTAAGATCTGAAGGGAGACAGATGATTAAATACAACAGAAATGAAGCTGGATGATGGTCTGATAGGGGTGTACATAGGAGCCCTAGGAACACTGTGGCCAGCCAAGCACCTGACTGGGTAGGGTAGATCAGGAATGTTCTTCATGGTGAATTTAAGACTGGCTAATTGCACCTAGCTGTGCAGGCTGAGAACTACACCATAAGAGGTACCATTCCCATAGTTGTGATGGGAATGATCTTCCTTGGAGGTGATACAATGGAGTGGCCTTGTCCTATGTATAAATAAATGAGTAACTACTAGATATCTGCACCTTTCTAGTTTTGGAGGACGAGAGAATAAGTGAGCATCCCTTCTATCCTGAAGCTTAAGTTTTAATAAGAAACACAATCCTGAATGAAAAATATAATCACAATAAATGTTACAGTTTGTGACTAAGATGATCATAAAATTTATTATTAAAATGGAGACACTTTTAAGAGAACAGGAGATGCTTTGTTATGCCAGAAAAATAGGAGTAAACAGGACTGTCCCTGGGAAACCTAAATAGATGGTCCCCCCTGCTTTGATGGGCAGTGAAGACATCAAGAAGTGGATGTCAACAAGAGGATCTTGAGTTACTCTCTCAGAATGAGTTATAGCTAAGGAAGTAGCAGCTTAGCAGAGCAAATGTGGGCCAGATAAGCCTCCACCCCGCAAATGCCAACTTTCCACCTTTGGTAAAACAGTAAGTCAACAGGAGGCAAGAGGATGAATCGTCCTGCTAAAGGCACTGAGTACCTGCCAGGCTTGCTGAGGTATGAAGGAATGTGGGCACTAGGAGATTTACAAAGAGGCCAGATCTTCTGGTCCAATTATGTAGATTGGATTTTTTTCCTGAGACAAGTGGAAGTCATTTAAGTATGCTAATCAAAGATGGGACGTGACCCATTCTGTCCTTAAAAATATTTCTGGCTGTGGTAGGGAAATGAGTTAGAGGAGGCCAGGCAGGAAGAAGGGGGGACAATTTGAGGGCACTGTGATAGTACAATATGCTGGCCATGGGGGAGGGGCAGGGGGATGGACAGAGCAGACAGAGCTGCAGGCTATTCAGGAGGTAGAATCACTAAGATTTATTGACTGAATGTAAGGAACTGAGGGGGGAAAGGGAAGTTCGAAATGCAATTTATTAAGAATGTTAAGTTGAGAGAAGGAGGGACATTTATGAGTTCACTTTGCTGAGTTTTAAGTGTCCTAGGAATGCCCAAGTAGACACATTAATAAACATGGTGGACATGAGGCTAGGATTTTGACTAGAGACAGAGCTTTGAGATCAATTATAATTCTAATGTAGATTGATATACACGAATGAAAAAGTTCTCTGAATTTAATGAGAAGAGAGAGACATAAATAGAATTGAGAATTACCAGTATTAGAGGCAAAAGAGCAGAGCCTTGGAAGGTTCTGAGAAACAGTGTCCAGAGAGGCAGGAGGACATCCAGAAGAAAACAGAGTAATCCTTCCCCCCAGAGAGACAAACAGACAAGGAAAGAGAGAGGTTCAAAAAAGAACTAGTAGGTAACAACAGTCGCTTATTAGTATCACAAATTAGATGATGATAGAATATTTAAACTATACTTAATTAAAAGTAAGACATCAGTAACCCAGAAGAGAATAATTTTATTTGCTCTTATTTCTCCCCCTTCTCCATATCCACACATTTACTAGAAGACAATTCCTTACGGACAGAAATTCTGTATTACCGATCTCTGGGTATTCAGTACAGGGAACAACGTCTAGCTCATGGGTGATGCTCAATAAGCATTTGTTATTAGATTCATGGAAAACAAATAAGAAGAACAGAACTGTGGAGAATGCTTTTCTAGAAATCTTGACTTCCAATGCAGAGGCAGCCTGAAGGCGTCGTTGTCTCAATTAATTTTAAAACAAAATTAATTCTGAAAAAGTACAGGAATGAACGGAAAATAGTATGCTCTAAGTAAAGAAGTTTCCACCCAGCCTAGATTTGACAAATTGGGAATGAAATTGAACAAGATAAAGCACTTTTAACCCTCAGCCAAAATATGCCAAAATCCATCTCTGAAGCCGGTCTTAATCACAGTCAAATTTCTCCTCAAAACGCATTAAGGTTATATAAGCCTCTGGGCTCCATTCAGCTGAGCAAGAACTCTTTCTGTCTCTTGAGGTTTTTCTCAATTATCATCATCGCGTTATTAAGGCAACAGATCATACTTAAGTATGTTCTTGACAAGTTCTTACCAATTTAATATAAAGTTGAGAAATGATTATTTAAGGAGAATACCACACAAAATTTATTAAGGAAGAAATGCAGATCTTCCACTTTGCAGACCACCACCCAGAAATCTGTGTTTTGGTAATATCAGAGCTTTTCTCCCTCTTCTTTGTTTATCCATTTGACATTTTGTTCTCCCATGAAATTTATCTGAAAGCCCAGGAATATGAATACGGCAGGTCAGGGGACTTTATCTATTAACCACTATTATCAATATTGCTTTCTTGTTTCTTAGAAGAAAAAGAGGACTCCAAATTAGACTGAAACTTCGATTTTTCTTTTCAGTGTATTTCCTGGTGGCATTCCTTCCTCTCTTATTCCTGGCTTGCTATGCCTGAGGCAAAACATGAAATTTTCCTAAGTCAGGATAACCACAAGGCTACTGATATCATGGAACTGCAGCAAAAAAAAAAAAAAATCAGAATTTGTTTCTCTCCAGTTTCTCATTACATACAAACGTAAATCGTTATCTACTAACCCACTGTTGTTTCTTGGTCACTTGCTGATAAAAGTCACTCTGGTGAAAGCCTGTCTTCCAATTTGGGTTCACATCCCCTCCTTTCCACACATACTGCAACTCTTCACACATTTCAAGGTCCAGCTAAATACAACTTCTTTCATCAAACATTTCCCTATGTCTTAAATTGACATTAATCTTTCCATAATCTTTGTCATACCCCTCTACAATTTCACTTCTGAATGTCTGTTTACATGTCTATACAATTATTCACATGCCTGTCTAGAACATGGAAGAATGCCATTATTTTTGGCATCTTCTACAGCAGGGGTCGGCAAACATTGTGTGTAAAGGACCAGGGAATAATATTTTAGGACTGTAGACCATATGGTATCTGTTGCAACTACTCAATTTGCCATTGTAGCGAATTGAAAGCAATCACAGACAGTACGTAAATGGATGGGAATGACTAAGTCCCTATAAAACTTTATTTACAAAAATAGATGGCAGGCCAGATTTGGCCCGTGGACCATAATCTGCCAACCTCTGTAACAGAGAACCTGTAACATCCCCTTGAATATCCTGAAAAAAATATTCACTGAATGAATGAGAAAAATGTATGAATGGACTATAACAGACAATTCCCTTTTGTTTTCCTCAAGTTTACACCACATATTAATCTTGGAATAAGTAAGCATCAGACAATGAGAGGCAGTATTGTGAATTACAGTATTTCCCAAAATGTGGGATAAAAACCATTACTACAAATGGCTTTTTATAGTTCACAAGATAAATCTAGGAGTTAAGAAACTTGCCATTAAACAGTATAATTCACACGGTTTTAATTAAGGTCTCAGTTTAGTGCTAATATCTCTTAAACACTATAATTTTCCTGTTCGAAAAGAAAGAAACCCCCTGCAAACAGACTAACAGACAAACAACAACGGAGCAAGTCTTTAAGCAAAGTATATAACATTAATACTGTTTTGTATCTATATTTAAAATTACTTATTATAGATATCAACCCACCATATATACCCACATATTTCTTTTAAAAAACATTTAACTCAACAGAATTAACTTCAAGCCATGAAAAGATATGGAAGAAACTTAAATGTATATTACTAAGTCAAAGAAGCTGATCTAAAAAATTTACATATTGTATGAGTCCAACTATATGACATTCTGAAAATGGCAAAATTATGGAGAAAATAAAAAGATTAGTGGTGCCATGGATGGGGGGAGGGTATAAGTAGGTAGAGCACAGAGGATTTTTAGGGCAGTGTAACTACTCTGTATGATATTATAATGGTCAATACATGTCATTATGTATTTATCTAAAACCATAAAAAGTACAACATCAAGAGTGAATCCTAATGTAAACTGCAGACTTTGGGTAAGTCTGATGTACTGACTTAGGCTCATCAATTATAAAAACGTAACACTTTGGAGGCGGATGCTGATATTGAGGTAGGTTATGCACACATGGGAGCAGGGGGCATACAGAGAGTCTCCACAACTTCCTAGCAATTCTGTTGTGAATCTAAAACTTCCCTAACAAAGTCAATATATATAGTAAGCAGAGACTATGTGACAGGTGATAGAAATAACAGGGCTGAGTAAGGTAGGCAAGGTTCTTGTCTGCAGGTACTTCAGATCTGTAAGGAGACTGACAATGAAATACTATAGAAAAAAGCTAGATGATGTCATGATGGAGGTATTAATGAAGCCCTAGGAACACTGTAGCCAGTCAAGCCAATTCAAAAACAGAATTAATGGATTTATTTTTAAAAATCATAATGAAGTGGCATGCAGGCAAAGTAAAAAATTCTGAAGGTGATGTGAATGACTGCAGTTAGAGAAATGTTGCAATTTTAAGGATGGATGGTTGGGTTACTCTCTAATCAAAATAACTCTCTTCAAATCATGGCCTTGCCATCGACAAGCTCTATGGCTTGAGGAAAATCTTATGATTACCTAAAGCTAAATTTCCTCTTTTGTAGAAAAGATCATAGAGGGTCAACTTACATAATGCATGTAAAAGTTCATTATAAACCACTGTACAAATTTCAGTTATTAATGACAATTCTAGTTCATCCTGAATCTGAGAAGCTTTCAGCAGGTTTTTCTAAATCATTAGTATTTCTTTGCAGCCAGTGCCTGAGACAAAAACGATCAAGTGTTTTATTAAACATGAAGGCATCAATTTTCTGTTTTAGAATCAATGTACAGACATACTTGACCACCAATCAGTTTAATGAAAAATGTAAGCATTAGTAACTCATTTTGGTTGTAAAATTAGTTATTTAACATATAACTACATTCTAATTTGTAACATGTTTATCAAAATTTAGTGCCTTGTCGAGAATGCCTTCTTTTAGGAAATTTATTGCTCAGTTTTACTCTAGCCTTATAATATTAGCAATAAATCCAAGAGTTATATTATGGCTTTTTTCAATTGATTAAACTGAAATCATGGGTACAAATTAAATGTTAGTGATTACATTTCACTGCTGATCTATAATACGTAATTTATGTAAGATACATTTTAAATGGTCAAAGTGTTCAGAATATTCAGAGAGAATTCATCCAAAATATACCTCAAAACATGATTTCTCTCTGAAATATCACCAAAAGTAAATAAAAAGCTTTATAAGCCAAATGATCTTCATAAGAACAGAAATTAATTGTATTAACGGTGTCTGGCACATGGTAGGAATTTAGTAATTGGTAAAGGTCCTGCATTAGTTTCCTCCTGCTGCTGTAAGAAACAACAAACTAGTGGCTTAGAGCAACACAAATTGTTATCTTAGATTTCCAGAGGTCAGATGTCCAAAACGGGTCACTTTCTGCTGAAGTCAAGGTGTGGGCAGAGCTGCATTCTTTCGGGAGGCTCGGGGGAAAAATCTAGTCGTTGACCTTTTTCAGCTTCTAGAGGCTGTCTGCATTCCTTGGAAGGCTCCTGGCCCCTTCCATCTTCAAACCAGCAACATACGTCTTCACATCTTGGACCTCTGCTTCCATCATCAACACATCTTCTCTCATTTCAAACCTCTTTCCCCCTCCTTATAAGGACCTTTGTGATAACATCAGGCCCATTCTGACAATCTGGAATAATATTCCCAACTCAAGATCCTTACTGCTAGCACATCTTCTAAGTCCTTTTTGCCATGTAAAGAATAATATTCCTCACCTTAGGTCCCAGTGATTAGGACATGGACATCTTTGGTGAAGAAGGTGGTCATTATTCTACCTATCATAGGTGTGTAAGATCAATTTTTTAATTATTAAAGGTTTCATTATATCAATTTGCTACTACTCTTGCTATATTAGCACAGTCATATAACTGTTAAATACTGCCAAAATATTATTTTTTGTTCCGTAAAAAATATTAGTGTCTAATGATAACATCCAGCGTTCATAGAGCACTGCTTTGAGTGCTTTCCATGCATTATTTCACTTAGCTCAGGAAACTGAAAAGATGCCAGATAGAATTATTAACATATAGAAATTATAGGATGCATGAATATGGTTTTATTTTATTCAAGAAGAAAATTCATTCAAAGATAAAGTATTACCAAGTACACAGAGATCTACTATAATTTATCAATAAGAAGTTCAAAGGAGATTGGGATTGACATATATACACTAATATGTATAAAATGGATAACTAATAAGAACCTGCTGAATAAAAACATAAATAAAATTCTAAAATTCAAAAAAAAATGTTTAATTAAAATCAACTTAAAAATAAATAAATAAATAAATAAAAAGTTTTATTTAAAATTAATTATTCTCATGGGCTAATAATTTGTACCTTAAAAGTAATAATGAAATTCACACAGAATATTGCTTATACTGTTAATTTACTTTGTAATACATTTATTCTTTTGCATTGCAAGATGAAAACATATAAAACATATAAAATGCAAAAATAAATATATTTGTCCTACAAATCACGAGAAAGTTTTTGTTACCAATTCTTATTTATTCTGTGCAGCATTTTGTGAGTTAAGCCTGGCAGATATTATTACCCCCTTTTATAGATGAGCATCTGAAGCCAACAGGTGCTAAGAGACCAGTCAAAGCTGTGCACATAGTAAAGGTTGGAGATAACTCAGACATAGATCTCCATATGCTAATCCTGTTAATTTTTCACACATGTGAACATAAAATATTATTACATTTACTTAGATTGTATTATTTGTTAACCCAAACAATTTGGTGCCAAAGAAAAAAATGAAAGGAAAAGAATTAGAGGGATGAAAAACCAGCAGTAGAGGGATACGTTAAATTGACATCTATGATGAAATAGTTATGCCATTATATGTCTGTGGTTAGAATATAGGGGAAGAATGTCCCTAATGTTAAATACTTATCTTGCCTCTTCTAGTATAACTAATCTGACCCTAAAAACTATATGTGAATGTTGATTTAATGAAATTGTTGTTGGAAATTATCAAAGAGACTTTGGTTTTTGTCTTAGGTCCTAAGGCATAGTAATTTTAATAAATCTTCCAGCCTAAAGCAAAAATTAAAAGACTATCACTCTCTCCCCCACTCTACAGCAGTATCTTAATTATATGTTAATTTAACAAGCTTCCATGATCTCAAGACAATTTTCCAACCACCTCAACACCATCCCTGGAGTGTCTTAAGATATATCCCTTCCATCATAAGCAGCCTCAGAATCTTTTTCCTGTACTTTGCTTGTGATCATTTTACTTTCTCCAATTTAGCTCTCTAAGCCTCTGGCTGTAAGTTTTTATTTTCTGTTATATGATATGTATAATGGTGCCAATATCATTCAATATGTTACATAAACATGAAGGTAGAGATTGGGGGGAATGTGTCTTCAAGCCGAGGAATGCCAAAGATTGCCAGCAAATCACCAGAAGCTTGGAGAACAGATTCTTTCTCAGAGCGCACAGAAGGAATAAATCCTGCCAACACCTTGGTCTTGGACTTCTAGCTTTCAGCACTGTGAGACAATACAAATCTATTTTTTAAGCCACCCTGTTTGTGGTACTGTGTTGTGGCAGCCCCAGCAAATGGACACAGTGACTAACCTTAATTTGCTTGTCGACCCTCTGGCCACAAAATGGTTGCACTTCTTTCTCGAACAAAACACACTCACAACCTCCCAAGACACTCAAAGGTCTCATCCCATTACTACTTCAGGCTCAAGCTGGAGGTCCAAGATCTCTTTATCTAAATTAGATCCAGATGTGGAAGGAGCACCTGGACTCTGGTTCCTCTTAAGCTTAAGACTTGTGCATTAAAGAGACCTATGATCTGCAACTCCCCATCCCCTCAACATAAACAAAATATTCAGTGGTGAGCCAGGCATACGGAAACTGTAATAGATAGTTCTCTTCAAATAAGAGGAAACAAAAGCCATGCAATTGTCAATGACCTATAGTAATTCTGAATCCAGGTGGGCACACATTTCTAGCTTTTTAATTAGGAAATGATTCCCTGAAACTGATGCCTGTAACTTTTTCAGCTCTGGGCTGCTCCCTCTGAGACATCTTTTTCCCTATAAAAATTAGTATTTGTAGCTAAGTAGTTTTCTCTGCCAGTTTAATGCCCATAATTAGGGATCTAAAGGGTTATTTTAATTAATTTTTTCCCTATCTCTCTCTCTTTCAATCCAAGCTGGTATAATTTCCTTAAAAGCTTTATGGGACTCCAGTATATCAAATTATATTCCACTTCATTAGCCACACCCATATTTATATTTTGAAACTTTGAAAAACCTGTAAAGCTACGGTGAGACAAAACTCAAGATTCACAGGGGCCCTACTGTTTGAATGAATGGGTCTACAGGTCGTATAAGTAGGACACTTAGAGATCCATTTGTTTAATTAAGAGGGTCTTTGAAGTAACTCCTTAAATCTTTCTGAGGTCTCATCAGCTGATTTTACAATATATCCTTGATTTGAATTTTACCATGAGACCACATGTCAAATGAGTGGCACTGTTCTGAATCTGATCTTGTCCCTTGGGCTACGTTTTACTTTGACACCATTTGCTAGTTAGAAATGTGGTTGATGAGAAACAGTTTTATGTTTCAAACCAGATAAATCACGAGTCATTTATATTCCCTATAAATTATGTTAAAAACTCAAAGAGGTTCTTCTTTAACTGGTCTAGCTCTACCCACACCTTTTCATACACATCTAAAAGAAATCAGTTGGCACTTTCAACATTCTGCCTAAAAAAAATCTCTTTACTCAGATCCACCAGTTCCTTAATACATAAATATATGCATACATATATATGTACAAGTATGTATATATGATACACACATGCGCAAGCATGCACGCACACACACACACGAACACATACATGACCACAGGTGACAATTTAGCTGAACCTTCCACCACCACAAAACACAGTTCATCTTTTCTCCTCCATCCAGTGACACTTTTCTTGCTGCCCTTTAAGCCTTCACCAGGAGTGTCCTCAAGCCCAACTGAGATTCAGTGTACTGACCAGACCCAAAGCCAATACCACTTGTTTAAGGTAGCATTCTGATTCCAGAGACCAAATTATGTTCCAGTGTCTAATGCTACACCATGAAAAAAAAATCTCAAAACTTAGTGGCTTAAAAGAAACTTTAATTTTCCTCATGATGTTGTAGTTCAGGTATTCAAAAAGAGATCAGCCAAGCTGATTACCTCTGATTCACCAAGGATCAGTTAGGATATGGGATCACATAGGGCATCTGAGGTAGAGGATCCTCTTCCAGTGTGGCTCCTAGTCTCACATCTAGTACCTTGATGATCCTGTCCAAGCTCTCTTTCCTCCTGCTCTTTTATCCTCCAGGACTTCTTCTCATGGCTTGACTTGCTCACAACAGGGTGGCCTCAGGATAGGTAGACTTAATCTCGTGCTGCTGTCCCCAACAGCAAGTTATCCAAGAGTGAGTATTCCAAGAGGCAGGAAATGAAAGCCACCAGTCTCCAAACTACCTCGGCCCTGACACCCGCAGCATCACCTCCTCTGTATTTCATTATCCGAAACATGCACAGCACCCGCTCAGAGTCAAGGGGAGAAAACGTATACCTCAACTCTTAAAAGGAAGAGGGCCAAACATTTAATCCACCGCACTTACTTTGCACTGTATGACTTTGCACAAATTATTTAACCCTCTCTGAATCTCAGCTTTCTCTTCTATTAAGAGTAGATGAGATAAATCATAATTATACCATACTGCTAAGGCTATAATAGGAGTTAAATGAGACATCAAGGGTGCAGTGCCTATTGCAATAAACCTGGTATAGAACAATCAATAAATAGTATCTGTGACGAAAATGATTATATTAGCATGAAAAACATTTTCATTTGTTTGTATCATCATAGGAGCAGTTCACATTACAGTATCCACTGTTAACAATTTAGACATAGTTATTTTCTGATACATGTCTTCAGCAGACAAGGAAATCCCATGTCGAAAAGGAGAAACGTCTGTGGAACTGTGAGTGGGCCACACATCTCTTTGGGGATATAAGTATATACTTTATATTTATTATGTTTTTTTAATATTACCATAATTTGTAAAATATCAGCTGGGGTTTATTAACGTATTGTTTATAAAGATGTGCTGCATAAATATGCCTGACCTAAGAAGAAAAGCAAAGCAAAAAACACCAATTTCAAAAGGTATCAACAAATCTGCCAAATAACCTCTAGAAATACAGGCACAACGCACACCTCCCACAAATTTAGTAGAATAACACAATAGGAAATCACCTACAATGGTCATTTAGAACTTACATAATGGCTCACTTCTGGAGAAGGGTGGGCCCTTGCCCCTTGTGTCAAACTACATTATGCCCAACCTTCTCTACTTTATGCCTTTCATCTTCTTGAGAACATGTTCTACATCTCTGGACTTAGAATGACTCTCTTAGGATCTTTGCTTGTACTGGCATGAAAGGCTTTCTCTGCTCTTTGTAACTACAATTCTGGGACCAGATATTGTATAATGAAATTAACAATGAATGCATTGTAAGAAGAGGTGAGATCAAAATCTCAAAGTCTTAGCCAAGCAATTTGTTTGCTATTTGTCCTTAATGGCATTATAATGGTATAAGTGTGTCAATCACTTCAATCTTGGTGGTTTACTAGATCATGCCACTATGTCTACAGAGGTTCTATGGGAGTCAAGACATCTAATTCAGCATCTCATTGAATATAATTAAGAGTCTTGTCTCTTTCTCTCTTTAGGATTATTTTCATCCTAATGCTGGTTCTCCTAGCAATGAAACGCCAGCAGCAAATGAGACTACGTTCAGAGCCAGCAAAAGAAAGTACGCTGTTGTTATAGCACTGGAAGCAAGAGTTCTAATATTTACTTTGAGTTGACCATGTAGCTCACAAATCAACCCCTAATAACAATAATGATGGCTACATTTTAATGAGCACTTACTATGTGTCAGGCACTATTCTAAACACTTAACTAGTAAGATTTAATTTATTCTTCTCTATAAATATGTAAAGACATGCCTATAACTATTCCCATTTCATAATATAGAAAATACAGCATAGGGTTATTAAAAATGCATACATTTAGGCTGTGAAGGAGCTCAGCTCTGACCCATGCAGCAGATTAACTCTGGATAACTTTTATTTAACCCTGCGCTAACCTTCCTTGCTGAGCCAATAATTTACTATTAAAGAAAGTGTTGTTTGTCTTGCCTTAAGGCAATCAAGGGCCCCTTTCCAGAAACCATGGCCCACATGTACGAGGAGTGCTCAACTGAATGAAAACATTCGTTTAATGGGAGAATAAGACCACTAGGCATAGAAGAACTTTTAATTAGCAGATTTCCCAAATATGCTCTGTGACTTAGCTTTGTAGCCTCCGAAGGGCTGCCATGTAAAAGAGGAATGATTCAGGCCAACATATAAGGCTTAAAGCAACAACAGGCAAAACTCAGGTCAATATAAGGAAGTTCCATTTTCTAAACACAGAATGAGATTCTAGTAAAATGTGCACCCAAAACTGACCATAGATGAAGCAACGTGGTGTTTGTCGTCTAGTTCAACAAAAATGATTTCCCTGGAGTGATGGCTACAGCACCTGGCTTCAGTGAGTTTAAAGGGAATGAAATATAAAGAGGGGAGCCAGGTTGAATAGAAAACTCTTCTGAGTTTTACTGTAAAGGAGAGTAGAGAAAAGAAGCAAAGATTGAGATGAATGAAACATTATTTTTTACTTGTTTTATTTTGTGTAAGGTGGGAGACATTTCAGCCAATTTATCTTCTGGTACATGTGGTTTAAGAAGGAGGTACATTCATAACTTTGGTGGAGTATTTCTTATTTTTAGTTTATGAAGAGAAATTAAGTACAAATAAATCATGGTCATCAATTGAGTGGGTGGAAGGGAAGGATATTTGGAAGTTATCGACTTAAGCAGAAAATAGCCTGGGTAAATATAAAGTGATAGGACAGTGCTCAGGGCCCATGGGAAACTTGTGAACTGAAATTAAATGAGATACCATTAAACCACAGTTGCATCTCTTTCCTTTAACCAAGTTGAGCATGTGGGGAAAAGTACAACACAGGATCGATGTAATATTTCTGTTTTTCCGGGGACAGACGACCGAGTAGCTGTCAGTGATTGTAAGGGAGAGGTTACAATGATGGTCTCAACTGGTTTTATAAGAAGAGAGCCCAGGACAGTGTGAAGGCCTGTGGAAAGATAGCACAATCAGTGGGTTCGATGTCCCTGGGTATTCGTCACATTCTTGAGAATGAGGTGTGGCAGGGAAGCCTCATAAGCTTTGCATAGGTTACACTGTTATCCTTTTGTTTAGCTAGTGTTTTACATGGTCTTCTCAAAGTTGTTCCAAATACCTCTCTCTTCAACATTTTTAAATTAAATATATAACTTAAATATTCAGTGTGTTCTACTAGGTCTAAGAACCTCACTTCCATGAAAGGATGCTGCCCAAATTAGAGTACACACAATTTACCTCACAGACTGCAATTCCAACACAGTAAATGAAAGCGATAATTTTGTGCTTCAGGCAAGACCTCGTGTGTGTTTGAGTGTGTGTGTGTGAGTGTGTGAGAGAGAGAATTTTCTCTCAATGGAAAAGCCTTTGCATTAAGCCACTCTCCTTTTTAATCACTGCAATTCAATGAAACAGACCACAGTAACAAGCAGTTTGTTCCAGGTTTTCAAGATTCAATGCAGACTCCATTTTCAATAATTCACATTTTCCCAGGTGTGCTGGACATTTATTGGAGCTTAATCATTTTCTCTCTTTTATGAAATTAATTTTCTAATACATTTTTAGTATAAATGAGACTGAGAGAAAGAAATGGCCATTACTCCCTGTCAGAATAAAAGGGGAGTTTTAAAGATGCATGATTGCAAAGAAGTTGGAACCATGCGTTTGCTACCACAGACAGTTTATTTCAGTTAACTATTTATCTTAAGAGAGAAATAATTATAGTTAAATGTTAACAAATATTTTTAACATCTATTTTTTTCCAATTATTGTTCTAGACATTGGTGATTCTAAGGTGGGTAAAACAATAGTCCTGCTTTACAAAATAGTAATAATAGAAAGAATAAGTTATTTAACAATACATTTTTATAATCATCTTACTTTTATAATGACAATGATAAATAAGGTTGTAGATTATTATTATTATCATTATCATTGTCTTTCTTTTAGTATAGTTGACAGATAAAAGGACTCAAGGGTCGAATTTTGAGGAACATCAATTAGAATGAAGTTACATCCATAAAAGAGAAAACAAAGGATTGTATAAGCTCTCCCCTCCCACATACATGTAGGATTGTGTTTTCTGTAACCCTTGTGGTTGCATTGATAATGGGGGGAAGACTTAGTTGATCTTAAATGTTTCGTGGTAATACTCCTTCTAGATATCCACCACCTTGTTTTAAAACAGCATCTTTCTTTGCAGATGGACCGTGTCAACACTACTTCTCAAAAGGCTGTGGGATGTGTGATTGTATTCTTCTACCACCACAGCCTAGTGGAGTAAATTAATCAATTTGGTGCTAAATGGCAGCTGAAGTGATAAATGCCATAAAAGAATTACATAATCTTATATAGCACTGGTCAGAGGAGTAATCTTAGTGTTGCGATACCTTTATATGGGGTGAGACAGCCATAATCACATCTCCTTACAGAGGTTATCCACGAAATTCTCTAATAATAATGGAAGGACATTTTGCTTTTGTCTTAGATGATAGTTACATGGACACTTAGCTCCAATATATATCTATTCTGGGAAGACTATAAAATTACACGTGGCTCTTAAAATAAGGCAGAGAATTTTTTCCCCTAAATTTCTTTACTTTCTCTAGTATTCTTAGTGGATTATTCAAGCAAAAACAAAAACAAAAAACAAAAAAAAAAAAACAATGGCTAGAAAAGATTTAATTCTCACTGGCATTTGCCATTTAACTATAATGACCTCATTATTGGCATACCTTAGCAGAAACCTGGTGAACTAATTTAGTAGCCAGTTAGCTTCCCAGCAGCCCCAGCTAGAGTGTTCAGATTGCAGGTACGTATGCCAATTACAACAAAACACTTTAAAATCAGCACAGTAGAGAGTGTTAAGCTACTTAATGTGTCATGTTAAGATTGCCTTGTCCTTTATTCTTAAAAAAGTCAGGAAGACAGCTTACAGGAAACAAATTGCCCAGACAGATCTAGGAAGTACATAGTGAGATATTTCTCCATATGGAATCTCAGCACTATGATGGCAGGGAAGGAGCCACAGTAAAGGTAACATATGAATGAAGTCATGTGCCATGGGGCCACATACTGGATCCTTAGTAATAATGAACCACGGCAGTCCTTTTTGTTAGTTCAAGAATCCTTGGATGATTCCAGTTTTGTCAGAAAAAAAATAATAATTGAAAGAAAATGGAAAGGCTTGGGAATAAAATAGCCACCATTTATTGATGATTACATAAATGCTAGGGTTAAGGATTAAGGATGAATTAAGATTATCTAATTTTACAACAATCCTGCATAATATTATTTTCGGGGATATTTTATGTCAAATGAAGAATCTTGGTTAAATTTTTTTTATCTTAAATATATGATATTTAAATATTTTAAGTCAATAACCATTTTTGTGCTTTTTCAATGACACACTGTATTAAAACTTTGCAGTTCTGAAGTACAGAGGTTAGATTTGAGGGAATGAAGATTGGCAGTTGGGAGACCAGGTATTTTGCTATTGAAAAAGTGTAGGGAAGAACTGATGACAGAATCAACTAGAGTAACAAGAGAAGGGATAAGAAATTGTGCATGAAGGGAATTTGCCAGGAAAAGCCAGAACTTGGACACTGGTTGGATAACTGAGATGGAGAAGTAGTGTGGGTGAACGGTTAAATGATGATGTCACTGGTTGACACCTGAACTGGGGAGGAGAAGCATATTTGAGACAAAGTTGGTGAATTCCTTGTTTTAGACTTACATATATTGAGATGCTAATAAGGCAACTAAATTTTACACTGTGCCCTAAAGTCATTCCATCAGATGGTAGAAATCATCATCTAGAGCCATTCTATCACAAAGCTGTACCTTCAGAGCATACCTCTATTCTGGGAGCCAGACCTTATATTTGACTGCCTACTCAATTATTTTGCTCAAAATATTTAGTGTCTTTTGAATTAACTAAGCCTTAATTCAAGGTTAAACTTTTGAATGAAGTTAAAATTGACAACATAGTCAAGTTTTTCAGTAGAATCACATCTGTGCCTAAACCTCCAGCCTGTTTTGCAGCATTGTTCACCACCACTGTGATCTGCTGTGTGCCTTTAAGAGTGGCCAGCTTTGGTCACTTTGGCTTGTCACTTTGTGTGCTTGTCTTTCCTTAAACAAATCAACTGGAATGTGTTCAGCTGCCCCAAACTTCTTCCCTCCATTCTTCTTTTATCTTCAAGTGTTCTTCAAGTCTTAGGTTCAGTAAAACTTTTGTGGAAGCTTCGATTAGTTGCCTAGACTTGGTTATCTACTTCCATCACTGATATCCTCAAGAGTGCACTATAATTTTAGCATTTATCACATTTGAATCCTGTGTATTAAACTGTAAGCTCCATGATGGCAAAGAAAAATGTATGTTTTGCTTCCTCTGAATTCCCAATATTTAGCAAAATATCTAACATTTAATATGTACTCAATAAATACTTGTTGAATGAGAAAAGTAAGAGTAAGCCCACAGACCAATTTTATTTATGAACTTAGATGTAAAAAATTAATAATGGATTATCAAATCATATCCAGCAGTATAATAAAAGAATTATTCAACATAACAAAGGAAAACATATATAAATATTAATGCCTACCTTCAGTTTAAAAGTCTTATAAATTATGTAAGTAATAAGAAGGTAAGTGTATTTAAGTGTGATGAAATAAAGTCAAAACTGGTTAAAAAAAATTAAACAGTAAATAGGATTAAATAGTGAAATGTTAAAGCCTTTGATTACTGTGAAAAATCAAGAAAACGTGTACCATCACCACTTTATTCAACATTGTCTTGGAAGGTCTAACTAATATCATGAGATAAGAAAACAAAATTTGTAATATAAATATAAAAGAAGGGACAAATGTATCTTCATTTGCATTTGATGTGATCATACATGTAGAAAGTTCAGGAACCTTAGTGAAAATAATTTAAATCAAAGGAGAATTTGGTAAGATGAATAGATGTAAGAAAATTGAAAAATATATCAAAAATAATCTAAATTGTAATTATAAATATACTAAACTTATGTCTTGGCCTAGTGTGTTAGAAGAGCCACTCATATGATTTGAAATTAGGGTGCAATTTCAGGGCTGTAGAAGATGAGGTTAAATAAATCATTATTATGAATATCGCTTATTGGGTGCTATGAGTCACGCACATTGCTAATTGCTTTAAAGCTCTTGGCTTGTTCAATCAACATTTTTTGACAGGAATTATCTACCTTTTCATATTAAGATACCAAGCCCTAAAATGTTTAAGCAACTCAACTGCAGTCACAAAACCTGTAAGGCAGAGAACAGGGATGAAGAGGTGACCTCTTGAATCTAATGCACTGTTTGTAATGAATGAGACCCTGTCAGGAGACACCCTGGGGAGGGAAACATGTTGGCTTTGGAGGCTGCCAGGTTCCCAGGGTTTAGTGCCATGTTCCCAACTTGGCTGGGGGCCAGCTGGGTTCCAATTACTTCTGCTAGACATATATCTCACCCAACTGGCCTCCCTTGGGGCTTCTTTTATTTTTTTTTAAATATATATTTACACTTTTATTAGAATTCTTCAGAACTGTAAACAACAATTGGGCAACATATCAGAGAAAAAACATATAGAACATCCTTTAAACTTGCACCACTTACATATTTACATATAAAGTTACTGTATATATAAAAAATATTTTCAAGGACTCATGGGCTTGGGAATATTCAAAAGACATTACTGCTACATTTCAATATTTACCCCAAAAAGCCACAAAATAATTTCAAACATTAAGCCACTGCAAAGAAACATCGGATGTAAAAATATATATATATATATAAAAATATAAACTTTCAAGAATATACAAGACAAAACTCTCAGTGAAGTGCCCCTTAAGTACCTAAACATCTACAATTAAAAACCATTTTTCTTACTATAACCAAAGTCAATAGAAACACAAAGGAAATTTTCAAAGTATGGCAAACAGCGACAACCTCCTATGTGACAACAAAACGCCCCAACCAGTTACCTTTGGAAAGGTGCGAGAGCATAGAACTCCAGTGCAAATGGTTACTTCCAGATAAATGGCCACAGTTCTCTAAATGAAAGCTAAGGGACCTAGGAGGGTCATTCAGGGTTTGACAGGAAAGCATCAGGGCAGTGGTGAGAAGATAGTGTCTTGCAGAGGCATGTAAAGCAAACTAATGTTCTGGCTAGGCCTACAGCCTGATAAATAGACAAGCTGCATCAGGAGCTACCTGCCTCCCGGGGAAAAAGGGCAGAGATAAAAAGAGCAGCAACGTATTTTTCTTGTTTGTTTTACTTTTTGCTTGTTTTCTTCTTTTCCCCAAGCTCCTTTTATCTGAGGAAATGTCCTAGACCAATCCATGTGTTAGTGTTTCAGCTGCTCTGGGCTGGTCTTTTCTGGGCTGGGCCTATTAGGCTAAAGTCCAGGCTTTGATTCAGGGTTACACCAGCAACACAGAGCTTCATCACTCTGGGAACATCAGAAATGTACCTCACGTTCTTCTCATGGTAGGAAGGCCAACATGCAGGGATCCCAAGCCAAACACTGGTGAACATTCCATTAGCAAAATCAAGTCCCTTGGATAAGCCCAAAATCAATGAGAGAACATACATCCCGCGTGGAGGCGCTATGAGGCCACAAGGCAGCACAAAGGATGAAAGGACTGAGAGCAGTAATCCAAGCCACCACTCTTAATTCACATAAACGTTGTAGAAATGGAAAAGTGTTCCATAGTTTTGTCCTTCCCAAAATTCAGCCATATCAATTTTACCTACAAGATATTTTTCCATATCTATATACCACCCATATGATTACTTGCTTTCTGGTTTCCTTTTCACTGGTGGTTTTGCAAATTTATAGAAATCTATATTTAAAAAGAGCTTTGCATGGCGACTATACTTAACAATACTGCACCGCCTATCGGAAAGTTGTTAAGCGAGTAGATCTTAAAAGTTCCCATCACCAGAAAAAAAGTCTGTAACTGTGCATGGTGATGGGTGTTAGCTAGACTTAGTGTGAGGGTCATTTCACAATATATACAAATACCAAAGCATCAGGATGTACACTGATAGTAATAGAATGCTGTATGTCAATCATACCTCAGTAACACATATTTTAAAAAGCTTTGTTTCACCATCTTAAAGGAGATAATTTGTTTTACTCACCATTAATACAAGATGATTATAAAAATAAATGATTTCTTTTCAATTATAGCAAGACACTGTGGCTACCAGAAGTGCTGAACCTCTCTTTCTTAAATGTGTAATTAGCAAGTGCTATACTAGTACAACATAATAAACCTTTCTCCTTGAAGTCATCAGGAGAATTTAAAAGAAATGAATGATGAGGATACCGCCATGATTTATTTAATGCTCCGTCTCAGCACCACCTAAAATCAACTCCTGCACTGATAAAACCATCTGATGTACCAAATTCGGGAAACACAGTCCTAGTAAAATCCCTTATTTCCCATTATACACATGGGGAAAAGGGTACCCAAACACTGCGAGACAAGACCAAGTTCCCGCAAACAAAATCAGAGACAGAACTAAAGCATCATGCTTGTCCCAGTGTTGCAGAACGCAGCCGACTGTGGCAGTCTGCCTCAAAGTACTTCAGGGATGAGTTAACACTACTTAATGAGGCAAGATTTAGAAAGAAAAGGAGAAACATGAACAGAGTTGATATAGGGGAAGTCGATGAGAGCAGGGTTTTGTTTATGGCTCTGGCACTGATTCACGGTTCATCCCTGAGTAGCTCGATTAATCTTCCTGCATCTGTCTCTTGCTCCCATTTGTAAATGAGAGGTAATGAATGGGCCTTTACAGAAACGATAGGAGGGATTAGTAATAAGGTAATGCATGTTCATTGCTCTGAGCTCATTAAGGAAACGGCTCTGTGTATAGATGCAGCATGTTGCTGTGATCAGAAAGGCAACAAATTAGGAGAAAGGATAAAAGGAAGAAAGGAGAGAGGAAAAAGAAGAGGGGTGAAAAAACAGCAAGTGAAATAAAATGAAATGGTAATGGATTAAGGAAGAGGGAAGGGGAAAGAAAGAAAAGAAAAAATATGTAATAATGAAAGAAAAACAGATTCAGAAAAAGTAAGACTAAATTTACATGGATCTGAGAGTCTTGGCTCTAATTACCAGCTGGAGGAAATAAGTAGATCAGAACATAAAATAGTACAAAAACATGACAGAGACGACCCAAGCTGTGGGTTAAGCCGGTAGTAAGCAGATTTTGTTACCACCAGCTCCAAAGCTATGGGAAAGCCATCTTATGGCCTCTAGCTTTCCTTATCTGTAAAAGGACGATGCTGAAAAGCTTTGAGATATCTTTCAGAGAGACTGTATGATCCAGGATGTTAAGAAAAGCTGAAAAGAGAATACTGGCAGAAAGAACATCAGGAGGAAAAGCAAGGAAGACAAACTGTCAGACATGAAGAAGTCATTTTACTTTCTTCAGACTGTAAATAATAATTCTAACCACTTTCAGTGAAGGAAAAAAAAAAAACATTGCCTTTTTGAACCCTAGAGAAAACGAGTCTCTGTCAATTCACTGTCCAAAAACTCTCTGTCAAAAAAGGCAGGCAAAATTATTAGCTCTCTCTCTTTCTTCTCCCTCTTTCTCTTCTACCTATATAAAAATTTATTTTTTAATCTTTTAAAAACTGATTTTTTAATGAAAATATTTCAGTAGCAATGGATACTGATGCACCAGGAACCTATGGGAAGGAAAAAGGAAGAAAAAAAGAAAAACAAAGGAAGAAGGACAGAAAGGAAGTAATCGAGAAAGGAAGGAAGGAGGGGGAAAGAGAAAGGAGGAAGGACCTCACTTGGATGTGTCTCATGAAGAGAATGTTCTCTTTTGAGAAGTGGTACAAGCATGTTTGGCCTTGGCTAGGAGAAAACCCTCTCAAAAAGGAGTTAACTTAGGTAAAGGGGGTAACAGAAACAGATGCTACCACTGACTACAGTTTTCACGACTGGATTTCTTATTCCCCTTCACCCTCAAAGTTTGCACCACTTCATATCACTATGTTGGGCTTTTCCCTCTTTTCTGCAGACATTTCACAGTTCTAGAGATGAGGGCTACTTTTTACCCTGCGTACTGACCTGTCCACCAGTTTCAATGTACATGTGGAGCTGTCCCTGTGGCTGAAGTCCTGCTCCTACCTCAGGCCTCCTGGGAAGCCCAGATCTGCCCTGGTTACCTACTTACCTGGTGCTGGTGTTTACTTCCTGCCAGGTCATCAGGAAACACCAGCCTAAGTTAACATCCCCATCCTCCTCAACTATCCACTTGGGTACCTTGGCTGTTTGGCATCAAACTCCTCAGTCCCCATCCCGATTCCAATTACAGTTGACCCCTGAATAGTACCAGTTTAAATGGCGCAGGTCCACTTACAGGCAGATTTTTTTCAATACTATAGCACTACATGATCTGCAGTTAGTTGCATCCGTGGATGCAGAGCCGATAGGAAGGAACCACATACACAGAGGGCTGAGTATAAATTATACTGGGATTTACCACTGCACAGAGAGTGGGCGCGTCTAATTCTTACCACGTTGTTCAAGGGTCAACTGTTGTGTGAGTACACATTACCTATCTTTCTACACTTCAGTTATCGTGTTTTTCCTGCCAAACTGCCTGAAGGCCAGGCAATAGCTCACTTCATAACACTGGAGAAACTGAGGCTCATTCATGGAACTATGCAGCTTGGACAGCCCTTCCAGAGAGAACTAGTCATTCAACGGCGAGGGTGCTGGAAGCTGATAGCCTCCAGCAGCAGAGCCTTTGGGGTCCCTTGCAATGTTTGACAAGGGCCAAGACATCAGGATAGAGAAGGGAGGGTTCACTGACTTGGGGACACTCCCTTAGGATATCTCACTTAATACACTGACAAGGATTCCACACTCCCTTAGGATATCTCACTTAATACACTGACGAGGATTCCAGGGCTTAGTAGAAACTATCTGTTAAAATCATCCCTTGAGGCCTGGGAAAGTGATAGCCCAAGGTCAGTGAAGTTGAAATCCCCGAATTTCTATAGCAGATGGCTCAGGAAGGGATTAATGGCTGAGAAAATTCAGCATTTTCAAGTGTATGTTATGTGATGACATCAAATGACCTCCCCCTGCCCCCAGCACGGTGGAGAAACCCGGAAGACTCATCCAGAAGGTGCCGGTGAGAGAAGCCCTAGAGTCCCTGAGAACTGCAGTGGTAGCCTTGCCCTGCAGGCCAGAGCTAACGGTGGGAGGAGTAGTCACAGAGCTGGGTTCGTTGATAAAAACGAGGATGATGGTACCATGAAGCAACAGAGGTCAGGTGGAAGTAGTTAACCAGAAGTCCAGGAGAGGCCAGAGTGGCAGCCAAGTAGGGTTGGTCTGCAGAGCACCGTGGAGATGATTAATGATATACGGCATCCTTAGGAACAAAACAGAGGCAGAGTAGACAGGCAGACAATGAGGGTGCTGCTTATTATATATACTAATACGTTTTTTAAAGAACAGAACAGCGAGAGGACAAAGGAAGTTACCCTAATAAAAAGTAAAGATCACCTGCCCAAATCCCAGACCTGAAAACATACAAATAGACAGTCAACAAACTCAAAATTTGTTCATTGAAAAATCTAATAATTTGGCTGTACCCTGGCGAGACTAAGTAAAAGAAAAACAATATCAATATCCAGAATGCAAAATGATACATCAATACAGATCCTACACAAAAGAAATGCAATAAGAATATTATTTAATAATAATTTCATGGCAATAAGTTGAAGTTTAAATAAAAATACAAATTCCTATATAAAAGAACTTAAAATTGACACAGGAACTAACAGAATATCTAGTCTGAAATCTATTAACAATAGTAAGGCTTGACTACTCTTCCCCAAACAAAATCATTCCTGTCCCGAATGCTGTCAGGAATAAATATTTCTAAACAATTTAAAAAAGAAAGAAATCCAATCTTACATAAACTCTTTGAGAAAAGTGGAACAGACTGAAATCATTTTATGATGCAACATAATGTTGATACCAAAATATGACAAGGATGCTACGATGTGGAAACTTATAGGCCAATCTTTTTTATGACTACAGATGACATACTCTTTAATAAAACATCAGCATGCTGAATTCAGGGATACACAAGCAATATATATAATAAAACACAACTGCATTTATTCCAGTAATTAAGTTTGGTTACCATAGGGAATCAAGGTAATTCTCCACATTAATAAAAATAAGGAGAAAAATTATTTGATACTCTCAACACAAACACAAGAAATCTGTATTAAAACTCAACACCCATTCTTAGCAGTGCTCTCTGATCAGATATCCCTATTACTTCTTCAGTGAATAACAGACATTTATTGAGTAACAAGTCTGTCTACTAAAACTATATGTAGAGAAGCCATGATAATCAAGGTGTTGAAAATGCTACTCTGACTGTTCATTTGTGGTGGTGGCAGTTTTAGATGTCAGAGTGGACTTGCTGTCCATAACCACTGCAATTTATCCTAGCAGCTGTATCTGTTTGAGACTCAGTTTCCCATGCCCCTCATCCCAGGAGAGTATCTAATGTCAGGATCTGGATCATTCTTGTAAGTCTTTACTCTATGGTAATTAAAAAGATTATTTATTCCCAAGTATTGGAGCATATTGCTTCTTTTGTAATCTGTAACTTAAATATCACATGTGTCTCCTATCCCCACAAACTTTACACACCAGAGAACAGAACAGTGATTTTTTTTTAAGTATTTAGTGGATTGGAAGCCAACAATGACATTATTTAGAAAGTGAATTATTGTTCTATATAGGAATTTCTGGCCTCAGAGAATTGGTTCCTGAATCACTTCATTTTAATTGTGAGCTATTCCTTAGAGATTTTCTAGTGAAACCTTCTTATTTTACAGATGAGGAAATTGAAGTTAGGTGATATTATCAAGCAGGATTAATTAAGCCTGGAGGACTTAGAAAATCTTGGCTTCTTCTAATAATGTTTTCTCTATGCAACAGATGATCTTCTCTATTTCTCACTGAATTAGCAGAAAAGGTAATTATAAGATAAATCTCATCTTTAAAACCTCAAATAAAACAAGAGTAAATTAAAACACATGAAACATTCTAAGACTTCTCCTATTTGCTTAGTATTTAATAATTGCCTAATTAATGAATACAAAATAATTGCTTCAAGCTAAACGGTGGAATGATTAAAGGGTGCTCTAGGGATTAAAAAAAAAAAAACCCACAAACCCAAGCTGAGATAGGCCATATAGGATGTAAGAAATGTGGCTAGTCTAGAGGAAAAATTGTGCTTTAGGATGAAAGAAGATACATAGTTTTTCTGACTGAGATCATACCTTGACACATGATTACTCTTCCCAAAGTTAAAATGAGAGCACCAATGAAAAGAAAGAAGTCTGGTTTATGAAAATATAATCTTTTCTTTTACCAATTCAAAAACCATTTCTTGGCAAAAGCAGAGGAAGAGCACAAGCAAATACATATTGGAATGAGAGAGAATGAAAAATTCAGCAAATACCAAGATAACCGGAGTTTGGAAGCAGCCTTTAATGAAGTTAGAAGTAATGAGGTGAGAGGCATACTTAGAGGTCTGATGAGGGAGGTTTCTGTGGCAGTCATTAGGCAGCCATTTCTTCTCTTCTGAACACATACTGGGATTGTTTTCTGACTAATATTGTCGAACAGAAGTGACATTTGAGGATTCCTGGCCAGAGTATATGATTTCTGGTTTGAGAACCTCCAGAACTCCCTTTTCCCTCTGGTAGTCAACAACATTCAAGATGGTGGTTGTTCTGTTAGCCACCATCCTAAGTAAATATATTAAGTAAAGATCCCCTGTGACCCATGATGCATAAGTTACATTAGTGAAAACTAAAACTTTGCTGTTCTAAAGTTTTGATTTGGGGAGTGGTTGTTGTTACCAAGCATAACCTCACTTGCCTGTTACAGTCTCATAAGAAATTTCAGAATTTGGGTCTGTATACTGTCCATGGACGAGTTTAGTTATCCCTGAACCACGATGCGGCAGGCGGTTATGTGCCTATCAGGTACCCCTTCAGGGAAGAACTTGTCACAGCAACAGGCTGCATCTATCAGCTGCTTGAAGAGATTGTTTTAGCTGCAGATAAACACCAAAGGCATGCTCACCTCTCTGCGGCAACTCACACCTAATGCCTCACTGCGATGGGGTCTAAAGACTTGGACATTTCAGGCTCATTCTAGACAACTCTGCTGAGCCAGTTTCGCTCCAGCCCTGCCCGCGGAGCGGGCTGAAGCTGTTCTCAGGCTTACGTCATAGCTCAACTTCTCGCCCTGCCCAAACCGCTTCCTTCCCCTTCCTTCTACAGGTGAACACCAAAACGAGTAATGGAACTCTCCTGAAATGAGCACTGGCCAATGCCAACGCCCCCCCTCCCCCCCAGAGGACATGAGACCCGCCTCTGACCGGCCTGGGTGGCTCAAGCTCTCCCCAGACTCCTGGACGACTTGAAAACCAAGTGGCATCTCCAGGCCAAAGTCTGGCCGACTTGAGTAAGCCTTGGAGGACTACGTTAATTCTTATTCCTTCTAGAAAAGACCCACCCTGCCTGGAGCGCGGCCCGGGAAACAAGCCTGGTTCCCGCTCTGAGGAGCCGCGGGGACCCCCCGGCCGGCCCAGGACGCTTCTGGTCCCGACAACAGCGCCCCCTGGCGCGGCCCTCGGGAGGCTGAGGCCCCGGCCCCAGGTCCTCGAAGGCACAGCCGGGCCTGGGATGGGCGCCCACCCCGCCAGACCAGGGTTTCCCTTCCCCGACGCCGCGCAGCCGAGGGAACCAACCTGGGCGGAGAGCGGCCCGAGGAGACGGATGACCGAACGCAGACGCTTGCGGGGCGGCGGGCGGCGGCAGCGCCTCAACTTCCGCGGAGACCCTCTCGGCGGCAACCCGGCGCTACGCCGCCTGCGGCCCGGGCGGTCTGGGCCGGCGCCTCCGGGGCTGAGGGAACTTCCGGCGTGGGGCCGCGGGGGCGGGGCGGGCGGCCTAGGACGTCCGAGTTTAGGAAAAGGCCCTGCAGCTGAGGCTGGACCCGCTCCCGGGACGGCGCGCGGGCAGACGCGCCCCTCAGCCCGCAGGAGGCCGCCTGTGGCGACGCGGCGGGGCCGGTTCCCCGGGAGCTCCCGGCGGGCGAGCGGGAGGCCCCGGGCCGAGTCTCCTCCGCGTGTCCTGGGCCCAAGCCATCGTGGACGAGCTGCAAGGCGGCCCGAACGACGTGGACGCGATGCAAAAGGAGACCCTGCTCTCAAGAGCCGGCCGAGGCGCTGCAGGAGGCGCTGGAGGCGGGTCGGGGTCGGTGTGAGGGTCTTGAGTGGAGAGGCCCGCGCAAAAGAGAAACTCGAACTGGCCGAGAGCAGGTGGGCCAGGCCCGGAGCCAGGCCTCCGGAAGGCCTTGACCTTCCACGTGAGCCCAGGGAAGAGCAGAGGGGCATCCACTCACCGGAGGAGAACGTTGAACAAAACACGGAAGAAAACGAGGAACGAACTGACCAGCATCTGTGACGACCTCCTTTCCAAGATGGAGCAGATCTGACGTGGAGTCCGCGACCTGCTCAGCCTCCCTCCTGTCTGTCCGGCGCGGTCTGCTGGAAGGTTTCATGTTCTTCCTGCTCTTCGCCTCGAGTCGTTTTCAAATTCAGCTGCCTTGAAAAGAAGATTAAACATTTTGTCTTTAAAGTTTAAGAAGAAAAAAAGAAAGAAAAGTCACCACCTGGTAAATGCGCTGCATGATTAATTCTGCCTCAGAGGATAAAGGCAGGGAACGTCGGTGCTGGGAGTCTAGACCGCAGGCAGGAAGATGGGGTGTTGTAGATGCATCCCTCATCGCTTGGCTGGCAGTGAGGACTCCATCAGGGGTGGTAGGGGGAGCACGTTCTGTCCCTGAGTACCGTGGTGGTCCAGTTGCTCAGACTCTCACTGGTCATGACTTGGGATATTATTATATCTGTGGGAGCACATGCGCTCCTTGATACAGTGTTTCAGCCATTGGAGAATTTGAGGAGAAATAGTAGCAAGGAAAGCAGACCTGGATGGCTGTTTGGAGACTTCATGAATGATCCAGAGGAAAAATAAAAAACAAAAGACAGCAAGGGAGAGGCTGAAAGCCATGAGTGAAAGCCATAGGGTCTCCTTTGTACCATGAAAATAAGCTCTTCTGCACTGGAAGTCTAGAGAAAGCCGAAGACAAGTACTGGCACTTAATTATCAGATAGCCAAGTGCCAAAGGATGTTTTATTACCAACCAAGGCACAACCTCAGGACCCTGAGATAGAATGAAACATTTAACATTTGAGATGGGGACATATGGATTCTATGACCTTAGGATCTTGAATTCCCAGATTCACCTGATGTGTATGAGTCGTCTGAAGTGGTCCACCATGTCCTATTAAGAGTGAGTACCCTACTGTTTTTTAAAGATAATTAAGATGTTTCTGTCCTTCAATACAACCCTCTATCCAGGAGCTGCCACCTCTTTTCCTACAGGATACGAAGTCTCTACCTAGTCTTAAACCACTGAATAATCCAGCCAGGAGCATATTGGGTCTGTTACTAGAAGAAAGGGACTGTATCCCCAAGGAGCTGTAAGACTTAGCCAGCATGAATTGACAGCAGCTAGAAGGTGTAAGCACAGAAGGCATATGGACTCTGAGAGTGGTTATTATCGGGGACTAGGAAGCAGTATTGGATAATGGAGAGTTTTTTGTTTGTTTCTTAATTTTGGAGCATTCTTCCAAGATAGAAGTTTTAATACTCTGGCAAAGACCCTAGGAGATGGTTCAAACTTGATACTACGCTGGTTCCTAGAAGCACTTGAAAAACAATGGCTCATGTTATATGAAATTTAAATATCTGAATTGCCAGGGCAGACAGTAGAAGAAGGATTTAAAAGTCCCAGGGAGGTCGTCACACCCTACCTGGAGTGTCCTGTGTCATTGGACGAGTGGCATGGGTATAAGATGCCCAGTCTTTTTGGCTCGATATGGGACGTTTGCTGAGCCATTTTGTTCCCGAGCTCCTCCTAGGGTTAGACAGTGTCTTTGTTGCAACCTCATAGAAACTCAACTTTTCCCTTTGCTCTATCCACTTCCTTCTTATCCTTTCCAAAGGAATTGATCACATTTGCGCTCCATCATAGATGCACTGCATGCTAATCTACGTATTAAGAGTGTGCTTCCTGTAGAAGCCAGTTTGTGATGTATGATTACAAGCATCTAGAGACAAATTTGTGGGCAAGTGAGTTGCTGAGCACCAACTGCTTGCCAATCACCATTCTGACATTCATTTTATTGAATTACTTATCATCATCTCCATTTTACAGATGAAAATATTGTTTCAGATTATGACTTGTTCATGACTGATTAATAAGTTATGCAGTTAAGTCTCATATTTCCATTGTAGAAGCTTTTTCTTGCCATACTGTTGTCTATAAAGTGGTTTCTTCCAAAAAGATCTTCAGAAACCTACTGGTTATACAAAGTTTCAATGAGATAAGCATCAAGAGAACAGGCTTAGGGACACCCATCCTGCTCAAGCCAAAGTAAAGCCACCTTTATCCATTTTAACACCGATTCAAATAAGATTTTGTCCAAAAGAGATTCTACCGCAATGATATTAAACACATTTGAACAACCAGATGCCCACATGAGCAATTTTTATTTTCTTCACAAAATAGAAATAACAGTAAATCTTTAGTGTGACAACTGAAGTACTGTTGTCATGAGAAAGAAATCCCATTTTCAATATTTCAAAAATACAGTTCATTTATCTTTATATATTTTGTAAAGCTTCTTTTGAGAAAACAATCAGAGTATCATAAAAAAAGATATTGACTGTAAAGTCCCAAAACTTCAATTTCAGCAAACTTCAAGACTTCATGCCTCTGAATCAGAAGTCCAAATATTTAAGAAATATAATCTTTAAGGTTCAACTTGAGAGAGGTATCCACCTCCAGTAACTGACCAGCAAGATTATATTACAAGTATAGCTAGTAGTTATCCAAATATATGAGCAGTGTTGAGGTTATATTCTATGAAGAAAGGGAGTCAATGTGAGTTTGGAAGATAGCTTATGAGAGGTGTGTGCTGGGCAAGAAAGGAAAAGATATAGAGATGGAGATGGTGGGGGGGGCGGTGGGAGAGATCTCAGGAATTTCTCCTTAAAACCCAGAGAAATCTAGAATCCATGCTAGATCATGACCGTTACCTTCCTGTCTACGTCTCTGTTGTTAAATACTGCAATAGCTTCCTAACTTTCCCCAGGATCCACTCTTAATTCTCAATTGATTCTCAACAGAGGCAGAGTGATTTTTTAAAAATGCAAACATAATTGTGACATTTATTTCCTTAAAACCTTTGAAGGGCTCCCCACTGCTCCTTATCACAATGGCCACAATCCTTAGTTTGGCCTTTTGAGTAATGTGGACTTTTCAAGCCTCATCTGCTTATATGCATTCCTCCTTGCTCACTGTTGTCAGGCCGACTTTCCTCAGTTTTTACAAGCTGACCGTGCAATTTCCTCTGTCTCTCTCTCTCTGAATTTATCAACTCCTACTAATCTTCATATCGCAGTTCAACTCTTAAATTCTTCTGGAAGGACCTCCATGATGCCTACAGACTAGATCTGATTTCTGATATGCACTGTCCACTTTTGATTTTTTAAAAAATTTATAATACTTTTTTTATTACAAAGTTTTGTATGTCTGATTAACATCAGACTCTACCAGTAAACTATAGGCTCTGTGAAGGCAGACTTTATGTCTATTTTATTCCCTTTCTGGTTTCTATATCAAGCACTGCAAACCTCAATAAATGTTTGGGTGATTGTGTGAATGATTAAATAAATAAATAATTGATTCTTATTGGTTATCTGTTGGGTCCAATCCAATCCTTGTTCATATAGAAGTGTTAGGTTAATCTAATTATGAACTTACTTTGTGTTCCTAGGAATAAAGTTCAAAGTAGAGTCCCTCAACAACAACAACAAAAAAGTTAAAATAGGGAGAGGAACTCTTGACCCAAGGAACAATCCAGAGCCACACCTTGTATGAGTCCATGGTAGATCATACATGGTCTATGTATATGGTATCCCCTGGAATGGAGGAGCCATACCCAAAGCTCCTGGAGAACACAGCCCTGACTCTATGAACTGGTAAAATACTAGTAACCTTTAATGCTACTTCCTACCTTCTCTGGGCCAAATTTAAAAGAAAAAGTAAAAGCAGATATGGAGGAAAGAAGAGAACACTTAGCTAAAGAGGAAGGGTTCAATTTTACAGCATATTCCAATCCAGACGGATGTAGTGCAGCTAACAGTAGAGAAAAGGTGGAGTATTTTTTTAACTTGCCTGCAGGTCCTTGAGGAGTCATATGCTCATATTTTATTTTATTTTATTTTTTATTTTTTTTTTTTTTTGCTGTACGCGGGCCTCTCACTGTTGTGGCCTCTCCCGTTGCGGAGCACAGGCTCCGGACGCACAGGCTCAGCGGCCATGGCTCACGGGCCCAGCCGCTCCGCGGCATATGGGATCCTCCCAGACCGGGGCACGAACCCGTATCCCCTGCATCGGCAGGCGGACTCTCAACCACTGCGCCACCAGGGAGGCCCCATATGCTCATATTTTAAACATAAATTCAATCCGTGTGGTTATAATTACATTTTGTCAGCTGGATTTATAGTTAAGACACTCAGGCTGGAACTAATTTAGGGGGATGTCTAGTGGCCAAAGAAATAAAACTTTGTTATAAATTGGTATCTTCTTTGGGTGCCCCAGCCCACAAATGGAGTTTCAGGGACCTCTACCAGGCTATACCAATAAGAGGGTAATAGGTCTAGGTATAGAAAGGATTCATGTGGGTCAAGGTATTTGGGTTTTATACATACTTCAAAATATCCATATTATTAAGACATTAGATGGATAAGCTAATACTTTAAAATGAAAACAAATTCTGTATTAATGTTTATCATCGTCATCACCATTATTATTTTCATTATTGTAAAACATATTTCTGTTACTTATACCAGAATGTGCTACCATTTAATAGTTTGGGCAGAGGACGGGGGACAGTTGCCTTGATAAAAGACTGAAAGCAAGACAAACCTGGTTTAAAGGTTTGGGAACACATTTTTGTTTCCCTAGCCCCTGCCAGAATCATAGGTGCAGGCAATTCAACATATCAAACTGCATCCCAGATATAACAGTCCCAAGAAGATTAGTGTAGGATATGAACCATTCCCAGTTTAAATATTACCCTCCTACCTTTTCCCTCCCACAGCTGGAAAAAAATCCTGAATTCCAAAACAATTCTCAGGGCTATTAGTAACAATTTTTGAAATGGTATCTTTCTGAGAAAAAAATACAAAGATCTTGTTATAGCTTTAAGAACAATAGTTAAAAGTCACAAATGGTTTTATTCATCTTTATTTTTTCCCATAAGAGAGGAAAGAAAGTAATTAACTATATGGTAGGTGTTAGGGAGGCTTTAAGATGATAATGAGGCATTTGAAGTGGGTCTCCTGGAATAGCTCTACATGTCATATTGCATTTTGTCCTCCTAACTATCCAGTAAAGTAGATTATACTCTGTCTCCATTCTGTAGAAAAGAAATTTAGCTGTGCTCACTCACTACATGGAGTAAGCAGGATTCAAAAACAAGTGCTCACATTCTTAGGCACTATTTCAAGAATAATCTGTCCTATTACCAAGGATATTAATTACTAGAAATTAAACGTGTTTTGCCAGTAACAAGGTCAGGGCTTTAAGATAAACAAATGAGATAAAGAAAAATGATTTCAACCACAAGAATGAGGTGAGAGAGGGACAGATTGGGACCCCAAACCAGTGAGGCCGAGACTGCCTAGGACTAGACTGTGAAGGCTCCACTCCCAGGAACCCCAGTGTACAAAGGCTCCATCTCTAGTTAATTATATTGTAAGTAGAGAAGTCACATGTGAATTTGGAGGATAGGAAATAAAGAGCAAAGAGTGGAAAAAGAGGACCATGAGAGGAGTTTGGGAGAGGTTGTGTTTGGGGTGTGATAGAGCATGAGATCAGAAGACATCAACCAGAGTAATAATTGAAAGGCAAGGCATGGGCTTGAGAAAAATAAGAAGATAGTCTATGGAGGTCGACTGCTGAGAAGTTCTTGGAGACCACAGAATTTAAAATCCTCCTTATCCTTGTATTAACATTTCTTCACCTGTTCTGTTAATTCATGAGTGGAAACTCCATTATTGGGAGACAATAAGGCAAAAAGAGTGTGTGCCTCTCAAAAGATGGAAATGAATGAAATGTGCAGTTACTAATCCTTACAACAGTGTTTAGGGTCATCTATAAACTCACCAGCTGGTATTTTTAATGCCTCAATTAAAATTTCTCCTCTTTCTTCACTCTCAAATTAGTTCTAATTGATATGTGGAATTTATTTAATTTATTGGGGTTTTATAAAATCTTGGCACTCTGCTAAGTATTTTTACAGAAATCATTCTTGCCTTCATTTATTCATTAAAAAATTTGATTACCACCAATACTGTAGGCATTGTAAATGATTCCAAAGATGCAGAAAAGAGTGGCTGGGTGTTTTATCCTTTGATGTTTTTGCTCCTGCTGCTCTTTCTATGAGGACCATTTATCTTCTCTCTCAGATAAGCAAACACCTACTTGTCTTTCAAGACTCAGCTCAAACATCACTGTGTGATTATGTGATTGGATCTTTCTAATGTACTATAACTGCATAAGGGCAATATCCTTGTCTGATTTATTTTCTATTCTGAACACTAAGAAAACTATCTGAAAGCAAGTTACTGTAAAGAAATATTACTTGAATTATATATAAAATGAACATATAAATGAATAAGAGAGGTAGATGTTGTTTAGGTGGTTTAGTACTAGCATAGAGAACAGATGATTTCATCATACTGCGGTATGAGCACAAACTGATAAGAAAGAACAAAGAAGTAAGAACAAATCAATATAATACAATGGAAGGGGCACTTGAGTCCAATGGATTGGTAACAGAAAACTTCTCAGAGGATGTCATTTTAGCCATGAGATGTGATAGAAAATCAGCAGTTAAGTGGGAAAATAAGGGTGAAGGAGTAACTGAGCAGAGAAGTAACTTTTAAAGGTTTTCCTTGCTAATATTTTGGGTACTCCAGGACTTCTCTGACTGTAAGTCTTTTTTTTTTTTATGTTATTACTCTGCCCTACCTCCAAATCAACCACCCCTAGGTTAGATGAAGAATAGCTACATTTATTGAGAACCCCAACTATATCCCAGATACAACATATGTATATAGAGATTATATAGATAAATAACTGAAAGATGATAGATAATTAGATAAATATATATGCAAATGATAGGTCAGATAGATAAATACATATATTCTAGATGCATAAAAAGACAATTCATTTTAATTCATATGCTAATTTACATTTAATAGTCATAGGCTCAGAAAGGATAAGGTCTTTGACCAGACTCCTACAGTTGGTAATGTGATCTCCCTGAAGGTTTATCGCTTTGTATTAATTACAACAAATCTTGGAAACAGATATACTTATACATTTAAAATACATTTTAAAATCCAAATTGAATTCATACTCTGGAAAACACATTTTATTATCTTCTAAACCTGACAGCTTTTAAAAATAACTATTTCAGCCTTACCAATCCTTTATCTGTATCATTAAAAAGCATGAGGTAGTCTTATAATATTTCTTAGATATTGTAATAAACTTTCAAATTTTTTGCTATTGAGGCTCAGAGTAAATATTTTCTAACATCCAACTGTACAGTTATCTGAACTGACTACAAATGTCATATAAAGGCCACACAACTTCTTTAACTTCTTACATGTTGTGGACTCAAATAAAAACAAGAAGGCATCAAGAGGACATTCCTATTGGCCTATATCAAGAAGTACTAGAATAAAGAAGAAACCTAATTTGTCCAGGCAAGTGGCCTAAATCCACAGAATTTTATGTATTTCTTTAGTGCTTTGGAAAATGAGAAGAATAAATTAACACTCAATAAGATTGATAGTATGCTGAGGAACAATAAGGAATGGCATTTAATAAGAACGCCATGTCCCTAAGATGAAAAGCAATATGAAAACACTAAGTCCAATTTTCATTAGGCTACAATTTTTAGTTTTTAAATGAACAGTTTGAAGAAAATGATCTATAATTAGAGTTTTCAGAAATATGCCAATAAAACAATGGCATTAGATTAAAAAACTCTCAGAAAAGATTCAACTATGCATTTAGAAGGGATATTTCTAGAGGACAAGTAGAAGTCAAGAAAAATCCTTAAGGAGATGTACTGTAGTAGAACAAACTGATGGTCTGTTGACTTTATCAGACAGTATTGAACTTATCAAATAGCATAAATTAGGAATTAAGAAATCAGATCTACTGCTATGGCCATTGCACTTCACCAGAAAATAGATTTCCTCATATTTAGGTATATTGTCATGAGGTAACTAAGTTTCTCTTGGGAAAATAGTTGAAGAAAATGCAAAGGAGAAATTCTCTTTTTTTATATACTGGATAAGTCAGTGGAAAATGATCAGGTTTCCAAGCTATAATGAGATCCTGACTTGGTTATGAATCACCATTATGTAAAGTTATAACTGGGATTTGAGCCCACTGGTAGGAGTGAAAGAAGAATTATAATCCATAGTCTACTCTGATCTTTTTTTAATTCATTTTATTTTTATTTTTTTGCTTTTAGTAACTTTATTCATAATAGCCCAAACACAGAATAACTCAGATGTCTGTCACCAGGAGAATGGCAATCGACCGTGATAAATATGTAGATTAGAATATTATTAAAGTCACTCAGCCGCTTGTTGGCTGAGCAGAGAGAAAATGTGCGTTTATTTACTCCACTTCTCATCTCTCCTCAGTCCCACAAGATGATTTTTCCAAATCTCATCTAAATCTCTATGTACTTTTCAGTAAAGACAACCCTATGATGGAGACATGGGAGCTCCAAGACTTTCTCTTTTAAAACTCTTCCTTCTCTCAAAGGGAAGTCCCCATCGTTTTATTCACTATAGCCTCTAAGAACCTGCCACCTTGCATCTGGTTCATGAAACTTGGATCTAACCATTGCCGTAACTGATGGTGGAACCAACCCTGCTCTCAGCAGGAGAGGACCTGAGCATTCAGGTGCCCTGATATTCCTGGGCCCTGGTTTTACCTAAGAACTTTTACCTTTTTTTTTCCTTTTTTTTTTTGTGCATTATGAATGGTATTTTTAAAAGATGTCACTTACGAATCATTCATTGGTAATATGTGAGAATGGAATCTAGTTTTTCATATTAACCTGGAATCCTATAATCTTGCTATATATGCTTCTTAGTTCCAGGACTTTTGTTGTTGTTTTTGTTATTGACTCTGGGATTTTCTTTTTTTTTTTCCTTAAAACTGAGAAAAATATGTGATTTCACAACATGGTATCTATGGTATCAAAATAGGAGTACTATCACTATCAATAAAACCAGTTGGGCAATACTTGGGGTTTTTTTCTTTGAATTTTATTTTATTTATTTTTTTATACAGCACGTTCTTATTAGTCATCCATTTTATACACAGCAGGGTATACATGTCAATCCCAATCTCCCAGTTCATCCCACCCCCACCCCACCCGCCCCACTGCTGCTTTTCCCCCTTGGTGTCCATATGCTTGTTCTCTACATCTGTGTCTCAGTTTCTGCCCTGCAAACCTCTTCATCTGTACCATTTTTCTAGGTTCCACATATATGTGTTAATATGCGATATTTGTTTTTCTCTTTCTGACTTATTTCACTCTATATGACAGTCTCTAGATCCATCCATGTCTCTACAAATGACCCAATTTCATTCCTTTTTATGGCTGAGTAATATTCCATTGTATATATGTACCACATCTTCTTTATCTGTTCATTTGTCGATGGGCATTTAGGTTGCTTCCATCACCTGGCTATTGTAAATAGTGCTGCCATGAACATTGGGGTGCATGTGTCTTTTTGAATTATGGTTTTCTCTGGGTATATGCCCAGTAGTAGGATTGCTGGGTCCTATGGTAGTTCTATTTTTAGTTTTTTAAGGAACCTTCCTACTGTTCTCCATAGTGGCTGTATCAACTTACATTCCCACCAACAGTGCAAGAGGGTTCCCTTTTCTCCACACCCTCTGCAGCATTTGTTGTTTGTAAATTTTCTTATGATGCCCATTCTAACTGGTGTGAGGTGATACCTCATTGTAGTTTTCATTTGCATTTCTCTAATAATTAGTGACGTTGAGCAGCTTTTCCTGTGCTTCTTGGCCATCTCTGTGTCCTCTTTGGAGAAATGTCTATTTAGGTCCCATCTCTGTGTCCTCTTTGGAGAAATGTCTATTTAGGTCTTTGGCCCGTTTTTGGATTGGGTTCTTTGTTTTTTTCATATTGAGCTGCATGGGCTGTTTATATATTTTGGAGATTAATACTTTGTCCGATGATTCGTTTGCAAATATGTTCTCCCATTCTGAGGGTTGTCTTTTTGTCTTGTTTGTAGTTTCCCTTGCTTTGCAAAAGCTTTGAAGTTTCATTAGGTCCCATTTGTTTATTTTTGTTTTTATTTCCATTACTCTAGGAGGTGGATCAAAAAAGATCTTGCTGTGATTTATGTCAAAGACTATTCTTCCTATGTTTCCCTCTAAGAGTTTTACGGTGTCCGGTCTTACATTTAGGTCTCTAATCCATTTTGAGTTTATTTTTGTTTATGGTGTTAGGGAGTGTTCTAATTTTATTCTTTTACATGTAGCTGTCCAGTTTTCCCAGCACCACTTATTGAAAAGACTGTCTTTTCTCTGTTGTATATCCTTGCCTCCTTTGTCATAGATGAGTTGACCATAGGTGCGTGGGTTTATCTCTGGGCTTTCTATCCTGTTCCATTGATCTATATGTCTGTTTTTGTGCCAGTACCATATTGTCTTGATTACTGTAGCTTTGTAGTATAGCCTGAAGTCCAGGAGCATGATTCCTTCAGCTTCGTTTTTCTTTCTCAAGATTGCTTTGGCTATTCAGGGTCTTTTGTGTCTCATACAAGTTGTGAAATTTTTTGTTCTAGTTCTGTAAAAAGTGCCATTGGTAGTTTGATAGGGAGTGCAATGAATCTATAGATTGCTTTGTGTAGTATAGTCATTTTCACAATGTTGATTCTTCCAATACAAGAACATGGTATATCTCTCCATCTGTTGGTATCATCTTTAATTTCTTTCAAAAGTGTCTTATACTTTTCTGCATACAGGTCTTTTGTATCCCTAGGTAGGTTATTCCTAGGTATTTTATTCTCCTTTTTGTAGTGGTAAATGGGAGTGTTTCCTTAATTTTTCTTTCAGATTTTTCATCATTAGTGTATAGGAATGCAAGAGATTTCTGTGCATTAATTTTGTATCCTGCAACTTTACCGAATTCGTTGATTAGCTCTATTAGTTTTCTGGTATCATCTTTAGGATTTTCTAGGTATAGTATCATGTCATCTGCAAACAGTGACAGTTTTACTTCTTCTTTTCCAATTTGTATTCCTTTTATTTCTTTTTCTTCTCTGATTGCCATGGCTAGGACTTCCAAAACTATGTTGAATAACAGTGGAGAGAGTAGACATCCTTGTCTTGTTCCTGATCTTAGAGGAAATGCTTTCAGTTTTTCATCACTGAGAATGATGTTTGCTGTGGTTTTGTTATATGTGGCCTTTATTATGTTGAGGTACGTTCCCTCTATGCCCACTTTCTGGATAGTTTTTATCATAAATGGGTGTTGAATTTTGTCAAAAGCTTTTTCTGCATCTATTAAGATGATCATATGGTTTTTCTTCTTCAATTTGTTTATATGGTGTATCACATTGATTGATTTGCATATATTGAAGAATCCTTGCATCCCTGGGATAAATCCCACTTGATCATGGTGTATGATCCTTTTAATGTGTAGTTGGATTCTGTTTGCTAGTATTTTGTTGAGGATTTTTGAATCTATATTCATCAGTGATATTGGTCTGTAATTTTCTTTTTTTGTGGTATCTTTGTCTGGTTTTGGTATCATGGTGATGGTGGCCTCGTAGAGTGAGTTTGGGAGTGTTCCTTCCTCTGCAATTTTTGGAAGAGTTTGAGAAGGATGGGTGTTAGCTCTTCTCTAAATGTTTGATAGAATTCACCTGTGAAGCCATCTGGACCTGGACTTCTGTTTGTCAGAAGATTTTTAGTCACAGTTTCAAATTCATTACTTGTGATTAGTCTGTTCATATTTTCTGTTTCTTCCTGGTTCAGTTTTGTAAGGTTATACCTTTCTAAGAATTTGTCCATTTCTTCCAGGTTGTCCATTTTATTGTCATAGAGTTGCTTTTAGTAGTCTCTTAGGATGCTTTGTATTTCTGCGGTGTCTGTTGTAACTTCTACTTTTTCATTTGTAATTTTATTGATTTGAGTCCTTTCCCTCTTTTTCTTGATGAGTCTGGCTAATAGTTTATCAATTTTGTTTATCTTCTCAAAGAACCAGCTTTTAGTTTTATTGATCTTTGCTATCATTTTCTTTGTTTCTATTTCATTTATTTCTGCTCTAAACTTTATGACTTCTTTCCTTCTGCTAAGTGTGGGTTTTGTTTGTTTTTCTTTCTCTGTTTCCTTTAGGTGTAAGGTTAGATTGTTTATTTGAGATTTTTCTTGGTTCTTGAGGTAGGCTTGTATAGCTATAAATTTCCCTCTTAGAAATGCTTTTGCTGCATCCCATAGGTATTGGATTGTCATGTTTTCATTATCATTTGTCTCTAGGTATTTTTTTGATTTCCTCTTTGATTTCTTCAGTGATCTCTTGGTTATTTAGTAATGTATTGTTTAACTTCCATGTGTTTGTGTTTTTTACATGTTTTTCCCTTGTAATTCGTTTCTAATCTCATAGCCTTGTGGTCAGAAAACATGCTTGATATGATTTCAATTTTCTTAAATTTACTAAGGCTTGATTTGCAGCCCAAGATGTGATCTATCCTGGAGAATGTTCCATGCGCACTTGAGAAGAAAGTGTAATCTGCTGTTTTTGGGTGGAATGTCTTATAAATACCAATTTAATCTATCTGGTCTATTGTGTTATTTAAAGCTTGTGTTTCCTTATTAATTTTCTGTTTGGATGATCTGTCCATTGGTGTAACTGAGGTGTTAAAGTCCTCCACTCTTACTGTGTTACTGTTGATTTCCTATTTTAGAGCTGTTAGCAGTTTCCTTATGTATTGAGGTGCTCCTATGTTGGGTGCATGTATATTTATAATTGTTATATCTTCTTCTTGGATTGATCTCTTGATCATTATGTAGTGTCCTTCCTTGTCTCTTGTGACATTCTTTATTTTAAAGTCTATTTTATCTGATATGAGTATTGTTATCCATCTTTCTTTTGTTTTCCATTTGCATGGAATATCTTTTTCCATCCCTTCACTTTCAGTCTGAATGTGTCCCTAGGTCTGAAGTGGGTCTTTTGTAGACAGCATATATATGGGTCTTGTTTTTGTATCCATTCAGCAAGCCTGTGTCTTTTGGTTGCAGCATTTAATCCATTCACGTTTAAGGTAATTATCGATATGTATGTTCCTATGACCATTTTCTTAATTGTTTTGGGCTTTTTTTGTAGGTCCTTTTCTTCTCTTGTGTTGCCCACTTAGAGAAGTTCCCTTAACATTTGTTGTAGAACTAGTTTGGTGGTGCTGAATTCTATTAGCCTTCGCTTGTCTGTTAAGCTTTTGATTTCTCCATTGAATCTGAATGGGATCCTTGCTGGGTAAAGTAATCTTGGTTGTAGGGTCTTCCCTTTCATCACTTTAAGTATTTCATGCCACTCCCTTCTGGCTTGTAGACTTTCTGCTGGGAAATCAGCTGTTAACCTTATGGGAGTTCCCTTGTATGTAATTTGTCATTTTTCCCTTGCTGCTTTCAGTAATTTTTCTTTGTTTTTAATTTTTGCCTATTTGATTACTCTGTGTCTTGGCATGTTTCTCCTTGGGTTTATCCTGTATGGGACTCTCTGCACTTCCTGGACTTGCATGGCTATTTCCTTTCCCACATTAGGGAAGTTTTCAACTATAATCTCTTGAAATATTTCCTTGGGCCCTTTCTCTCTCTCTTCTCCTTCTGGGACCCCTATAATGTGAATGTTGTGGCATTTAATGTTGTCCCAGGGGTCTCTTAGGCTGTCTTCATTTCTTTTCATTCTTTTATCTTTATTCTGTTCTGCAGCAGTGAATTCTACCATTCTGTCTTCCAGGTCACTTATCCGTTCTTCTGCCTCAGTTATTCTGTTATTGATTCCTTCTAGTGTATTTTTCATTTCAGTTATTGTGTTGTTCATCTCTGTTTGTTCTTTAATTCTTCTAGTTTTTTTTAGACATTTCTTGCATCTTCTCGACCTTTGCCTCCATTCTTTTTCCAAGGTCCTGGATCATCTTCACTGTCATTATTCTGAGTTCTTTTTCTAGTAGGTTTCCTATCTCCACTTCATTTAGTTGTTTTTCTGGAGTTTGATCTTGTTCCTTCATCTGGTACATAGCCCTCTGCCTTTTCATCTTGTCTGTCTTTCTGTGAATGTGGGTTTTGTTCCACAGGCTGCAGGATTGTAGTTCTTGCCTCTGCTGTCTGCCCTCTGGTGGAGCCTATCTAAGAGCTTGTGCAAGTTTACTGATGGCCAGGACTGATGGTGGGTAGAGCTGGCTGTTGCTTTGGTGGACAGAGTTCAGTAAAACTTTAATCCACTTGTCTGCTGATGGGTGGATTGGGTGGGGCTGTGTTCCCTCCCTTTTGGTTGTTTGGCCTGAGGTGACCCAACACTGGAGCCTACCCGGGGTCTTTGGTGAGGCTAATGGTGGACTCTTGGAGGGCTCACACCAAGGAGTACTTCCCAGAACTTCTGCTGCCACTGTCCTTGTCCTCACGATGAGACACAGACACCCCCTGCCTCTGCAGGAGACCCTCCAACACCAGCAGGTAGTTCTGGTTCAGTCTCCTATGGGGTCACTGCTCCTTCCCCTGGGTCCCGATGCACACACTACTTTGTGTGTGCCCTCCAAGAGTGGAGTCTCTGTTTCCCCCAGTCCTGTCAAAGTCCTGCAATCAAATCCCGCTAGCCTTCAAAGTCTGATTCTCTAGTAATTCCTACTCCCATTTCTGGACCCCCAGATTGGGAAGCCTGACGTGGGGCTCAGAACCTTCACTTCAGTGGGTGGAGTTCTGTGGTATAAGTGTTCTGCAGTTCGTGAGTCACCCACCCAGCAGTTACGGGATTTGATTTTATTGTGATTGCGCCCCTCCTACCATCTCATTGTGGTTTCTCCTTTGTCTTTGGATATGGGGTATCTTTTTTGGTAAGTTCCAGTGTCTTCCTGTCGATGATTGTTCAGCAGTTAGTTGTGATTCTGATGTTTGTGCAAGAGGGAGTGACAGCACATCCTGCTACGTCACCATCTTGAACCAATCTCCTCGACTCTAGGATTTTCTACACAGACAATCATATCATCTGTGAAAAAAGACAGTTTTTTTCCTCCTTCTCAATTTGTATACCTTTTGTTTCCTTCCTGTCTGACTGCACTAGCCAGGACTTCCTTAATGATGTTAAATAGAAGTGGTGAGAAGGGACATCCTTGCCTTGATCCCAGTTTTAGGGGAAGAGCATCTAGTTTCTCACCATTGAGAATGATGTTACATTGGTTTATCCAACTGGCCCCTGTCCATGGAGGACAAGGAGAGACCAGCGAAAGAGGCAGACCACTCCAGATTGGTACGTGGCAGGTTTAAAAAGCAAGGGAACTTACTTACCAGGCTTGTCTTGGGTCACTATAAGATAAGTAGATCTCTGCACCCACCCACCAGAATCTTAAAAGTTTATATAGAGGCCTTAATGGGGTTCAGCCTCATATGTCATCCAGATTATCTCAAAAACACATTGCTCTTTCAAGACTGTGTCCTTAAAAATGGCTCCCACGGTGGGCAGAGTGTATGTTCTGAGGAAGGGGAGAGAGTGAGGAGCCTGCAGTTGCTGGGCTCCAGCTCTCAGATCAGCCAGTGGTCACATCCTCTCAATGACCTCTTCCAATAGTTAGCTATTGGTTTTTTTGTGTATGTTTCATATCAAATTGTGGAAACATCTATTTCTAGCTTGCTGAGAGTTTTTATCATGACTAGGGGTTAGATTATGTCAAATGCTCTTTCTGAATTTATTGGTATCATCATATGATTTTTCTTGTTGATATATGGGTTACATTAATTGGCTTCTAAATATTGAACTATTTTTGCATACCTAGAACAAATCCCCGGTAGTCATAGTACATAATTATTTCCATATATTGTTGAATTCAATTTGCTTTTATTTGTTGAGGATTTTTAATCTATGTTCATGAGTGACATTGGTCTATAGTTTTCATTTCTTGTATTTCTTGTATTGTCCTTATCTAGTTCTAATATTAGAGTAATCCTGGCTTCATGGAATAAGCTAGGAAGTATTCCTACTGCTTCTGTTTTCTGGAAGAGATCATGGAAAATTGGAATCACTTTTGTCCTTAACCTTTTTAGAGTCATCTACATTTTAAACAATCTTATGAACTTCTTCCCAGAATGAAATTTCCAAAAGTGCGTAGTGAAATTATCATTGATGATACAAGAAGAGGACTCACTGCCTCTGTGAGCCTGAAGCTAAGTGCCCAATGGTTGTGCTGGGACTGTTAGTTTCAGCAGGTGCAGCTGTTGGGAAGATAAGCTGGACATGGAGTAGATGAAAGCAACAGTCAACTGGGAGCCATCAGGCACATCTGTGTTTTTCAGTCCCTGTGTCTGATCTTTCCAATCTTGGAGACTAATGATGTCTGCTTCATTTCTTTCTTCTAGAACATGAGTACATTGCCCTTTTGGCTGATTCTTAACTAGACTTCTATTACATCTACAGAGAAGGAGAATCAGGGAAATACAGTTCCCAGTCTTAGACAAGTTGGCCTCACATAATCCATCCCATGACGTGAAACAACTTGCCTAAGGTTTCCTTATTTATTTAATATCCCACATTTCTCCTAGTTTAGCCTGAATGACAAGATTTTCCCTCTGTGTTTATGATCCTACCATCCACTCACTCAGAGAAGGGGGAGGACTACTGTTACAGATCAAGATTAAGATCAGTACAATATTTGTCTACTTATTAGGGGGTATAAATGTCACTTTAGATGAATATCATTTAATTTTCTTCTCTTGTGTCACCTTGTCATATTTGTTTGTAACACTTAATGTCCATCCATGTATCTGGTGTCATAAAATTGGCCTGTGAGCATGCAGGGCAGAGGATGGAAAAAAAGGAAAATTTTTCAATAAAACATTTAGTTACATCAAGTGTCTACCTTAAGGAGTCTCTCTCTAAGATTTAAGAGGAAATAAGTTTTTTCTTTACCTTGTTGCACTTCTAAGATTTGATCTGCCTCCTTTTTTTTTTTCTTTAATCATATGAATGACAAGACCTTTAGGACAAATTAGGTTTTGAACTTGGGAGAATTCCAACATTTGTACTAACTTATTTCTGTTTAGTGTGCTCAAGGCCTTTGGCCACTTGGCAGAGGAGATAGAGTGGATGAGAAGTGCCCAAATTTTACCCCTTCTTTAACATTGCACAAGAGGTGACCAGAATATCAAAACCTCCATCTCAAGTTCAAAAAGACATATCGGGCCACTTTTTATAGAGGTGGAATGTTTAAAAGGAATACATGTCATAGCAAACAGTAGAAAGGTCTTCCCTCTCTCTTTTTTTTTTGTAGCAGTCAGAGTGATAAGGGTCAGAGAATGAGTCCATCACAGAAGAGGCCAGACGTTTTTGCTTTGAACTCCCATACAGATGACTGCCCACCCCCCCCTCCAGGCCACAGGGCAGCTGTCCTGCCCTGATTAGATCTCAGAAGGCAAGCAACTTTCTGTCTTTCCTTAACTTCTGTTTTCTGGTGCATGTGCGTATGTACTTCCTTTCAATGGAGTGAAAAATTCACACTGTCTGAACCAGGTTGTAAGAAACCTGCAGAGGAAGACTGCAACTGTTTTTGTTCCAGGCCAGTCATGCTCATCAAGCTTAGGATGACAGAGTGAGTCCCCATTATTAGAGCTCTCAAGGGGGCCGGAGGTCACAGACTTACAAATAATAACTATTAATACAGTGTGTCTTTTTTGATTATCTACCTCTTTTCTTCATGAGATTGCTTTGAATAGAATTCTGATATTTTGTGGTCCTTTAACAAAAATTTTCATCAGTAGTTATTTTAGGGTCCCACATGAGGCCATATTTTATAGTGGTGAAAAGTATGATTTTTTCCCGAAGTTTTGTTTCTCTGCATACACTCTCTAAAGAACTTTCAGAAGTAGTACATCAGGTTCAGAATCTAGCCATCGCCTCACAGCTATTAGTAGAAATTTTTCCCACTTGAGAAATTAGAAACCTGAATCTGCAAGAGAAAATCAATTCTCTCTTTTCCCACAGCTATGAAGTGGTTAAACTAGGATTCCAATGCAGGTCTCTCATTCTGTAGTAACTATGAGCTTTTAAATTTTTAATAATGCCTTCTAGAGTTTAATTGATGTCTCAGGAACCTCTAATTTCTCTCCAGAGTGGAGTTGTATAAGGATACTCTTATTCACAAAGTGGAGATCTTAATTATAGATTTTAATCTAGTCATAGTTATCATACCTTATTTTTTATGTAGAAATATATAATTTAAACAAATCCATTCTGTAAACCAAAATATGGTTTTTTAAAAAGTAGGCATTTCTATCCTCATGTTTTTATTCTATTAGGAAACTAAAGATCTAAGAGTTGAGTATATGGGGATTTTAGGAAATATTCTTTTTTTAAACCTTGTTTTTAAGCAAGGCTGAAAATCTTTCCTCCATGTTTTGCTTTTGGAAACTTTTTGACATTCTAGGTGCATTTTCTAACTTTATTTAGAATCCACACAAGGGCTCTAAACCTCAAAGGCATGTAGGATGAAAGGTTGAGTGCTTTGGTTTGAATTATAATTTTTGGTGACGCAGCACCTTTCATCTGAGAATTCAAAGCCATCCTCAAGAAAATACATTCATTATTCCAACACCCCTTTGAGGCTGCTAGAACCTACTTAGAGATGGAGAAGCAGAGACATAAATGGGGAAAGAGAAAGACTGAAGATTTATTTTTAAAAGCAGAGACACAATCCCACTGGCTACCCCAACTTCCCACTCTGTTCTTCTGCAGTTGGAACTCTCTGCCTAGAATGAGAAGGTGTTATTTCTCCAGGAGCTCATATTTAAAGGCTCAGTTTCTGCACATGCCAAATCCTGTGACGAAGTTACACTAGAAAGAATATGAGGAGAGAGGGTGGGAGAAAAAAAACAGACTTTGTAGAGAAATGACGCAACGGTTGATCAGAAAACTGAAAACACGGTCAGTGAACCCAACCCCTCATATGCAATATTCAAGTGAAATCTGTTGATTCTACTTAAGCTCTATCTTGGGAACCCTTTCGTTCCTCCCTGTTATCAACGAACTAGTTGGGCCTTTTCCGTGGGCTGTTTCAGCAGCTTCCTATCTAACTGCCCTGCTTCAGTCTCTCTCCTTTCCAGTTGAATTTTCACCTACAGCCAAAAAGGGTTTTTTAAATGTCTTTTTACTTAAAATCATCCATTTATTTTTAATCATCAATTTTTTAAAATAAAATTTATTTTACTGAACTATTCTGAAAGTACACTGCAGACATCATGGCATTTCACTCCTAAATATCTCAATATATGTCTCCGAGGAATAAGGACATTTTCCTGTATACACACAATACTGTTATCACATCTAAGAAAATGAACAATAATTCCATATAGTTAATACCCATTCCATGTTCAAGTGTCCTCAGTTACTCACCCAGTGTCTTTTTCCCCCAGCTTTATTGAGGTGTAATTGGTATACGAAAAACTGCACATAATTAATGTGTACAATTTGGTGAGCTTGGGCATATGCCTACAGTCCTGTTTATCATCACCGCAATCAATTCTTAACCTCTGTACAGAGCCAGTAGGTGGCAAACACTTTTGCTTGGGACAGAGCCACCCTAACAAAAGTGGCCTTAACACAAATTTCTGTCCACATCAGTTGACATTCCTTCCCCCATGCTCCCCAGCTCCACTTAAGCTAGTGTTATTACTTGCTACAAACACTGCTTCGTAGATTCCTATCACATTAAACTTTTCCTTCTTCGCCAGACACTCAGCAGACGTTTCACCCCTCTGTAGTTTTGTGACCATCATTTCCTCAGCCTGCCGTGTTCTTTTCCACCTTTTTGCTCCTTTGTCTGGCAAATCACTGTTTAGACTTAATACCATTTATTCATAGATCATCTCATTAGGCCAGAAGACTAGGTTGCTGGTGTGTGTGTGTGTGTGTGTATGTGTGTCCCAGCATTTAAATTCTGCCGATACTTATAGTTTTTCATTATGATCCTCCCTGTTCAGTTTGTAGAATAGGAGAGAGTTTGCCTGGATCCCCTTAGGGTCCCTGGCTCAGTTGAAAATTAAACTGACAAAGACAGATGAACAGGACAAAAAGCACACAAATTTATTTAATACAAATTTTACCTGATACAGGAGCCTTCATAAGGAAATGAAGACCCCCCCAAAAAAAAATAGTTAAACTTGAATATTTTTATGCTACGTTTGATGAAAACTAGACAGTGGTGGAGAAATATGACAAGTCAAAGAATGTGAGTCAAGGGTATTAAACCAAGAGAAACTTAGCAAGTCCTGTTTGTTTGGATTCTTCTCAGTGTCCCTTTGTCTTTGGAGATAAGGATGCTCATTTTCTCCAGCTATAGGGAAGACACCTCTCAAAGGAGGGGTTTATGACCTGCTTCAGGGGAGTAGGGAGGGGGAAAGGTCAGAGTGAAAGGCAGAATGCTTCTGCTGTTTCCTCAGACTACTTCAGCTTAAAATATTCGGTATGCCAAGGTGCCGTATTTTGAGGTGTGTTCTGAACCCCATCAAGCTCTAATGTCCTTTATGGCAACACCACATCTCATTCACTTTTGTATCCTCTGTATGGATCTGAGTACCTGGCAAAGAATGGGGCTGGAATCAGTATACATATGAATATACATATGAATTTATAAATACGATTACTCAATAAATATATTTAAATAAGGTACCTTGAGAAGCACACAACCCAATTCTATGTGCTCGTGTAACAGACACTGTTTCCAGTCGTATCTCAATGTTCAGTGTTCCCGTGCACAGCTGTGGCTTTGTACTGCAAGTACCCGCAACTCTTTGCCAGACATCTTTCATGCTTAGACAGTGTTTAAAGTCACCATGATTTTAAAGGTGACCCCTGCAGGAGTAGCTCCAAGTTGTCATGAATGGGGAGTTGCTGTGTAAGTACTCCAGCCTCCTTTCCCTTTAGTGGGAAAAGTGCTAAAGAACATTCCATGCTGACTCCCAGAGGTTGGCAGAGGGATTGAGCTCCTGTTTTCCAAAGCAGTAGCCTGCTTACTAATACACTGTGTATTAACTTACATCTCTTCTCTCTCTCACTCCCCACTTCCCTGCCAGAATGTTCTAAGTCCTTCCACCTGATAGCCACTTCCACCTAAATCCTTTTTTGAGGACCTGCTTCTGGAAGAGCGCTCCCTAAGAGAGCTTATTATTTTTAGCCCACAAAGCCGTCATCATGGAATGATAAATATCAATTACACTGACCTCACTTTCCAGGATCTTTCTAATGGAGTTCAGCAGGAAGGTGTCATGATGCCACACAGCGGGGAATCTGAGTTTGTACTCCAAGCAGGAAATTACTTTTCTGATCAAGAGAATTTTAAAATACCTCTCATATTGCCATAATGTGCAGAATGTCATCTAGAAAATAATCCAGTGATTCAAGACAATAAGGACAGGGTGGAGCAAAAGCTCAGATTAAAGAGAGATGCGTAGAGTCAATCGGAAGGTGTTTCTGGACTTGAAAGCAGGTAGCTAGCACTTTGCAGAACAAATGGGAGGAAAGCAAAACATCAACAGAAATCAATAAAAGATGTTCTTTGTACAAGATCTTCAGTTAACATTGAGAGTAAGGATTCTGAGGCAAAGAAGCAACAACTTCAGGCCCGGAAACCTCAGGACAAGCTACTGAGTTGCATCTGAGAAGAAGTACACATGCACACAAAGACAAATTCAAGAACAGACTTACCCCAGAGCCTGACATGGTATCTGGCATATAGTTGGCATGCAGTGAATGCAAGAAGTGAATGACATTCCTGTGGAACCAGGACAGGGTCCCTCCATTAGGCTCTGCTCACTGATGATGACTAACACTTACTTGTCCAAATGCAAGCTGAGTGGCACCTGCAACAGAATCACCAGAAAAAAAGAATTTGTTTGTAAGGCAGATTACTGAATGTCACCCAGAATTACTGAATCTGAATTTCTCAGCAGTGGCCTTGACAAAATAATGGCTTAATCATTAGAGAAAATGAATAGCTAATATTTACTAAGTGTGTATTAATTGTCGGGCACTGTTCTAATCACTTTACATGTATTAATTATTTTAAAATCCATAGAATCTCCATGAAATAAGTAATAATATTAACTTCATTTTACTAGTGAGGTGTCTGATGCAAGGAGATGTTAAAGATCTTTTCCAAGGTTATGCAGTTAATAGTGAAAAGGCTGGGATTTGAACCCAAGATGCCAGATTCCATAATACTTGCTCTGAACCAAAATATGACACTGCCTCTCCCTTAAAATTGTTCATTACAATACCTAGTCCATTTGTGTCTCAGGGTGGCTGTGAGGGGACTCAGGATACAGCTGCTAAAATGCACACATGAAGGAAAGGTATTCCACTAGGCACGAATAACTGTTAACTCTGTAGTGAGATTTATTTATTAGGGTGTGAGAAACAAAAGCCAAGTAAGAGGGAAAGGGTCTGAGTATGACACTGATAATGATCTGTAACCTACTCTCATATTTATTTTTATAACAGTAAAAGACACTTTTCTCTGATGTTTCCTACATCTTGATCTCTTATACAGCCTTGAAAAGCATATGGGTCAGGTCATTACCATGTTATAGACGTGAACACTGAGTCTCAATGAAATTAGGTGATCTCTCCTAGCTACACAGCTACTATGCAGGGGATCCAGAATTTTTTTTTATTTACATCTTTATTGGAGTATAACTGCTTTACAATGGTGTGTTAGTTTCTGCTTTATAACAAAGTGAATCAGTTACACATATACATATGTTCCCATATCTCTTCCCTCTTGCGTCTCCCTCCCTCCCACCCTCCCTATCCCACCCGTCTAGGTGGTCACAAAGCACCGAGCTGATCTCCCTGTGCTATGCGGCTGCTTCCCACTAGCTATCTGTTTTACATTTGGTAGTTTATAGATGTCCATGCCACTCTCTCACTTTCTCACAGGTTACCCTTCCCCCTCCCCATACCTCAAGTCCATTCTCTAGTAGGTCTGTGTCTTTATTCCCGTCTTACCCCTAGGTTCTTCATGACATTTTTTTTTCTTAGATTCCATATATATGTGTTAGCATACGGTATTTGTCTTTCTCTTTCTGACTTACTTCACTCTGTATGACAGACTCTAGGTCCATCCACCTCACTACAAATAACAATTCCGTTTCTTTTTATGCCTGAGTAATATTCCATTGTATATATGTGCCACATCTTCTTTATCCATTCATCCAATGATGGACACTTAGATTGTTTCCATCTCCTGGCTATTGTAAATAGAGCTGAAATGAACATTTTGGTACATGACTCTTTTTGAATTATGGTTTTCTCAGGGTATATGCCCAGTAGTGGGATTGCTGGGTTGTATGGTAGTTCTATTTTAGTTTTTTAAGGAACCTCCATACCGTTCTCCATAGTGGCTGTATCAATTTATATTCCCACCAACAGTGCAAGAGTGTTCCTTTTCTCCACACCCTCTCCAGCATTTATTGTTTCTAGACTTTTTGATGATGGCCATTCTGACTGGTGTGAGATGATATCTCATTGTAGTTTTGATTTGCATTTCTCTAATGATTAATGATGTTGAGCATTCTTTCATGTGTTTGTTGGCAATCTGTATGTCTTCTTTGGAGAAATGTCTATTTAGATCTTCTGCCCATTTTTGGATTGGGTTGTTTGTTTTTTTGTTATTGAGCTGCATGAGCTTCTTGTAAATTTTGGAGATGAATCCTTTGTCAGTTGCTTCATTTGCAAATATTTTCTCCCATTCTGAGGGTTATCTTTTGGTCTTCTTTATGGAAGAAGAGATCTGTCCTGAGATTTGTGTTTATCATATCTTTGCTTTGTATTCATAAGCAATACCTTGTTTGGTTTTTAATGTTTTTAAACTTTTCATAAATGGCAGCTTTACTCCATGTGTTATTTTACAGCATTCCTTGTTTGCTTACCCTTATGCTCCTAATCATCACCCATGCTTTTATTGTGCCTGTATTCATCCTTTTTTTATTGCTTTATAGGCCATTATTTATCCATCACCTTGCACTACTGAGAAAATTACAGCTTAAAGTTTCTTGTACTTGGCTCCTGGAGCATTTATGCAAGAGTTTCTGTGTGGCTTCTTAGGAGGGGAGTGGTAGGGTCACAGGTACATTGGACACCTTGTGTAATGCTGCACAAACTCTTGGTCTCTCCTGTAACTTGGGAAATGCCTCTGATAAACCATCTCTTGAAAGTTGACCAGTTTTGTTTTGGCAACACTACATCTTAAAGAAGCGTCGTGCATCTCTCATTTCCTGACCCCAGGTTTTTCTGCAGAATCAGTGGGAGACACCTGCCAGACTCTGCTCAGTGCTCACTCTGTCTTCCTGCATGTATGCCCTGTCTTAGGCCAACTCACCCACCTGGTAGGCAGAACTCTGACACTACCAGACAAGGGCAAACTGCTTCCAAAAGTTCTTGTATCAATTTACACTCTCATCAGCAGGGCTTAGGATGTTCCACCCTTGACAAGACATAATACTGTCCGACTCTGTGCTTTTTAACTTCACTAATCTGGGATCTGTGACATGGTATCTCAGTGTCTTTCGTCATTCATTTCCTTGAACACCAATGAGGTTGACCATCTTTTTTACACATTTGGTAGCTATTCCTATGTACATTGGTACACTTCCTATGTGAAAGGTCTGTTGAAGGTGTTTGTCTGTTTATCTACTTGGTTGATTTTTTCTAATGGAATAGAAGTCACTCGTTATAAATTTTAGGTACATATATTTTCAGATTTATATTTTACAAAACTATCCTCTCACAGTTTGCCTGTGTTTTCTCTTTTGATGTTTTTTGATGAGCAAGTATATTTGATTTATTGTCATGGGGATTACTAATATTTTCCTTTCCTTTTAGAATATTCTTAGTTTTGATTTACAAGTTTCTTTCTAGCCTGAGGTAAAAAAAGTTTCTGGATTACTTTCTACAAATTGCATAATTTCGCTCTCACCTTTAGATAGTTAATCCACACAGAATTAGTAACTTTGCATCATGAGAAGTAGGGCTCTGATTTTATTTATTTTAATATGGAAAATGAACTTTCTCAGAGCCACTTACACAGGTATTCCTACTCCCACTAGTCTGATGTGCCAGATATTCCATAATGAAGCTTACAAATCATCAGGGGTCTCTACCCCTGCTTTTATTTTTCCCTATGAATCTTTACCTCTATTTTATGTTCTAGACTTAATGTCTTAATTAGTCCACATTTATAGTGATATTTATTATCCAGTAAGGCAAGTCCTCATATTCATCTTCTACGAAAATGTCTTTATTATCCTTGACTCTTTGCATTTCTATTAAAATTTTGTAGTCATCGTGTCAATTTCCAAAAATATTCTGTCAGAAATTGTTTGCAACATTTTTGAAATTATGACTTGATTTGGGAAAGATTAGTTATGATATTAAAATTTCCAATCCAGGAATACTATCATTTCTCTCTACATTATTTCCTTTTACTCAATATTTTTTAAAATAATTTTCTTGATAACTATGCAAACTTTTGGTTACATTTTTTCCAAAATTCTGTATATTTTAATGTTATATAAAAGGTACCATTTAAAATTAAATATTAAAATATTTTTGCTAGTGTGATTAATTTTTTGTATATTACTCTTTTTATCCAGTAAGTAGACAATCTCTGTATTGATTCTCATTATATATATATATCTGTGGCTTATATTGTTTTAAGAAATCATACCATTATTTAGGAACAAGAGATTTGTTTCTCTTTTTATTTCATATTCATTGTATTTGCTTTTATTTCTGTATAAAAATTGATGTGATATCCAATGCAGTAATAAACACATGTGGGTATGACGTACATCCATGCCCATTTTCTAACCTTATAGGGAATGTGTTCAATACTTTACCATTAAATATAATGGTATTTATTTATTTTTATAGATATTTTTAATCAGATTAATGAAATTACATTCTATTCCTAAAATAGCCAGAATTTTATTTTGCCTTATTTTTGTTTGTTTGTTTTGTTTTCAATCAGTGCTTGTTGAATTTTATCAGATGCTTTTACTGTATCTATTGAGTTAATCATATGCTTTTTTTCTGTTAGTATGTGAATTGGAGAAACTTCTGTCTGTAAATGAAATACAAACTTCATCCTGGACACACAGCTAAACTCCACTTTGCCCCCCTCCCTTTCAGTTACATATGGCCGGGTGCTTGGGTTTTAGCTAACAGAATGTAAGAAGAAATGACCCATACTGCTATCAGGCCTGGCCTTATAAATCCTCCTTGATCTCTCCTCCATCATCTTTCTCATCCCTAGCTGGTGGGGATGCAAATAACCACGGCATGCTTGGAGCAAAGACAGCAAAGCCTCCCTCAGGTCAGGTCTCTGAAAGTGGTCTATATTTTTAGTATTATGAGACTATTCACATGTCATTTTTCTTCTTGAATCAGTTTTATTGAGATATGCTCTAAATAGTTGTCAATTTCATGTAAGTTTTCCAAATTTTGACATAATTTTTGTAACATCCTCTTATTAAATATATCATGTTGGCAGTATCGGCACTTCTATCTCCTTTTAAAATTCTAATATGCATTGTTCATTTTATCTTTTAAAAGAAACAACTTTTGAATTAGTACATTCTCTCAATTTTTTTGTTGGATTTATATTTTATTAATTTTGGTTTTTACCTTCATTATTTCATTCTACCTAGCTGTGTTGCATTTGTTCTACTGTTCTTTACATAAATTCCTTAGACCAGATGCACAGATCATTAATTTAAAACTACCTTCTCTAATACAAATACTAAACTATATATTTTCTTAAAAATACTGCTTTAGCTCCAACTCAGAAGTTTTTTGATGTGGTATGTTATAGTTGGATTCTCAATATTTTTCATTTTATTTCATAATTGATTCTTTGATGACTAGGTTATTCATGTGTATACTTTTAAGCTTATTTCATGTGTTATAGATTTTTACCAAAATTACATATGCTCAGAAAATGTATTCTGTAAGTTACCACTTATTTCACATTTTTGAGACTACCTAAATGGCTAATATGGGGTCAGTTTTTGCTAATAAACTTTATGTGCTTAAAAAGAATGTGTATTATGCAATTGCTAGATGTTTTATATGTGATCATTAGATATAGAGTTTCCAGATAAAATACAGGATGCCACGTTAAATTTGAATTTTAGGTGCACATATTTTTATGTTCCAAAATATTTGTTGTTTATCCAAATTCAAATTTAGGGAGGCATTCTATTTTTTCTTCTCTTGCTCAGTTTGGCAACCCTACTTAGATCAATCCTATTAATTTTGTTGTTTTAATCTTCCATGTTATTATTTTTGTCTGCTTGATCTATTAGTGAGAGAAGAGCATTAAAACTTCCCCTGTGATTTTGGACTTGTCAGAGTCTTCTTGTATTTATGTCAAGTTTCATTTTATACCATTTGAAATTATATCATTGCACACATATAAATTCACACATTTATATGTTTCATGTATTAGTTTTTTTCTTAAATTATTTATTGATCCTCTTGAGATCTAGTAATGATTTTTGCCTTGCATTCTCTTTTCCCTGGTGTCATTATAGCTGCAACAGCTTTCTATTTGTTTGTGTTTCATTCATTCAACACATATTTATTAAGTGTCTATTATACGCTATGTACATACCAAAGAAATAAAAAAAATAATAAGTCCCTGATCTCACAAAGCTTGCATTCTAGTGGTACAAGATAAACAAATTAGTAAAATATATACTGCATCATATGATGGCATATGCTATAAAGAAAAATAATCAGAGAAGAGAGATAGGGAGTGCCAAGGTTGGCCTCACTGCTCTCAGAAAAATATGAAGGTTAGACTGAGAGATGAGAGATGACCTGGGTTTCCTTAATTTATTTTAGTGGCTCATGGAACGAGGCAACAAGAACTTAAAGAGTTTAGTTCTGATGATCTCAAGGAAAACATATGCCCTGAGGTTGTCAGTATTGGGGGATGTAGTGAATAGGTCCTTGCTCGAAGTTCTAGGGCCTCATCCTCACTTCCACTAATAATTGAATACTGGGTAATAGGCAGGCCTTTTCCCAACACAGGAGATACCAAGCAAGTGACTTCTTAATTCCTGACTTTGGAGGTAAGGAGTGACATGGATGCATACATAAATAGGGCAATATAAGCAGACCATATAGCAAAACTCATAGAGGTAAACATTTCTTTTGTCAGTCCAAGTGTCACTGATCTTTACCCTGTGCTCTTTGCATTTTAATTATTTATTCAAGACTTATAGAGATGAGCAATGTTTAGCACTCTGAAAATGACTGCTTTTTTCAATTAATTTGAACCTCTTCCTTATTAAAAATACTACAAATTTTTGAAAGTTCACATAAAGTAAAAGACAGCTTAATAAATTTTTATAGCTTGAGAACTAACATAATATCACTCAAGTCTGGAAATATAATATTACCAAAGCCTTAGGAGTTCTCACTGGGACTCACTGTAAGACCCTCACGGGGTCTCATCCAGTCTCAACACTCTAACCCTGTAGTGTACCTTATTTTGTTTATTTGACTCCATGCTGACAGCACATGTTGTGTGTTGTGTAACGCGTCTTCCATTTCCTGAGATCAGGAAGACATCTTGAGGTCACACTGAGAAAGAGTGGCTAAGCCAGGAGCAAATCTGAGTCTGAGGAGTTCCAAAGATTGACCTTCCCACACTGCCAGCAAGACTCTAGTCCCATCTGAAAACCCAGCCAAAAACCAAAAACTTGTGCACTGGAAATATGGAGTGGTCCTTATTAGAGTTGTACAATATGTAGTGTGAATGAATCATTTGTCATTTCTTATTAATGAGCTAGATCCTGCCTTGGATGAACAGGGAAGAATAAACAAGTACTTCAGAGCAGTCTGCTAAGCAGAATGGAACAGATTCTGCAGCCTTGGGCACGGGGTAGTGTTCAGTAAATTATCTTTGCCCATGAACTAAATGGCACCCCTTAAAGAGTTCATTCACCTCACATGGATGAGCAGTTTACATCAGATAACAGATTCTTCACTTCCATGATCCTGCCTGCTGCTATTATCTCAAAGATTTGTCACTGTCCTTTCACTTTCGTTTCTGGATCAGGCTGGCGAATTGGATGGCTTTGAAGACATAGACAGATTTTCCTTTGCTAATCTTCCAGACATGAATGTGCATATGGTGAACTTCTTTATGGGAGGGAAAAAATATGGCTTAGAAATGTTTTGAGGGATGGAAGGACACATGTTCTTATTTCATGTAGCATAACCCCTTGCTGAGCTGTGATTTGGGGTTACTGAAATAAACAATTAAACAAAGCACATTTATAATTAGTATATTAATAGTGGTTAGATAACTTTAGTGACTTTTTTTTAGTATCTTGTACTATATATTTTATGTACCTGTAAACAATAAGATGCTTTAGATTTAAAGTACTCTACTTTTATATGTCAAACACGCACAGGCACGCACACATACATGTATGTTAATTTATTTAATTTTCAATGAACAGATGGTAGATATCATTAGCCAAATTTTAAATATTTAGAAACTGAGGTTTAGAGAAGTTATCATGCCTGAATTTACACCAATAAGTGGTAGAAATGGAATTAAACTTGCATTAATCTAAAGTGCATGCTATTAAATGCTGTGCTGGGGTACTGGAACTTAGTCTGTAGTGGACTAAGACCAGAAATGGGGTAGATTAAAAAGATTCAGAAAATGGAAGTTGATTTGATGCTTGGAAAATACGTCAGGTAATTAAATTCAAGAATAACAGTAAAATGAGAACAAATGTCAATAAACTCTCAACAAATGAAAAATGGGATACAATGAATAAGTTGAAGTGGTCACAGACCAACTTAAAATTAAAGGAAATGAATAGTGACATAGTTTATGTCTTGGCATGGCACTATTCTTGGCCAGTTTCACAGTGGCAGTATAAGTGTGTGTGTGTGCATTTGTGTCCAATAGCACTTTATGAGTCGTTTTGGATTTGATCTTCACAACAAAACCAGCAAGGTAGTAATTATATTCCCCAATTTACATGTGAGTAAACTGAGGCAGAAAGATACTATATTAACTCCAGAAGGTCAAAGGTCAACATGTAGTCAAGTCAGATTTTAAAACCAGGTCCATTTGGTGTTAATTTTAGTGGGTTTTTTTTTTCCCCTCTGTATCTTCCTGTACCTTTGTCAAGTGTAGGGATGCTTACTAGTTCTGAGACTCTCAGTGAAAGATCTGTGTACCAGTGAGACTTAGAAGTGACGATGGTCAGGAAAATGCCTTCTACGGGCTATTCTTTGGTGAGGAAATGCTGAATTTGAAATTACTTTTATTATTTTAAAGTTGATTAATAACTAGACAGGAAAAATATGAGGGAATGGTTGAGAAGTCGATGCTGTGCCTTTGTGATGCTCAAAATTACACAAAGAGTCACTCTTCTGTAGCACAGTTATCTCTTTTGTTTCACATCATCTTAATTCCGCAAGTGTTTATCAATTTCAATTGCTTTTGCAATTCAATTCAGACTTTCAATGGAAAGCGAACTTTCAAACTTCTTTTAACATAAAAACTCAACTTTTTCTTTGCCCTTTCTCAGGGATATTTGAATCTTTTCTTGATTAGATAAAACATCCTCCCCTTCTGGGAATGGATACCTGACCCTTATATTCTGAAGAAAAATCCTCTCTGACCTTGAAAAATAGGGGAGGAGACCAGCATTTGTGTTTGAAATGATTTGGGGTCCAGTTTTGCAAATAATTAAAATTCTTCCTGAGCAGACACCCAAGGCTATTATGGGAGACAAGAAGAAAATAGGGTTTTTAAAGGAGGGATAAAGGGGTTTGGTTTTAAAGTTTAAGAGGCAGGGGAGGAGGGGCATGGAGGGAAAGGTGGATGCTGGGAGTCTCAGAGCTGGATCTGTGCCAGAAAGGTGTGAGTGTCAGCTGGTAGGTGCTTTGTGGTGGGTTTGCAGGAGGGCCCCTGTGAGAAGCATCACTCAGGTGCTTGGGGCTACGATGGATTAGAGTCATGTCTTTAAGGGCTGAGAGCTTCATGCTCACCTGAGCCCAGGTATGTGCTAGATGACATCATTTTCTAAGGATAGAGAAACCCATGGTACTGATAATGCAGGTGTCCTCTCTAGCCACAGACCAGTCACTTCAGCAATGGGAGTGAGGTCCAAGTGATGCCACAGTGCTTTCCTAGACCCCCTCCAGGCACTTTCTGAGGAAGCCCCCATGCAGCTTGCCCCTCCAAATGCTAAGAACATCTACAAGAATGAAAGGAGACCTACCGCTACACCCCTGTGAGGGAAGGAGTGATTCTTTCACTGTATCTGGCATTGAATTGGGCATAACACAAGCATCCAGAGCTGGTACACCACAGCTAGATTACAGAGATCATGGTAAGCATGCTGTAAATCATCATTGACTGGGCATGTAAGGATGAAATTACAGCAAAACTACTGTGTGCCTGGCATTGCTATAGTAACTGTGTATCTTTTATGATTTTAATTCCCTCTCTTTTTTAACTCTCAAGATTACACAGTGAGGTAGATATTTTCATCTCCTCTTTAAAAACAGAATGAGTTGAAGCTTAGAAAGGTTACAGAACTTGCTTATGATCACTCTCATTAAATGCAAGAACAGGATCAGATACTTTGTTGTTCTAGCATCAAAGCTTTCCTTTTCTTTTATGATATAACACTGTTTCTTTGTGCTAATTCTCTGAGTGGCCTTAGACAAATCACTTAACTGCTTTGGACCTGAAACACACAACTAAGGAAGGTAGAACAAAATGATTATCCTCTACACTTTCTTACAGGTTTGCATTCCAGGGTAGAGATGAGGAGGAGTGGGCCACCTTTGCAAATGGTTTCCCCTTGAATAACACATGCTAGTGTATATTGAAATAACAAACTAAGTGTATCAGAACTGTTTAACCTCTGCCTCTCTGTCTCTCTCATTCCTGCTTTGCTGTATGTGCTTTTCTTGGAGATTCTGGGAGGAGGTGGGAGTGCAGCAGGGTTCTTAAAGCAAGAGCAGCCTTGCCTTAAGTTTGCTTCTTGGACTAGAAGGTCTTTACTCTTGTCCTTGACAGATAATGGAACTGTGGTAGTTTCAAGCCTATCCTTCTTTCACCATCATCATCAAGAAACAAACAAGTTCTAAATGTATTTAGGGGACATCTGATTGCTTCCTCTCTGTTCTGAGTGAGTCTTCTCTGAAGGGTCATGGTTGACATGGGAACAGCGAATGGATGATGCTTCTCAGAGTGTTTCTCACAGTGAATCATGCCAGCTCCTCTGTCACCCCCAAGTTGTCTAGTTGGATTGATATGGAAGGCTTTGTGAGTTAGAAAAATAGAACCAAAGATAAATTCCACAGTATTGGGTGATGAAGTAGGAGAGGGTGAAAGACCAGCAAACTCTGATGTCATTCCAGAATCCTTCCTCTGAGTTGGCTCCCGGAAAGGAAGGTCACACAGTAGTCAAGGCAAAATAATGGCAGGTTCTGAGTAGAAGTGTCCCTTAGATTTAACTAGTGAAGGGAGAAAAATAAATAAGGGATGAGCAAACATCCTTCACACATCCCTCTCCTCTAAGGCGTCACCACTAATCCCTGTCAGATGCCACGTTGAGTTGGAGAATGTGGTGGACACTTTGAAAGAAGTGCAGTGACACCCTCATGATGTGTGGTGTTTGTGGAGACATCCCCAGAGGCCATGTTTTGTGTAACACTGTTACATCCCCATCTGGTACCATCTGGCTACTCTCCTCCCAAATGACAAGGTCAGACTGGAAAAAAAAAAAGCCAAATCCTTGACTTTAATATAGATTCAGATGGGCGGGGGGAGAATATGAATCTGTCTCCATGTTTGAAAGTATCCTTGCTCTTGAAATGATGTAATTATCAGCTGATCGTGTTCTGGCATTGCTCTTATGTTTACTATCTGAGCCACCAGCCTTCTTTAGTAGGTCTGCATGTTCCACAGTGTGTGCTGGGATGGTCAATAAGGAATTGCAAAAGGATGGAATGGAAAAATAAAAAGGCTCAAGCCTTAGCACACGATTTACTAACTCTGAGGTTGAAATCTCTAGCAGGTGGGTGTGCACTGGATGGAATAAGATATTTTTCTTGTGGCTGGAGACACACAGAACCCAGGTGGAAATGAGAGTCATATTTGAGGAGAATAGGGGCAAAATGAAGCATCACGTCTGCGGTTCAGTTGTTGCACAGAAGACCAGAAATGAGTTCATGGATTGGGGTACCTGAGGACAGGTGAGCGGTAGAGGACAAAGCAAAACAGCTTAAGATGATGTAGACCATGACCAAGCAACATGGGGTGAGAAGAGTCTGATCCACTTTGGAACCCAGGCTTTCTCCCCAAGGAGAGTCTGATCCACTTTGGAACCCAGGCTTTCTCCCCAAGGAGAGTCTGATCCACTTTGGAACCCAGGCTTTCTCCCCAAGGAAACCTGTGTTCTAGACTTAGGTTGATGTCCTGGCGGTAGCGTTCAGCCAGGAATTGTGGTGGAGCTGGGGAGGAGCTGAAGGGCGTGGAGCGAAGGGTGATGGAAGGTCCCTTTCTGAGGACAGTTAAGCACAGTGATCACAGAGACTGTCTAGAGTGTCAAACCTGAAGAGCCAGTTTAGGGAGACACAGGCAGGTTTGAAGTAGAGAATCCAAGCCGAAGTCAGCAGAATCTGAAGCACTGAGCGCTTCCGAAAAGGGAGGTATCCAAATAGAGGGAGGAAGCCTCACAGGATGCCTCTGTGAGGAGGGAAGCATTAAGAACACTGGGCCTGTGTGGATCTTGGATATTGGACCATTGTTCAAGTTTAGTCCAACTGTTTAAAGGCAAAGAGATAGCATGGACCCTGAATAGCTGTTAGGAAGCAATGCAGCTCCTTGAACCACAGTTTTCTCATCCACACAATGAAAAAAAAAAAAATGATGCCCTCCAACATAAATTATAAGTATCAAATAATGTAATGGATGTAAACCATTGTATAAATACTTTTAAAAATACTGAAGTATTTTACTATGTGCCAAACACTGTGTTTTACACATTTATCTCATCTATTTCTCCAAAAACATAGTGCTAGTGTACCCTTGCTACAGCCCTGTGAATTACAAATGCTTTTTATCCCCAGGAAAGTAGGCTCAGAGAGAATCTGGGTAATTTGTCACTGGTCACCCAGCTAGTAAGTAGCAGAGCCAACATATGAATCCAGGAACTTATGCCAGAGCTCAAGGTTATGACTACTAAGCCCTGTGTCCACTCATGTTCTAATCCAGGTGACAGTCTGGCAGGAGGGCCTGCACAGGAGGGTGGTCCAGATGAGGGGCTGTTAACATTTAAATGCCTGTTGCCAAACAAGGTTAAAAAGATATCTGAGCAGACCTATCCTTCCTGGCTGACTTTACCTCCTGCCCTTTTACTGTCTTTCTTAGAATCTAAGAGACATCATCACTGACATGTATTTATGGTAGTAGCAAAGACCTGCATGTTCTGACACTGCTCCATTACTGTCCATTGCATCAAATGGAACAGTGGAAGGTTCTTTTTCTCTTTTCCATCATCATCTTCACGTAACAGAAATTGAATAGGCTGGAACAGCTACTGCTGATAATGATTCACATCGATTTTACCAACTCCTTTAGTTGTTAAAACTCTGTGGATGACCCCTAAGACCACATCAAGCACTGAAAGTTTATGAAACTGTGACTTACTGAGCTATTTCTATCAGCCCCCATAAGAAGCAAAATGTTTTTAAAGGTTTGATTCCTCCACATGATTACAAACTTAAAATACCGATGTGAAATGCAAGCAGACATTTATGCTTGTCCCCTTCTATTGTTACTTGCCCGTGGTAGATGCTAAAGCATAATACTTCCATTCCCTGTACCTTGATAGCAGAAACTAACTAGCATTAATTTTTATACCTTAACACAGATACAAACACCCAGATACAGTCTGACACATGATCGTCTTACACACAGTCTAACACGAGTGGTTCTACATACCAACACACATCTGCAGACTAACACATATAGTCAGACAAATGTATCCTCGACAGAGGATACCACTCTGTCCTCTTTCTTCCTCTGTCTCTTTGTTCTTCCCACTGTTCCTTAACGGCTTCCTCATCTTTACACAGTGCTTTTTGTTAGTTGGTTGGTTGGTGTTCACTTTCAGCAAGGTACATATATGCGTTCATGTATTAGTTGAACACATATTTATTAAGCACCCACTGCCTGGCAGGTTATGCTGTATGTCTAGGCTGAAAGTATGAATGAGTCACACAAGTTTCTCTCCTCATGGAGGATGCATTCTGTTGTCAGGAGACAGAAAAGACAAAAGTCGGTAAACAAATATCATTTCAGAGCATGAAAAATGAAAATAAAAGCGAATTTTCACCTTCGGAATGCCTTTTCACTCTACTCTCCATTCATTCAACTATTATCAGGCACTTATTATTTGCCAGAAAGTATGTTAGGGGCTAAGAATAAAATGGTGAAAAAATGTCACATCCAGCAGGGCAAATCACAGTAGCTCAGGGAATGAAGGGAGATCTGGAGACATATATGACCCATAGGTAAAGAGAGTGTATCCTTTCAAAAACAGAGATGTGTGTGCCATAGAGGATCGCATTAAAACACAGTAAGCCAGAGGACGATACACAGAGCCACTAGTTATTTGTCCATGGAGATATCAGGTGTTACGGGGTGGGGGGCTTCCATGGCCTCATAAACTAATGGGTGAGTAGCAGGTAACGTGGAGAAAGTGAACGGGGCCCCTTTTGTGTAATGTTGATGTTGAATAGGAATAAGGTAGGCTAGTCGATTTATGGAGAGGCAGTTATGAAAGGGTGTTTTTCAAAGTGAGTAAAATCTTATGTTTGTAAGTGAAGAGAATATCAGCAGAGGAGGAGGGCGGTTGAATATAAAGGAAAGAAAAAGGGAGCAGGGTTCAAAGGAGCAGACCATGGAGGTGTTCAGGATTTGGGCAGATGGAGTGGTTCCCCTTCCAGAGACTGGAGGAAAGGAAACAAAGACGTACATTGTTGCGCATATGTTTAAGGCCAAGGGGAAAGAAATTGAGGGAGAACGAGCAGTTGGCATCCTTTGTCTTTGTTCTAATAATTGTATGACTAAGATTCAAAGTCTCTCTGTCTCTTGGTCCCTCATCTGTAAAACAAAAATACTGTACCTCACAGGATGAGCCTTACAGAACTAATGGGAGAATGTGATGAGGTAACATGTAAAAGTGTTATAACAGTGCTTGGCACAGAACAAGCACAAACTGCTTCTACTATTTTATTATTTATTGTGTATGTATTTGCTTGTATGATGATGATAATGACAATAATTAGAAAACTAACAGTTTTACCCAGTAACTCATGATTACCCCTTAGCTCCATGTTCACCATGTATCTCCAAACTCCAAAATAAGCATCTGTAACGTATCTCATGGCAGTGTGTACTTGCTCTATCATAGGCACAAATTCTAAATTCAGCTGTGTCTCCATGGCTGCCGTCCGTGAAACCAAAGCAAGCTGTGCTTTTGGCATTGCCGAGGCTCAACATTATTAAAAGGACATGGATAACAGATTCGCAACACCCTTCTGGTTTGATATTTGGCAACTTGCTATTTCCTATGATACAAATAATCATAAAATGCAACAGCATCCACTTATAATTTTATAGCAGTTGCTCACATTGCCTTTGCCAGGTTTCCCACAATAACTTCACATATAATTAGTATATAATCTTCAGGCATAAATAACACTCTAATTAGTCTATAATCTATAATTATAACATACTTACAGGGAAGGTGTACATATGTGTATGTGTGTGTATCCTTGAACTGAGGCAGGCTGAAAAGAACACAACCTTTTTAATAAAGGAAATAAAAGGGATTCTGTAGATTTTATGTGTAAACTATTCTCAGTGCTATTAAAGAATGGGGGAAATTACATAAGCCCTGTTCAATGACTTTTTGTCCTCATATCATTTACGGCACCACCTATATTTACAAAACGGCAGTAACTAATACATGTCTTACTGGTCACAACTGAGCAAGCACATCATGGGCAGCAGATATGCAAAGAAGACAGGGCCTCTGGCTGCATAACGTTCACGTTCAGTGTGAAGGACAGAAGTGACATCATTATATAATTTAAGTATTGCTGTAAAATCTTTTTTCCAGATGAAGAGATATCTAGAGATTAGTAAGTAAATTAATCATAAAAATTGAGCTTGACTTTGAATCTGAAGTTTTTTAGATTAAAATCATATATTCTTATGACACCACCATTTTAAGATATGAGTCAAACTATTTGGAAAGAAAATGATTAGGAAATACTCGCCCCCAAAAAATCAACCAAGAAGTTAATCTCTTATGTCTGGAGCCAAGTATACAGAGGGGAAGGAGCTTGGCAGTTGAGCAGGAGGGAAGAGAGAAGGGGAGATGGGGATGGACAGAAAGGTATCTTCTTTTTAAGGTGCTTACCAGAAACGTTAATGAAGGAAATATGGCAATAAAATATTTTCCCCTCATTTTTTTAGAAAAAACCCTGCTGTCAATTAACAAAATTTGAGATATGAAAGTCTGCAGATAAAAGAGTTAAGAAGGAATTACATGTGCCTGAGTACATCTAAGCTTCCCTAAAAGAATCAGAGAATGACATCAAAAGGGGACAATGTGATTAAGGCTGAGACAATATTAGGTTAATTCTAGACCGTGTTTAATTCCCAGAAGGACCTGGTCAGAAAGACATTTCTATTCCAGAACCAGCATCTGTTCAATCTAAAGGATGGTCCTAGGGGAGAATATATTTACTTCAGTTTCTTAGTTGTTTGCCTTTCACCTGCTTGTGACCATAATTGGATGGAATCATTTATTTGTTTGCAATTTTCTGGTTGTCATGATCACTTGTGACCTTATAATATGAATCTTCTTTATTAGGAAGTTGAAAGTTCAGCAATAGCTTTAACTGTGCAAGCCATGAACATAGGTGGTGAAGAATACATGTTAATAACATTCACATGTGTCAAATCTAAAATGTGTCAAATGTAAATGTGTCAAATGTAAAAAATAAAATAAAAAGATGTTTTCCTCTTTAGGATGGTTGAAATATGACAGAATATGACTAAAATTAATCCATGCAGTCATTCAATCAAAAAAATATTTTTGAGTACTTTCTACCTACTTGGGAGTTTAAAGCTAATGGTGACAGGTGAAATGCTGTCCTGACGATTGATGTGGAATTCCACACTTAGGACATGACTGCAGTTGGGTTACAGCCATGGCTCTGGGGAAGGTGGTCAGTAATACACAGCAAGTGGATTTAAAGAACTTGGAATACTGACATTCAGGCATCATCTGGGAGAATTTCTAGGCAGAGTCATAGGACTCAGATCAAAAAAAGTGGAGTGCCAGGGAGGACAACATGAAGCAAGAAATTTAAGAAATCAGCAGGGATGGGGATTATCATCATCTGGGAGCTCTTTTCTGAGAACACTCAGGACAGGCTTTATAACCAGTGTGTAGACCCTTGACAAGGGAAATAGAAAGAGCATCAGGAAGTAGATGGGACCCATTGAGAAGCCTGGTTTAGACAAATGGTACTCTCAGAACCAGTGGAGGTTATGCACAGGAAGCTGACAGATAGATGTAGTGTTTGATAGCAAGTGACAGATTCCAACTCAACTGACATAAATTAGAGTCTCACATGGCCAAAAGGATCACATTTAGGCTTTGTTTCAGTCTTAGAAGAATCAGGGATTTCCAATGCTGTCTCTTTCTCTGTTTTTATTTTACTCTCCTCAGTGATGACTTTATTCCCAGGAAAACTTTCCTTGAAGAAAAAATGGTACCATGAACTTTGAGACTGTGTTTACTGGTTTAGGTGTTACAGAGAACTTAATTCCCAATAGTTCCATCAAAATATCTGGGCACGTCTTCCATCGCCCCAATCTTGACTATGGTTCACAGGTCTTACCCCATTACTATTGCTAGGAGGATACTGGTGGCATCCACACCACATGGACCTAGTGTGGAAGGATCACGGTTCCTAAAGGCAAATCAGGTGCTGTGGCCAGGAGATGGGGGGATGGATGCTGAGCAGTAAATGCATCCTTTGAAGGGGATCATCAAACTTTTCTCTCTCATGTATGCACACACACACGTGCATGCACAACTCTTAGACTGTAAATATAATTACAAATTGTCTATAAGTAGGCAAGTGGTAAAGGATTAATGCAGACAAGAGAAAATGTAAATTCTCAGTTGCACATTAAAAAAAATGTGCTCAAAGGAATGAAAATTAGAAAAACAATGGGTAGAATGTTTCAAACTAATCTAGCAAATTGTTCCGTGAAATGAATGGCTGCTGTAAGTGTAAATTATTGCTGGTTACTTTGGAGCATTTTATTCTTCAGCCTATGTCAGTAGACTTAAAAAGTATATATATATATATATATATATATATATATATATATATATATATATATATATATATATATATATCTGGTAGTATTGATTTTTAGAAATGAATCTAAGGAATTAATACAAAGGAAGAAAAGAAAAGAAAGAGCACACTATATAAAGATTATTTCAGTGTTACATATAGTAGCAAAAATGAAGTGCATATGAAAATTAACACTGAGAAGAATTGTTTTTTTTAACAGCACAAAATTATCAAGTTATCTTGAACAAGTTATTCAATCTCTCTGAAACCTAATTTTCTGATTTGTAAAACATTACCTGTTTAATAGTATTTATTAAATTAAGAATGAATTGATAGTGTGTGTAAAGCATCTAGTGCAGTGAATATAGTTGGTTGGGAAATTATAGCTTTTATTAAAACCAGAATCATAATTAAATTTAAGTTTTACATAATACCAAGAAGAAAGTCCATTGCATAATGTTAAATAAAAATAAATCAATAGAATAAAAGCACATGAATAAAAAAAAATAGGGATTCCTCATTACCATCACTGTTGTGTTAGGGTAGCTGCTTATGATTAGCTTTTTTCCCTCCATTTTCCAAATTTGCTTTGACCCTATGTCTCATAAGGTGTTGGTGACTCTTAGAACAACTAATGTATGTGAAAGCAGGTTACAAAATGAATAGTGTCGTACCACAAGAGAGTGATGATAGTGACTATTTCAATGAAGTGAGAGAGACAGGGGACTTGCAGTACTAAATTGGCATGTCATGGTAAACTACAAAAGTATTCTATACATAAAATGAATATTTAAGAGATTGGATATCTCTCCCTGCTCCCTGGAGGAGAAAGGTCTGAAGACTGGGTGGTATGCCAGGGTCTTCAGCAGGGCAGAGCAGTGGGGTTACTCATCCTTCTCTTGTCAAAGCCTGTGTGAAAGCAGATTATTACTGAGCCCAAATGATAACCAAATGAGAGCTTCCTGGGTTATAAATCTAAATATGTTAGGGCTAAATGAAGCCAGTGTAGGATCAAGTTCAAAAGAGATAGGAGAAAGTGAGAATTTGTGCGTAGTAGCTCAAGCTATTGCTGGTTTTATTTGAAGCTCCTGTGGCCATGGACATAGAGATGCCTTAGGTCATTAGAAGAACAGACTGGAGAGTGAGTCTCCAGCAGACAGAGGCTGGACATTGGAAAGAGCTGCATCCAGGAGATCTGGATTCTGACCGGGACCATGAGTGGTTACCAATATGGCCTCAGGTGAAAATTTTTGATCTCTCTGAACCTCAGTGCCCTCCAATATAAAATGTGGCACAGATATCTGCCTTCCATGCATGGTCGCTGTGAAGAACAGGGGTGACTAAATGGGAATGCTTAGCCATCACCATGTGGTTCCTCCCAGGGAGGTATTCTGGTGGATAAAACATAATCTGTGCAAATAAAGGTAAATTCTCAATAACCTGGGTTCTTCACTTTCTTTACTATATATACACACACATATACATATACACATACACATACGTGTGTGTGTGTGTGTGTGTGTGTGTGTGTATGTTTCAAACTCCATGAAGGGAATCCAGTGTTCCCTCAAGATTTCTTAAAACCTTTTTTTTAATACCTACTGCTCTCACCTCAAAAGTGTGACATCCTCATGCCACTTTTTGCCTTCTAGCACTCTAGCCTTCCTCCTGACTTTCCCTCTCAGAAGTCCCAGAATCAGTCTTACCAAGCAGAACCCTCCTCAGAACATAATGTCAGGGGAAGGCCAGGTAACAGATAACAATATGTACAGACAGAAGTGTATGCATTTAAGGGAAATGTGGTACTACTTGGAGTACACTAGAGTCTCAATACATAGTAATGTTATTATTATTGTTGTTGTTATACTTTTGGAAAGCCCATCTAGAGTTTTGAGTTGCATTGTTCTCTGGTTTTCTCTGAGTAGTAGGGAAATAAAATGTTTTTCAATGAGTTTTAATGAGGATTATATGAAATGGCCTTTGCTATGTTCACAAATTGGTATAAAGAATTCCTCTATGGAATATCTACCTAATAAAAAAGGATGGAATGACATTTGGGCTAGGAAATCACTGGCTTTTTATTGATCAAGGCATCTAATGAAATATTTGCCTTTTTGCTTTAAGTAATTAATATTCTTTTCTTTCTTCAGTGTTTTTCAATTCACTTTTGTTCAGTTGAGCATGTAGGAATGAGTCATCTACCATGTGCTAGAAAATAGTGATAAAACCTAGGAGATATAGAGCTGAGTATGTCTTAGTTGCTCTGGGTTTTGAGTGCTGTATATGAAACTGATGGGGCCGAGAGCTGATATGAAGGGGATCGATGCCTCCAGGCTCCATCCAGCCTCACTCAACCCATCACCCATATGCAATAACTGCAAGGGAACATGACAGAAATACAGTCTATACTACTTATAGATTAGGCTCACCATACTTGGAGACTGATAGTCATCAGCTTCCCATGGACAAAATAAAGCAAGTACAGTCTTCCTCACTGACAAACTTTAATTGGCCAAACATGAACAATTGCTGTCTGTGACGAACGGTTACCTCCAAGAATCCCCAGCAAGCTCTCAGACAGACAGTAAAATATAAGGATTCCAGAAACAGATTGCTTGGATGTGTTTCAAGCAATGCTACTTTCTCAATGTACATTCCTGGACAGGTTAGTTTATCTTTCTGTGCCTTCATTTCCTCATTTGTAAAATGATGACAGTAATATTTCCTGTCTCAGAGTTGTGAAAACTAAACAAGCAGTTATATATGAAGTGGTCAGATCAATGGTTGTCCAGAAGCAATAGCTGTTAACGTTGTTGTTATCTTACCAATGAAACCTGGTGTTGTTCAGATCTCTCTCTCTTTCTCACCTGTGCATCTTGAGTATATCTAGTAAATGTCTCTCATTTCCTATTATCAATGCAAATATCTCAATAGCAATAATGTTAACACAAATAACAATTTTACTGAACATTTACAGTGAACCAGACACTGTGATGAATGAATTATATCACTTGGGTCTCAACATTTTTCTTAGGTGAGTAATACCACTATCCACACTTTATAGATGAGGCTTGGAGACAAGATGAAGTCCGGCTAAGGCACACGTTTTTAAAGACGTGAGCAATCATTGGAACCCATGTATCTGCTTCCAAAGTATCTATCATTATTTGTGAACGTTCATCACCTCCCTGAGTTAGGCTCTTACATTTCCAGCCTGAGCTATCATGGAATCTTCCACATGGTCTCTCTTCTTCCACTTTGTCCTGTATTATGTGGATAAGTGAGGTTTTCTAAAAGCAAATCTAACCGTATCAGTCCCAAGCTTGAAATACTTTGATGAGTGTATCAACAGAATAAGACCTAAAGTCCAAAATTTGACCTAATAGATCCTCATATCTGGCCCTGGACTAACTTGTGCATTCCCATCTCTTCCCTCAGCTCTGTCCTTTGGTTATTGTAATCTGTAGCACTTCTGGAATATACGTTAATATTTCCTCCCTCTATGTCTTTATGTATTTGATTATCATTGCTAAGTCTGTTCTACTATTCTACCTGACTCCCTTTCCCACCTAGAAAATTCCTTAGTCTTTGAGGCTTGACTGCACCAACCAACTGTGAAGCTTTTATGACCTTCCTTAGATGAATAGAATGCTTCTTTATTAAAATCTTTAGTATACTTTTTTTTCCTTTTAAAAAATCCAGGGACCATGGCATGTGGTGTCCTCCCAGTACTTGAGTTGTTTAGTTGTTTGATACAGTGCTTTATTTCTCCTGAAAGCACAGAGTTGGGCACATAGTGAATGTTTAATAATGTTTAATAAATGTTGCCTTATTGAATTATGTAGATGTAGCAGGATGAGCTGAAACTGTCACTGCTGCTATCAGGGGCTGATAAGTTATGTGAGATTTAAAAACAAACTGTTTGGACACAGCACCATTAATACCAGATGACTGAGAGCAGGAAGGAACATGCCATTAGGGGTCTAATTTTGTGAGCAATAAGGTCAGTCAGTTTAAAAGGAAGGATATGGATCTTCTATGCAGACTGCAAGGACACTTATTAGATTAAATTAATTGTTTCTACTAGAAAATAATTTTAATGGTGGAAAATTATGTTTTCCTTTATATTTTTAGGAGGAAATGTGCCTTTCTATCACTGGCAGAGAGAAATAGGTTTGTTGCCATGAAATCAGGAAAAGTTTAAACAGAGGAAGACTCTGTTGGACATCCTCCAAAGTCTGAGGGGAAGAATTTGCAAGACATAAGAAGGAACTAAATCCAGCTTTCCATTACATGGTGGAGAGACATTGGCAGGTCCTGTAGAAGGAAAAATGGCTTCTAGGAGGCCAAGGGAAGGACTAGGAGCTCGGCAGGATCTCAGCAAAGCGGTGACATCCAATTAGTCTACTTTCCAAATACCTACAAACAAGAAAGCAGATTCATTAAAGTTACTGTACCTTTTTTAATTAAATAAAATTACTCATACCTCACATTATATTTAGACGAGAGAATGTAAGCAAGGAGCTATTCAGAAAGTGAATTATTCTGTGGTCATCGGATAAGTGCTACCTGATACATCATAAAGCAAGAGACATCCTTGGGCAGCTGTTGTAGGCTAAGAGACAGAAAGATTGATTCCCTTAATTCCTGGTCCATTATCCTGGAAGAACACTGAGAGACTAACACTATGGGCCAGAAAGACATGCATTTGTGTATGAAGACGTCTTCCTTACATGGCACTCACAGTACCAGTACCAGTAGCTTTGAATTGCATTCCTCGTCCGGACACACACGGCACCTCCTAGCAGTTCCATGGATCCATAGATAGTCTGGTGATAGCAAGCAAATAGTAAAGGTCAGAACATCTGTCAGTGACTGCTTGTCCCCTGTACCTGACACCATAGTTCGTCACTACTATATTGATATCTTCCCTCTTTATAAGATACCACTCTAAACATAAATTCTAGTATTCCCGTTCCGTAGGTTAATAGGTTATGTCAGAGCATGTTATAGAGTTTACTTAAGGCAAAATGTCTATAAAGTCATGGAGTGGACATTTGAATCACAGTCCATTTGTCTCCAAAGTCCACAGTTTTTCTTAGTAGAGCAACCTTCTAATACTAATCAATTCTCTGGTAGTATTCATAAATATATTCATAGCTGCCAGTAAAGAGGGGAAAGTCATTGCTAGATAGATGAAGGAAGTGAGGAAAGGAAGTAAGTTTGTCTGGAGTCATAGAAAAGAAAGGAAGAAAGATGACATAAATAAAAGAAACAGGATAAATGAAAAGTTTCCAACTAAGAACCCAGGTTTCTCACCAGATGGTTCCTAAGAATAAAAGGCCTAAAATGACTTAAAGAGGATTTTCCGTGAGGCAAAGTTAGGTCTCCTAAAAATTCTCAGCTTGATGAGTGCAAATTAAATGTAAAAATAGACATTTTTCATAACATCCCCTATGGAATCTTACACATTTCAAACTTCAAGAGAAAAGTGAATAAAATTGAGTGGAACTGTCAAAATGCATGGGCCTAATCTGACGCAGCCTCACTAAGACGGGATTTGCTGGTTGGAGCTCAAACACTTCTTTTAGTCTCTAAAATCATCTTTCATGGCTCTCCTCACATGCGTCCTGTATTCCTAGATCCAAGAGCTTTGCCGTCAGGGTCAGGATGGCTTCTCAGCATCTGCCTGCCCAAGCTAGTGCCCAGCACACACCTGCTTCTCACGAAGTTTCCTGTTTTTCTTCAAATCCAGCCTTTGCCACTTATTTTCTGTGTCATCTACAACAGGTTACCCAGTCACTGTAACCCTCTTTGTCTCAGTCTCCATATGTGAGTTCAAATAGCAATGATAATAATATCTGTCTTAGAGAGTTGTTGACAGCAGTGTTTGAAATAACATGTACAAATGCATGGCACAGTAGCCAGCTCCAGGTTGAAAAATAGACTCAAGGCTAGGGCTTAGAGGATATGCAGAGGGGAATAAAATACTTCTCCTGATTTCAAAGAATCTATAATCTAGCCGAAGAAGGTACATTTAAAACAAGTTGGTAGAATGGAATGAGCTTTAAAGTCAGGCATGGGCTTGAAAACTGCTTTTTTCCCTTACTGTGAAATCTTAGCATGTTACCTAAAATCCATGAACCTCATGGTCAACTTAAGTAAATGGATTCCATAATACTTATCTCAGGGAGGTGTGTGAAAGTTAGAGATATTGTAGGTTATGAACTTTGCAAAAAGTGTGGCCTATTGTAGATACTCACAAATCATATGCATTATCATTGTTAATTCAAATAACAAACTCAGGAAAGCAATAATCCAAGAATATATACATAACAAATATCAATGGGGGAGCATAAATGAATACAATGCTATGGTAATTTAGGAGAAGAGGGGAGCATTTAGTTGGAGACAGGAGGACATGAAAAATAGTACAACAGGATTTCAAGAAACAGATACAAAATGGGGAAACTTTTAAGCAGAAAGAACAACTTAAACAAAATGGTGGGTTCAGGAAACTTGGCATGGATTTATGTAACAATATACTTTGTCCATTTTAAAACACGGTGTAAAATGCATAACAATGAAAAAGATTGAGGTTTGGATTGTGTTTGATCTATAGGTAAAGGACAACCACTGAAGTTTTGAGAGCAGGAAATATCATTATTGCAGATATTTTGGAAGGAAAATTGCAAGCAAGCTACAGATTTCAAATGTAAGGAAATATACTAGGGATAAGAACAATTAGAATAAGGTGTCAGTAGTCTAGCTAGCAAGCAAGTAATGATAATGGCTAACATTATGATTATTTACTATGTGCCTGATAGGTACTCAATGCTTTATTTTTATTTTTTTAGCATCTTTATTGGAGTATAATTGCTTTACAATGATGTTAGTTTCTGCTTTATAACAAAGTGAATCAGCTATACATATACATATATCCTCATATCCTCTCCCTCTTGCGTCTCCCTCCCACTGTCCCTCTCCCACCCCTCTAGGTGGTCACAAAGCACCCAGCTGATCTCCCTGTGCTATGCGGCTGCTTCCCACTAGCTATCTATTTTACATTTGGTAGTGTATATATGTACATGCACTCTCTCACTTCATCCCAGCTTACCCTTTCCACTCCCCGTGTCCTCAAGTCCTTTCTCTACGTCTGCGTCTTTATTCCTGTCCTGCCCCTTGGTTCTTCAGAAACATTTTTTTCCTTTAGATTCCATATATATGTGTTAGCATATGGTATCTATTTTTCTCTTTCTGACTTACTTCACTCTGTATGACAGTCTCTGTATGACAGTCTCTGTATCTATTTTTCTCTTTCTGACTTACTTCACTCTGTATGACAGTCTCTGTGTCAATCCATCTCACTACAAATAACTCAATTTCGTTTCTTTTTATGGCCGAGTAATATTCCATTGTATATATGTGCCATATCTTCTTAATCCATTCATCTGTCAATGAACACGTAGGTTGCTTCCATGTCCTGCCTATTGTAAATAGAGCTGCAATGAACATTGTGCTACATGACTCTTTTTGAATTATGGTTTTCTTAGGGTATATGCCCAGTAGTGGGATTGCTGGGTCATATGGTAGTTCTATTTTTAGTTTCTTAAGGAACCTCCATACTATTCTCCATAGTGGCTATATCAATTTACATTCCCACCAACAGTGCCAGAGGGTTCCGTTTTCTCCACACCCTCTCCAGCATTTACTGTTTGTAGATTTTTTGATGATGGCCATTCTGACTGGTGTGAGGTGATACCTCATTGTAGTTTTGATTTGCATTTCTCTAATGAGAAACTTTTTGAATTGATTTTTCTGTATGGACAGAGGTAGAGTTTAAAATATTTACTCCAGATAAATGAAAATGTATGTCCACAAAAGACTTGTGTAAGAATATTCATAGCAGTGTCATTTAAAATAGCCAATAACCAGTAAAATGGTAAATGTCCCCCAACACAGAAACAAATAAACAAAGTGTGTGTCATATTAATACTACTCACTAATAAAAAGGAATTTGCTACTGAAATATGCACAACATGCATGAGTCACATAGCCTTATGCTGAATTTAAGAAGCCAGGTACAAAAAGAAATTAATGTTTGATTCCGTTTATGTGACGTTCAAGCGCATACAAAACCAACCTGGTGCTAGATATAAGGAAATATTTAACTGAGGAGGTAGGGTTGATGACTGGAAAGGGTTAGGAAGGGACTTTCATTATATGTTGTGTTTTGGGTAGTGATGCATGGGTGTAGACAGTTGTTGAAATCAACAAATAGTATAAAATCTATGCATTCTATCTAAAAAGAGTAAAAATTAATTAATTAATTAAAAGACAGGAGTGACTGGTTACATGGTTCTCTGCATCAGCCAGCCAGTTAAGGAAGGGACGTGCGCTAAGACTTCTCCTACCTTCAGAAACTCCTACTTCCTCTCCTCTGTTTCTGACCAGGGTCACTCTTCACTTTGGCCACCTGTGAGTCCAACATTCCCCTCCCTTGGGTATGCAGCCACAGCTCTGCTGCCCACATCTTTCACCAACTGCAGATAGCTGCACATTATTAAAACTCAAACATCATGATATCCTCCACATTCTTGCCCTCCCCTTGTAAACTCTTTGCCCACTGATACATCGAGCTTCTAAGAATTAAAATTAGGAGTTTATTTGTAAATTTGACATTGAAGAAACTGAAGCTCAGAGAAGTTAAATAGGTTTTCTAAGTCATGGAAATATTTTTTAAGCACTAAAATCCAGATCTGTGTGAGTACAAATATGCTTGTTCCACTCTAATGCATGACCTGAGAACAAGAGGGCTTTTAGAGTCATCTTGAACAAAGTTGCATTCTGGAGGAAATGGTCCAATAGAATCTGCCTGTTTTAAAATAGAGCAAACACTTTTGGCCCTTCAGATTCCTACATATATCGTACTGAAAAGCTAAGTAATTCATGTCAGTTCGAGGAAAATTATGTTAATTTACTGTATATTAAATACATTCTTGTCTCTGTGTCCCAAAGTAGTAGTGAGTTTAATGTGTCTAATTTTACTTCCCTCTCAATTAATTTATGTATTATTACTCAATAAATATTGATTAATTCATTTATCATTCATCAAGCACCTAATATGTGAAAATCTCAGAGTGACTATACAGAAAAACATATGTAAAAGTAAAAGAGAATTCCATATTCAGCACATATTTTGTTTAAAGTGCTTTCTTCTTGCCTAGTTTTAATATATAAAAGGCAATATCTAATTTTTTGAGCATTTACAATTGAGGTTTGGGAAATAAAAACATTTCCTTTTTATTTAGTTTATCACCTTTACACTACTCTATCAACATTTTTAAAGGTTTTAAAGTAGCTAACTAAAAACCAAAAAGGAAACAAAATTAACAAGCAAACAAAATGATCTCTATATTTTTCAACAGAAATCTTAAACATAACTGAAGAAAGTAGGACAAAAATAATAGTAGAAAAAACAAAACCAGAGGTAGTCTAGTCCACAAATACAGTCAAAGTTTCCTATAAACTTGCTATTGTTTGGCAACTAATTTCACTCTGATTTTACTGGTGGTCCCTTCAGAGAAGGAAATACGAAATTCTGCAGTTCCATTTTAAGCAAAACAGTTGCTCAATAGAAAACAATTATTACCAAGACACTATATAACAATTATTACCTCTTAATAAGTAGAAGACTGTAGTACAATGAAAAATATTTTCAATTATATTGGAAGGAGGACTATTTTTAATTAAACTTCTTCAAGAAGGTTGATAAAATAGCACCAAAGCATAAAGCATGACTACTAATTCTAAAAAACTTTAGCTGTGACTCACATCAATTCCAAATATTAATAGAAGGATACTTTATCTATTTCTAGAGGAACAGACATACTACAGAACTTTCTTTAAATCATATGAAAAATAGCAACCTTTATGATTATTGGACACCTGTATGCCAGAATTTGTGACAGACATGAAGAGATTTCCTATTTGCAACCACAGAGTTTTAAAATTCCACCAAGACAGAAGGTAAGTGTGAGACAGTTATAACAGGAGTTAAAATAAAAGAGAAAAAGACCTCTGCTTCTAGCTATGGAAAACTAGATTGTATCAGATTAATATTCCCAAGGAGAACAATTTGAAAAACTGGATAAAATTTTTAAGAAGCATATGTGTTTGAAGCCACCACAGAGCTACCAAGCTTAGAGGACCTGAAGGGAAAAAAAGTTCTGTAAGTAAGGGAAAAATAGAAAGATAATCCAATATGTATGCCAGTTTTCCACACAAGAAATTTACTAATTCATTAACAATGGCTGAGAGGTTGAAAAGCAGAACAGAATTAGGGGAAAGGCTGAAAAGCTAAAATGACTCAGTATTCTAACAGATCTGGGAAGACACAAGTTGGATGACAAGATCCACCAGGAAAAGGGTCCCTAATAAACATGTAGCCTCCCAAAGGGCTACGTATGGGAGGAAAGGGTGAAATGGAGATGAACAAGCTCTAATAAAGACTGAATCCCAGTTTCAAGTCATATTAATCTCAGACTGGTTTACGGTGATCTGTTCCTATCCTATTTGGGAGAAGGGAAAATAAGCTTTAAGGCAGGAATATAACACCATCCAGAGCCTTAAATAATTTCTAAAGTATCTCATGGCATTCAATTAAAAATGAGCATGCATATCAGAGACAAAAATAAAACAGTCTAAAATTGAGATGAGAAAAGTAGACAGAAAAAACACTCAAGAGATCCATATATTAAAATTACAGGACAGAAAGTGAAGTGCAATATTATGTTTATGAGAATAGATGATTTGATGGACACTGTCAACAGAAAATAAGAATCAATAAAAATAGAGTTATAGTGAAATTCTAGGTGATAAAATAAAATAATTGAAATTACAAACTCAATGCATGATATTAACGCAGACTAACATTAATGAGGAGAAGATTATTACACTGAAAGATAGGTCAGTAGAATACATCAGGACTAAGATGTGCAGAAGAAAGAAAGGATGAAAATGAAGAGGAATATTTTTGTATTTAATGAAAGAAACCTACAAAAAGTGGAGGGATATGTTACAACCATGATTAGAAGGCTTGGTATTTTTAAGGATTCAGTTCTCCCTAATCTGATCTATCAAGTCAATGCAGTTTCATTTGAACTCTCAGCTAGGAGACCAAAGGGCCAAGAAAGTGAAGACAGTTTTCAAGAATGATAAAGTCATTTGTCATACACTACCAGATATCAGCCTTACACAACTGCATTAAGACCATTGGTTAATGGTATTAGGATAGACACATAGATTAATGGGAAAAATGAGTTCAGAAACAGATCTACTTTTATGCAGCATTAGATATTTACAAAGCAAAATGTACACAGATGGAGACATACTCTTTCAAATAAGGATACTGTATCAATTGATATTTATATGCAAAAATAATTTGGCTTCTATCTCATATTTTAAAGTCATTCCAAATGGATTTTAAATATAAATATGAAAGCTGAAGAGACAAAAATTGGACCCAATACAATGCCTGTCAGCAAAGGAATGGATATTAAATGTTTATACAATGGGACAGTTATAACAAGAGTTAAAATACAGTAGTGTAAATAAATGAAGTACTGCTACATTCGACAAAAGTAGTGACTCTGACCAATAATATGTTGTTGGTAATAAAAGAACTATAGTACAAACTTTACGATTATTTCATATGTATATATGTATACATATATATATATATATATATCAGGCAACACTAATCCATGATGTTAAAAGTCAAGATGATAGTTATTGGGGGAAAGTGGTGGGATTGTGACTGGGAGGGGCATTAGAGATACTTCCGAGTTGCTAGTTATATCCCATTTCTTGATTGTTACCTAGGTGTCTTGTTTTGGAAAATGCATCTACCTTTACACTTCAGATTTGTGCATATCTCTCTCTTTCTCTGGAGCGGGCATGATTATCTCCTTTTGAACCATCTAGAACCACATAGAACAGGGTTACACACAAAAGAAAGATGAAAAACATTCTTTTAACTAAACGTGATTATTTGCACAACAGATTGAATGCAGCTGCTGATATGTGAGTTAAGCTATCTATTATTAATATAGGCATTACAATTCTTTCAAAAATCTAAAATTAATGCCACTATTCTCTCCAAATACTTTATTTTTGAAAAATATAAACATGTAAAGCACATTTTGAAAATATAAACCCATAAAAACATGTTATTCATGTTAACCTGTAACGTGATTAATATAGTTTGTTTAAAAATAAAATTATTTATTTATTTATTTATGGCTGCCTTAGGTCTTCGTTGCTGTGCATGGGCTTTCTCTAGTTGCGGCGAGCAGGGGCTACTCTTCGTTATGGTGCGCGGGTTTCTCATTGCGGTGGATTCCTTTGTTGCGGAGCACGGGCTCTAGGTGCACGGGCTTCAGTAGTTGTGGTGCACAGGCTCAATAGTTGTGGCTCTGTTAGGATTGTTTAACCAGACATGTAGTTGGATTTTATCAAAGTGTTTTCTTTTTATACTTAAAGATCCTCACAGAGGTTTTTTTTTTTTTTTTTTTTAGTTTCTGCTTTATAACAACAATCCTAACAGTAGAGTTAGAAGCATAGTTCATAAACATCAATAAGATTTCCTCTTCTAAAATCAGGAGTAAGAAAATGATTCCTGAAATAACCACTGTTATTCAGTATTGTCTTGGAACTTTGGGTCAGTGCAGTAAGTTGGAAAAAGAAATAATATGTAAATTTCAGGGAAAAAAACATATATCACTATTTGGTTTCAAAAACCAAAGAGAATTAACTAAAAACTATTAAATAAATAAATGAGAAAAAAAATAGTTGTGGCTCGTGGGCTCTAGAGTGCAGGCTCAGTAGCTGTGGTGCACGGGCTTAGTTGCTCTGTGGCATGTGGCATCTTCCCGGACCAGGGCTCAAACCAGTGTCCCCTGCATTGGCAGGCGGATTCTTAACCACTGCACCATCAGGGAAGTCCTATAGTTATTATTTTTACTTTTTAATTTTTGGTTGCGTTGGGTCTTCGTTGCTGCACGTGGGCTTTCTCTAGTTGCAGCGAGCCGGGGCTACTCTTTGTTGTGGTGCGCAGGCTTCTCATTGTCGTGGCTTCTCTTGTTGCACAGCACGGGCTCTAGGCACACCGGCTTCAGTAATTGCAGCATGCAGGCTCAGTAATTGTGGTGCGCTGGCTTTAGGGTGCACGGGCTTCAGTAGTTGTGGCATGGGGGCTCAGTAATTGTGGTGCGCTGGCTTTAGGGTGCACGGGCTTCAGTAGTTGTGGCATGGGGGCTCAGTAATTGTGGCTTGCAGGCTCTAGAGCACAGGCTTGGTAGTTGTGGTGCATGGGCTTAGTTGCTCTGGGACATGTGGGATCTTCCTGGACCAGGGATCAAACCTGTGTCCCCTGCATTGCCAGGCAGATTCTTAACCACTGTGCCACCAGGGAAGTCCCCATATAGTTAGTTTAAATGAATAATGAATGAGTAAATAAATAATAAATTAGTTTTATTAAAACTAATGAATACATATTTAATTATTTCTTGATTTAGAATTTCTAACATGCTAATTATCAATAGATATAACCAATATAAGCATAAACTCTCTTGAACATTCAATAGAGGAAACTTGTGGCCAAACTATTTGCAGGTTACAGTTTTATAAGGTGAATAATTACAACTTGAAAAATATGACCTCACCTTTTTTTATGAATACATAAGTAATGATAGATCATTAAAACCAATAAGATTAAAACAGAAAAGAATATTTTGATATCTATTGCTAACTTCTTACCTACAATAATAGATTAAAAGACTGAGGATCAAAAGTTTTTAAAGTTTTACCCAAAGTTAAAGTGTTAAGAGATTCAAGCAAGGGTCAACAGAATGGCCCATTTTCTCAGAAATATATTCTTCTAAGCTAGAGAAATTAATAATTGTGGCAAAATTCCATATCTCACATTGCTGATGATAATAAAATAGTTATAATAGCTTTATAGAAATTAATTCAGGGTGCCAAAAGAGCTTTAAAATACTCATACCTTCTACTCAATAAATAGTTTTAAAAGCCCAGAGTGATCAAAATGTGACTTGGAAGCAAATCAGCCTTAAGCACCTAAAAAAATTGTAAACATAGATATATTTTTCATAATATCATTTATAATAGTAATGTGCTAGAAATAATGTATATACCAGAGAGTAGTAACAATGGGATATTCTGCAGCCAGAAAAGTTAAGTGTATGAAGTGTATGTGGATACAGTGTGGTCATAGAGAGGACATGACCACAGGTTAACCCAAGAGCTGGACAGAGCAGCTGAAGGCTCCACACTCCCTCCCCTGTCCTTGGAATGTGTGTTCTCCCCACAGTTTTTACAGTGGGAGCTCTTCCAAGGACACAGCCAGCCTTGAGAGAGCGTGTGTGGTTGAGACCCTCTGGATGGTGTATATGACAGAACCACATTAAGACCTCTCTATAAACTTTTCAGACTCTATCTTGTGGCCCAAGACAAGCGTGGTGTATAAGTCCCTTGCCTGTTGAACCTGCTACCTGCCAGTCTGGAGTAGCCTGGCTCTTTCTTCAGTCTCTTCTTGCCCTCTTTCTCCTCCTTGCCAACACTTATATTAGATCGACACCGCTAAAGCAGTACTTATAGAGATATGTGTAGTTTTAAATACATCTGTCAGGAAGCAAACAAAAAAGGATACAATAAGTTACATGTTAAATTCAAAATATTGGAAAAGCATCAACTAGCTGAACTCAAAGGACAAGAGACAAAAGTAATACAGATAAAGGCATGATGAATGAAGTAGAGAACATAGCAACCAAAACAGTAGCACATACTTCTAAATCAAATTAAAAGATCTCACTTTAAAAGTAGGTTAGACAGATGTTTGGTCTGGGAATATTATTTGAGAAAAGGAAATACATCTGAGACTAAAAATTAATATTATGGACCATTATACACAGATACATTTTAGAACAAGAGGAAATATGTAACTTCATAGATATTAAATGTCAAATTTTGTCAAAAACAAACAGAAAACTCATAAACTAATATGTATTAAATAAACTAAAGGTCAAAGATATTTCCTTCCATACACTCCAAATAATATCATCAATAAATGTTCACAATATGCCATACTTACCAGTAACAGTTAAATGTTCAAGAAAATAGAAGAACACTTGGCATATGAATTAATGAAGTGATTATTATTTGATTCAAAACCAAATGAGGAAAATGCATAAAATGAAAATTATAGGCTAAATTCACATATTAATACACAATCAGAAACTATAAATAAATATTAGCTATACAAACCATACATTTTATTACAAATACATAATGACTGCACTTAGACCAAAATGGAATTAAACTAGAAGTCAATAACAGAAAGATAACTGAAAAATCCCAAGATATGTGGAGATTAAACAGCACAAGTCTATATAACACACACATCAAAGAAAAAAATCTCAAGAGAAATTTAAAATATTTTTTAAGTGAATGAAGATGAAACTATTAAAATTTGTGGGATTCAGTGAAAGCAGTGGTTAAGGAGAAGTATATATCACTGAATTCCTATATTAGAAAACTTTTTTAAAAGATCTAAAATCAGTAATCAAAGTTTCCACCTTAGGACACTAGAAGAAGAAGAACAAACTAAGTTCAAAACAAGTAGAATAAAAGAAGTAATAAGAATTAGAGAAGAAATCAATGAAATGGAGAACAGGAAATTAATAAAGAAAGTCAGTGCAAACATAAGCTTGTTCTTTGGAAAGATCACTAAAATCAAGAACAGCTAGACTAGGCTTCCCTGGTGGCACAGTAGTTAAAAATCTGCCTGCCAATGCAGAGGACACGGGTTTGAGCCCTGGTCTGGGAAGATCCCACATGCCGTGGAACAACTAAGCCCGTGCACCACAACTACTGAGCCCATGAGCCACAACTACTGAGCCCCACATGCCACAACTACTGAAGCCCACGCACCTAGAGCCTGTACTCTGCAACAAGAGAAGCCAGTGCAATGAGAAGGCTGTGCACCACAACGAAGACTAGCTCCCCACTCACCACAACTATAGAAAGCCCACCTGCAGCAATGAAGACCCAACGTGGCCAAAAATAAATACATAAAATAAATTTATTAAAAAAATAAAAAAAGAATAGCTAGACTAAGAAAAAAGAGAGAGGGAACAAAATGCTAGTATCAAAAATGAAAGAGGGGATGTCACTACATATCCTGTGGGAATTAAAGTGGCAATAAAGGAATGCTATGAACAGCTCTATGTTTGAAATGTGATAACCTGGATGAAATGGACAAATTCCTTGAAAGACACACTCTGCCAAAACTCACACAAGAAAAGGTAGACTATCTGAATAAGTCTATATTCATTAAAGAAACCAAAGCAGTATTTAATAACCTTTCAAAACAGGAAGTACCAGGCCCATATGGGTTCACTGGTGAATTCTAAAGAACATTTAATGAAGAAATTATACTAATGTTCTGTAATCCCTTACAGAGGATAGAAGCAGAGGGAATACTTCCTAACTCATTCAATAAGGCCGGCTTTACCTTAATACCAAAATGAGAGAAAGATGTTATAAGAAAAGAAAACTGCAGATCAATATCTTTCATGAACATAGATGCAGAAATCCTCAATAAAATGTCAGCAAATTGAATCCATCAATGTGTAAAAAAATTATACACAACCAAGTGGGATTTATCCTATGTATGCAAGGCTTGTTCAACATTCAAAAATCAATTAATGAAATCCATCACATCAACAGGCTAAAGAAGAAAAATCATATGATCATATCGATAGATTCAGAAAAAAGTTGACAAAATCCAACACCTGTGCATGATAAAAACTCTCAGTAAACTAGGCGTAAAAGGGGGAACTTCCTATACTTGATAAAGACTATCTACATAAAACCTACACCTAACACCATACTTAGTGGTAAGAAACGTGATGCTTTCCCACTGAGATCAGGTACAAGGCAAAGATGTCCTCTCTAACCACTCAGGCTGAATCGTACCTCAGTTTTCACCCCTGTCTGGTTTAGATGATATTTAGTTAGACTTTGGGCTTTAGACTTGAGAGTTGATGTTGAAATACATTAAGACTTTGGGGACTGTTGGGATGGAATTAATGTATTTTTCAAGTGAAAAGGTCATTAATTTTGGGGTGCCCGGGGCAGAATATTATGGACTGAATGTGTGTGTCCCCTCAATATTGATATGTTAAAGACCTAACTAGCCCCCAATGTGGTGGTATTTGGGGATGGGGCCTTTGGCAGATAATTAGGGTTATATTAAGTCATTAGAGTGGGGCCCTCAGAATGGGATTAGTGCCCTTACAAGAAGAGACACCAAAGAACTTACCCTCAAAATCTCCCTGTACACACATGAAAAAGTGGTCATGTGAGTACACAGCTAGATGGCAACCACCTATAAGGCAAGAGAAGAGTCTTCAGAATGAAATCTACCATCCCAGAATCTTAATCTTAGACTTCTTAGCCTCTAGAAGTTAGAGAAATAAGTTTCTTTTGTTTAAGCTACCCAATCTTTGGGATTTTGCTATAGCAGCCCAAGCTGTAGGATATGTGACCTTGAGACCTGTTTCCTGGTCTAAAACAGGAGTACCAAGCAAACTCACCTGACTGTTGTATGATAAAATTAAGAATTTAAGGATATAAACTATGAAACTAGATTATCTAGATTGCCTCTCTATTTCATAATTTTATAACCATAAATTTTAAGACAAGTCAGGTAAACTACTTCTCTCACTTGCTTCCTCATCAGAAAATTAGGCATTATAGTAAAATCTTCCTCATAGCACTGTTGTGGGAATTAAAGGTGTTAGTAGTATCTATTACAGTGTTGTTCTGCATAGTATGTGCTCAGTAAATGGTCTCTAAGCCAGTGTACATTCAAATAGTACTCATTTTCTCTATGTCACTGTATCTTTACATGTTCAGCTTTTGTAATTCATCCCTCAGCCTTTGACCCACTTTCTTTAGCTTGCAGCCTGCAGGGTCCTCAAACCCAGCCCTGGTCCTAAAGTCCTGGAGCACCTCTAGTCCTGGCAGGAGATACCTGTCAGCTGCAGGGTGCAATTAAAATGCAAGAAAGAATCGTGGGAAATATAAAAATGGGAAAAACTGGAGTTACCTCTAATTTTAGTTTGCCTACTAATTAGCAAAGTAATTAAAAAACACATGGGCTAAGCTGACAGATCTATGCAATGTTGGCATTCTGAGTGGCATCTTCCTGTGTTGAGGAGGGATGATTGATGGACCCGTCCTTCCCTTCTTTTGTTTTGAAAGCTCTGAGCTACTTTGGGCTTTGGCAAAGATACTGAGTGCATCTTTTTTTTTTTTTTTTTTCTCCCATGGCAAATGCACAGATCTCAATGTCTGGCCCAAGAATTTCGGCTGTAGCAGTAATGCTTCCCTGCTACTTGGTAATTCACAAACCGGGAAGACCTTCAGATACGCAACTTTAACTCCCACAGCAGCCTGGTAAGATTGGCAGGGTATACTTTCCCCATTTCACAGATGAGGAAATCGTATTCTATTCCAAATAGACTGTGACCTAGTTGGGAGAGGAGGTCATATTATAGTTATATGTGAATCTCAAACATAGGAACCTGTCTGGGGAATGCATGAATGAATCAGTGAGTACATGCAGGAGGCACACAGATGTCTCAGGGCTGGTGGGTGGCAGACGTGTGTGTCCAGTAGCCGGCTGTACTGCGGGCTCTACCACTGACCAGCTTTGCGACCATCAGTGAATGACAAACTGTCTGATGAGACCTTTGTGGAGGTTTAATATAAAATTATTAGAAAATGCCTGGGACATAGTAACTGCACATTAATGCTAGCAGCCTTGATCTTCTGCTTTCTACTCTATCTGCTTTCAATACTTACTGATTTTAACCAGCAGTGGTGGCAGCTTGCCTGGTTTGGAACATGCACGAATGTGATGGTGAAATGTGGAAATATCTTGTCAGTAAAGAGAGGAATTTTGATTTATTAACTCACTTTGATCCAACACATGGTAGACTATGCAATTGACCATAATATGTAAACTACCTCATTCAAATTAAAACTAAATATTTTAGACCCTGTCCTCCTTTGGCATAAATGAGAAAGAGCATATATGAAGTGCCTACTGAAAGGTAGCAAGTAAAATAAAATAAATAAAAATAAAATAATGCTTTCCACATATATGCTGTCATTTAATCCATTCCAGCCTAGAAAATAGGCATCACTGACTCTGATTTGACAAATATGTATATCACAGGTCAGAGAGGATGGATGCTGTTCCCAAGGCAAATGGTTAGAAGATGAGGTTGATACTTAATCAGAAGTATCTTTGCTTCTCATGCCAACATGCACATGTACACAAACATGGAATATGTGTGTGCGTATACCTACTATGTGACAGTGCTTACTTTTAAGTTTTTGTCGTCTTGAGCTATTTCAGTTATTGCCATAAAAATAATATTAGATGTTTTCTTAATTTTGTTCACTGGGTTTCACACTTCATTTTTTTCTAAGAATAATATGTCCCTGCAACAAGTATATGAAAATACTTTAATATGGTTATATTCTGTAATAAAATGTATAATGGATTTGCCCATATGGTTAATAGAATAGCCTTAGAGCTATTTCTCTTCACTCATATTCTTCTGAGTGTCTCCCTGTGTCCTGCTAAGTTCTCATCTACATGACTTGATCATATTAATGTAGGATGGGGCCTAGAAGAAGGCACTGCAGTCAAGGAACTTACATAGCTGGAAGGCAACAAATGCACCCTAAGAAGCTGGTCAGAGGCAAGGATGTACCGTTCAAGAAAGGAAGTAGAAGAGGGATGCTGTAGCGATCCCCTTTACTGTGTGGATGGTGTATGAAGTGGACATAATTGCAGCTCTGCTGCTTGCTGGCTACACACCCTTAGGAAGGATACTTAACCCTTTCTGAGCTGCATTTTCTTATCCTCCAAAGGGGTGAACCAAATGAAATGCATATCACAGCGTTGTTTTGAGGATTGTATATGTCTAATGTACAAAATCAGGGTTCAGTAAATGTTATCTATTTTCACTGTTTTTATTATCAACAAATTTAAATATTTACAGTTTATTGCTGAGGAAAATAGGGGAAAAAGAAGGGAAATATTCAAATTCACAAAGGTAGAAATGGTAGAGCTTTCATAATATGTGAGTCTAACATTTGGCTTAGATACCATTTTCCATCTTATCACTATCTGACATACTACATAAGCTAGTTATTATCATTTTGACTTTCTCAGTCTCCTTAAGAGAGTATTAAGCTCCATTAGGGCAGGATTTTTTTCTCTCTTTTTTCATTACCTTACCTTTAGTGGCTGGAAAGGTGTTAGGCAAGTAGTAGATGCCCAATAAGTGTTTGCTAGTTTAATAATAGACAGATGTACAACTTATTAATGGTAGAAAATAAAGACAACTTCATCTTATTGTTTAAGATAATCAAGGTGAAATTTTATAGAAGAAATGTGGGCTAAGGAGCAAAAAGGCATTTCTGGCAAAGACTAAAGTAGGTGCAAAACTGTGAGCCCATGCATGGACTTGTGCATGGATGAAATGTAGTTTTCATTAGGGAAGACTAGAAAGATCTAAGATTAGCAAATGAAAGATTCTTCATATTTTGATTTTCAAAATGTGTATTTCTTGCAAATAATAATAATTGTTCACCTGATTGATCTGAAACTAAAACATTTTCAAAGACTGTGTCTCCAAAATTGAATGTGAAATTGTTTTTCTTTTTTAGTGTTAAGCAGTTGACTATCCATCAATAATGTTTTATGAAACAAGAGATGGTAGAGCATATTCAGGCCCAATATTTAGTGAGAGAAGGCATTTACTTAGGCAAGGAACTAGAGCAGAAGTGCCCTCTTCACCACACCAGCTTTCCACCTACACCTGGCGCCCTTTCTTTCCCTGAAGGAGACTTGATCTGCCCATTAGACATGCAACAAAGAGCCAGCCTGTGGAACATGCATTCATATTCATAACCCAGGTCTCCTGGAATTGCTTTTTACATTTCTTTCATTCTGGGAACTCATGGTAACAAGGACCAAATAACCAAGCAGCACAAGTGAGACTGATATGTGGGTCCTTGATTCAACCTTCTCCAGCCCTGCCTGCACACTGCTGTCTGGTGGTCTTTTTAGCAAAGTAATAGGACTATGTCACTTCCCTTCTTTAAAAACTTTCAAAGGCCCATATCCTCTATAGAATAAGGTATAAGCTTTTTTTAAATTTTCTTATTGTGTAAGGATCTGAATTATCTAGCTCCACATTCAGATTATTTTCTTTATATTTCCATAAATATATTTTTAACAGACTTATAGTGGTATAATTTACAAACAACAAACTGCACATGTATAAGGTATATATTTTGATAAGGTTTTCACCTATGTATATATCCTTGAAAGCATTAGGACGATAAAAATAATGAGCATACCTCCATCATTTCCAACAGCTTACTCATGCCTCTTTGTTATCACTCCTTCTGTCCTCGTGAAATGACTGAGAAGCTTTCTTTCACTAAAATGTACTTTATATTTCCTAGAGATTTGTATGTGTTTACCATTTCTCTCTTTTCCCCGGTTCTCTCTTCTTCTTTCTTAGCTGACAAATAGAACTGGAAAAAATATACTGTTAAAACAGCTTACACTGGCTCAGAATTATCAAATGTTTACATCTCTCTGTACTACGTCATGTTGGTAGCTTATAATTGGACATAGAGGTAGCATTTACTTCCACAGAAATCAGAAAATGCAACAAATTATAGCTCTTTTTAATAGAGTTATGGGTTGAGTTGTGTCCCCACAAAATTTATAGGTTGAAGTCTTAACCCAGAATGTGACTGTATTTGGAGATAGGGGTTTTATAGCATGGACCCTAATCTAATAGGACTGGTGTCCTTCTAAGAAGAGGAGATTAGGACATAGACATATATAGATCATGTTAAGACATAGCAAGAAGACAGCCATCTGCAAGCCAAGTCCTCATGGACTCAGAAGAAGCCAGCCCTGCTGATATCTTGATCTCAGAATTCTAGTCTTAGCAACTGTGAGAAATTTAATTTCTGTTTTTTCACTCACCCAGTCTGTGGTACTTTGTTATGGCAGCCCTAGAAAATGAATACAGATGACAAGTCATTCAGATTTACCAGCACATCATTGCTAAAAACCCTTCAAAGAGTATTAAAATGGCTCTGATACTAATAAAGAACACCTAAAACTTTAAAAACAATAATATTTAACATTTATTGAGAGAGAGCTTGTTCTATGTCCACTGCTCTGCTTGAGGTATGCCATCACAATAATGACTGTCCTACCTCCCTCTATAATGGGGAGGATGGGTGGGATCTGAGCGGGTAGAGGTAGGCGTGCAGGGAGTGAGAGCAGAGAAATAGAAAAGAAAGAAAATGGGTTCTTACACTTTCTTTCTCACTCACTAGCTCTGCAATGTGAGACTATTCACTATACTCTTTAGTCCTCATTTTCCCTGCCTATAAAATGGAATTGTGTGATTTCATGAGGTTGGTACCACGTGTACCTACAAGTCCATTCACCTTTTGTCTTTAAGTCCATGTTTCCATGATTTTACACAAGGGCAAGCTCTTAGTATTTACAGGTAGAAGGCATAGTCACTGCTCTCATGGAGCTTACATATAATTGAAAAATAAATAAACAAAAAAATTTTATGGCCATACCTTGGAAAGTAACATGAAACAAACACATTATCAGTAATAGAGAAAAGCAGCCTTTGGATTCCCTTCCTTGACTCAATGCTCATTTAACCAGCTCTCCTCCTCCTTCAGTAACCAAATCTAGTACCAGTCACAAAAAGGACAAGGTAGTTTCTTTCATTCTCTTGAGAGAGATCACTGTCACCTATTGCCTCGTTTCCCAGATTGCATTTGTGCAGCAGTCCTCTCCCAGAACACTAGTTCTTGGTTGCTCCACTGGGTTGCAGAAATATGGCCTATCTCCACTCCATTGCAACCATGACCCCAGCCTCTGGGATCACCACAGTTTTGCCAGAAGCAAATCTCCTTCTTTTTCAATTTCACACCACTTCTCTGAATGATGCCTACCTCAATTCACAGTTTCATTCCATGTCAATTATTTTAGAAATTGCCTGGTTGGAATACATTCTACAGGTATATATATATATATGCATTTATATATCTTTTTCTCTTCCTTTTCTTCAGATTTTATATTGATTAAGCCTGGCTCTGAAACTAGATTACTTCTGATAAGCTTCTGGAATTTCATCCAGAGCTTATTTTAGCCTGTTGAGACTATGAAATTGAACTCCAGTCTTATGAGAACCTCCATCCCCAATAGAATTTTTAATAGTTTTATTTTGGGTCAGATGCAAACAATTTCTGAGGACAGCTTGTCTGTCAGCATCAATTCTGGTTTAATACTGAGGGAGAATCACAAATGTATAGTTTTAATGGAAAAGACATTATGAGTCATCTAATCACTCTATCAACATATCAGTCCTTTATTTTCTACCATGTGCCAGGCACTGTTCTATACTGAGGGAGAATCACAAACATGTACTTTTAATGGAATAGACATTATGAGTCATCTAATCACTCTATCAACATATCAATCCTTTATTTTCTATCATGTGCCAGGCACTGTTCTGTCTCTTCAATATACAAAAATAATTGTACCACCATCATTCCTTGCAAGTAAATAAAACATATTAGAAGTATCAGATGTATAAATAATCACACGACCGTGTGTATGTGCCCTCTTGTACAACAATGAAGGGATTCCTTATCTATAGTGTTTGGATGTGTCAAATAAGACTTCACAGATATATGCCTTAACAGATATTGTTATTAGGTTAATAGTATAATATAGAAAATAGGATATGTAGCATACTATCCTATTTTACGGATGAGTACCAAGAAAATCATGTAAAGGCATGAAAATACCATTGGTGTCAAGAAGACCAGGGTTCAAATCCCAACTCTGCCATTTACTGATATAATACCTCTCAAATTATGTAGCATTATTAGTAAGATGGTCTTCCCTCCCACAATACATTGTGTCATTATATCTCCAGAAAGTGGAAAAATGGGGTCCAATGGGGTGGCAATGTTGTACAACTATTTGAGATACTATTCACAGGCCACCTCAACTCTTTTTGGTACTGAAAATGCTGCAAAGTGAGTAACTGCCTTTCACCTCTCTGTTCAGTCAGAATGTTTTCCATCTTTGCCATTGATTCAATTCACTCCTGTAAGCCACCTCTCCATAGCAACTCATCCTCTCATTCTCCTTGGCAGATAAGGCTTTTTTCTCACATTCATTGGGAATATAAGGGCATTTTGAGACCGATTCATGCAATACTGGAAGCATATATCTTGAGAGAGCTAAATTCTTCTTCCTTTTCCCTGTGACAGTGTACACATGGTAGTAGATTGCATTATTGGCAGTACAGCACTATTATTATAGCTTAGCTATAAGTCTTCAGACCAGATAGAGTCCTCCAACTTTTTCTTCTTTTTCAAACCAGTTTTGTTGTCTGAGTTCTTTGCATTTCTACATAAATTTTTAAATCAGCATGTCAACCTTTACAAAACATACTGATAATATTTATTGGTATTGCATTGACTCTGTTCCTATATTAAGTTGAGAAGAATTGACATTTTAACAATTTTAGTCTTCTAATCCAAAAACTTGATATATTTTCCATGTGCTTAGAACTTATTTACTCTTAGCAATGTTTTGTAGCTTTCAGTTTGATGTCTGATGCATAGGGATCAATGGAATAGAATAGTAGTTCCAGAAACAGGCCAAAGCATACACGGCAATTAATTTTTGACAAAATTGCCATGTTAATTCAATAGGGGAAACAACAGTCTTTTAAATAAATGTTGATTCAGCAACTGTATATTCACAGGAGAAATAACTTTTTCAATTCTTGATTCACAACATATGGAAAAAACTACCTTGAAATGGTTCATATACCTAAAGAATGATACAGTTGTAAAACTTCTAGTTGCAAACATGGGAGAAATCTGCAATCTTGCAGAATCTTGTGGCAAGCAGTATTTTCTTAGATAGGACAATAAAAGCATAAGCCATATAAAAATGGACGAATTGGATTTCATCAAAATTGAAAACTTCAGCTCTTCTTAAGCCATGGTCAGGGGGTGAAAGACAATCTGAAGAATGCAAGAATATATTCTCAGTCCTCATATCTAATAAAGGATTTGTATCCAGAAATAAAGAACTCTTTCAACTCAATTCTAAGACAGTCCAATTAAAAAGTGGGCAAAACTTTCAAACAGACACTTCACTAAAACATACTAATGGCCAATAACCATTGCTCATTAAAAACAAAAAAGCTTAACATTATTGGTCATCAGGGAAATACAGATTAAAACCACAATGAAAAACCACTCTGTATCTACTGTAATAGCTGAAATTCTAAAAAGCCTGGCAGTACCAGTACTGGTGAAGATGTAGAACAACTTCAACTTCCACACACTGGTTTCATTAAGTAAAATAATACAGCTGCCCGGGAAAACTGTTTGACAGTTTACTATAAAGTTAAGTATACACTGAGCATATGACCCTTTGATTTCACTCCTCTCTATTAATGAATACCTTCTATAGATCCATTCTGAGTATCAGTCACATTTCCTTGACTCCTCAGAACTTCAGGCAACACAATGGTAGTGTCAGAAAGACACTAGTATTTGCTTTCTGTGCTCCTTTTTCTTTTTTGCTGCTTGTCCTAAAAAGAGAAAACAGCTGCTAATGGACAAATTAATGTTAGCAATTAAAAAAAATGCCAGTGAAAAGACAAATATTTTAGCAAACTTGAGAAAATAGATTAAAACCGGTCTCATGCCACCAAAAGTGCTATGCATTTCTTAATCTCCTGGTTTTCTTTTATGGTAAATATTTGTCTTGTTTTGAGTTTTTCTTTTCTAAGAGAAACTTATTTTCTGCTGAGATGATGATTCTTCTCCTTCTTCTTCTCCTTCTTCTTCTCCTTCTTCTTCTCCTCCTTCTTCTCCTCCTTCTTCTCCCTTCCTTAGCTCAGTGCTCACTCACTTAACCAGCTTTGATAAGTGATGTATATGTTTATATTCCTTTTTTTTTTTTTTTCTTTTTGCGGTACGCAGGCCTCTCCCTGTTGTGGCCTCTCCCGTTGCGGAGCACAGGCTCCAGAGGCTCAGGCTCAGGGGCCATGGCTCACGGGCCCAGCCACTCTGCGGCATGTGGGATCTTCCCGGACTGGGGCACGAACCCGTGTCCCCTGCATCAGCAGGCGGACTCTCAACTGCTGCACCACCAGGGAAGCCCTATGTTTATATTCTTGATGTTGACAGTGGTTTCATGGGTGTATACTTATCCCCAAACTCACTGAGTAGTATACATTCAAATGTACAGCTTTTTTATATGTCAATCATAACTCAATAAAAACAAAACAAAAAAATAAAAAAACAAAACTTTTATCTTTTAGAAATACCTATTAAAATATTTAAGGATAAAATGATATATCTCCAGTTCCCTTCACAATAATATGAAATGGAAAAAAATAAATAAATAATATGAAATGGGAAACAGGTGAAGATAGATATAAAACATGGTTAGTTACTAGTTGATAACTATTGAATCTGGGTGAAGTACATGGTAAATAATTCTCTCTAGTTTGTGTATGGTTAACATTTTCTATAATAAATTTCCTGAGTTCTCAAAAATATATACAACAAATAGCTTTTAGTATTAAGAAAAAAAAAGAAAAAGGCTTCATAAAGGAGAAGAAACTTGAAAGGTTGATTTGAAGGATGTGACCAAGGATAAGAGGAGAAAAGAGGACTGAGAATCTCTGGGAAGACACTTGGTTTACAGAACTAATATTTGGCAGCAGCTTCAAAGCTTCCTTTTTCTTATTTGACAGGCTCCTTAAGAGCAGAAGATGCGGGGAGAAAAAGCAAAGAGAAAGGAAATATGGTTAATTAAGGAGTTGTGAGGACCTTGCAAACTACCTGCATCAGAAATCGGATTAAGCAATGTGTCCTTGAAAAATGAGATCATATTCAGATGAGTATAGCCAGATGACAGAAAAATCCTCAGTAGAGTAATTAAGGGAATGGGTTAATGAAATTACAGAGTCATTTAAAGTTACTTAGGAAGTGTGTGGTATAACTAGACACTGCCAAAAACAGAAGAAAAAAAAGAGAGAGAAAAAATGGGTATGCTAAACACATGTATGTGCATATATGTGTGTGAACACACACACGTACCCATACAACTCCTTCTTTAGTTCTCTACAAGATAGTGGATGCCCTCAAATCATATCTACACTTTATTTAGTCTCTAGTTTGATGATATTCCTTGCTGATCAAGTTCAGAAATAGTAACAGGCATTTCTTCTTTATTATACACATTTTCTCAAAATTTTGCTTTTTATCAAAATTGGAAATCAGTGTATCTTCAACTATTTTGTGAAAGAATTTAAATATTTTAAAAACAAATTTTGCTAAGATTAAATGGGTTTTAACTTCATCTTTTCATTTTTCAAAGCAGAATTTATTTGAATTTGAATTTTCTTTCTTTACATTTATATAGTGGAATATTTTTCTGGGCTTGAATCCCAGCATCTGTTTAGTAAGTCACTTACCAAAATGTGACATGATTTTGAGAGGTTTTGTTTTTCTTTTGTAATCTTGATGTATCACATATGATGACTTTTTCTAGTGTGGAAAAAGCTGGCAAGTAGGAATCAGGGAGGAAATGAGAGATGCAGGAGGAAGTGAATGAGGGCAAAAGGATGGAAGAGAGTGCAGAATCCATAATATGTTAAAAACGTAATCCTAGCTAGGTGTTTTCAACGTATCTTTTTTGGTGTGTAAGCTGGATCAATAAGGTATTTATGATTTGAATATCATCATTCCCATTTCACAGATGAGTAAAATGATTTCAGAGATGTAAGTCCATTATCATATACAGTAATAGTGACAGTCAAAATCTGAAATCCGGCATGCCACTTTGAATCCATCCTCTCAGCCTGCTTTTATCAAAGCTAAATTAGCTCTTTGTTTATTATAAACATTATTTTCCTGACAGTAAAAATATATAATTAATCAGACTAACAATAGGAATAATCTATAAAGATTCCACTTTCTCCTGCTACTTCTATGAGATTTCATGTCCTGATTTGTGAAATGAAATGATTTTAAAGTCCCTTTAAACATTAGAATTTTATAATATAAAACTCCAAAATTTTGTAAAAAAAATCTGTTATTTTGTGTACCTAGTACATCTATAGGAATTAATCATGGTTTTTTGTCACCCAAGATATAATCAAGAAAACTTATTAAGCACTATAATATTCCAGGCTATCTGCCACTTCCTGGGATATAAAGATAAAAGACATTACCACTGCCTTTCACAAGTTCATGGAGAGTTACAGTGAAAAGAAGAAAAACAAAAAGCAAGTAAAGAAACAAGTGCAATGTCATGGGATCTCAGAGAATGGTGACAATGCCTACCTCCAATTATCTTCAGGTTGCCATTAAAATTAAATATTTTAAATATTTAAATATTTCATCATAGAAAGTTTTTGAAATCTGGTGTGAGTTTTATATTTACAGTGTATCTTCATTCAAACTGGCCCCATTTCAAATGCTCAGTGGCCATATGTGTCTACCAGATTGGACAGCACAGCTCTAGAAGTTGGAAATTATGTTTACCATAAAGTAATAGAGCAGCTCTATTATAAAAAAAGGTCTAATTATTTTTCCATAGTGATAAACAAAACTATGTCATGCTCCCACTTGTTTCTTGAGTTAAGAATTAAAATTTTCTCCTACTTTAATAATAACGAGGCAACCATTATCGGGAATGTACTTCCAAACTCATGCACAAACAACAAGAGACTGTATTATGGTCAAATGTTAATGAAAGCCTAGATTTAGGAGTTGCTAATATATCTAGTATGGTAGTCTTTGAATTCTATTCCATTAGGCACAGTGATAAAGAAATTTGATGACCAGTTGATGGAGCAAATTTAAAAAATAAAAAATCACACCTTATTGTCAGCTCCTGCTTCCTTTCTTTCTCCTCCATTTGGTTTCTCCAGATCCTACTTTGAGATTTATTCGTAGATCCCACCAATATTTCTAAGCCAGCAACAGTTCCATCTCAGGCTGTAATACTGGGCTAACGCATAACATATATGCAATAGTCTGGTAACCTTCCCAGTACCACCTATCAAAATCTCACGTACCAGTATTTCATTATTAAGTTCTTTGAAAGAATATGGTATTATTTTCATTGTTATTATTGCCATTACTATTATTATTATGGTAACATGATGACACATATAGTTTGGGAGAATTATGTTTTGCATAAACTGTACATTGCTTGTAGGAAAAATTTTCTTCACTCTGGCTTATTTTTCAAATATACCCTGAAATTCTTCACTTTCATGCCTGGAGATTCAATTGAATCTCCTTTTGCTAACTGATGAGTCTTGGGGGCCCAAACATGTATCTTTCTTTCCCTCTCAAATTTGAAACCAGCTAGAGAACAAGTCAGATGAGGATGGGGCCCTCGTGATGGGGTTAGTGCCCTTAGATGAAGAAGAAAAGACATCAGAGAGCTTGGTCTCTCTCTTTCTACCATGTGCGGACACAGCAAGAAGGTGGCCATCTCCAACCTAGGAAGAGAGCTTTCACCAGGGAAGTGAATCTCCTGGCACCTTGATCTCAGATTTGCCTGCCACCAGAACTGTGAGAAACAAATTCTGGTGGTTCAAACCACCCAATCTATGTTATTTTGTTATGGCAGCCTGTGTTGACTAATATACCTTATATCCATCCCCCACCCCTTCTCTGAGTCTCAGTTTCATCGTCTATAAGGTGGATATCAGACACTCCATCCCACCTTCCTTGTTGGCTTGTATGGAGGAACTGAGAAACTAATAAGATCATGTCCTAAAAATTGCTTTTCAACTTGTACAAAAGCTATTATAAGTAAAAAGGCTGACTGTCAGTACTGTTTCAGTGTCTCTTGCTTTTCCTCTATGGAATTTCCATCTTCCCAGGCTTGGCCATCTGCTCAGTCCATGGTCACTGCTTATCAAAGAGTGCTAGTAACATTAAGGTAAAATGATCAGTGATCATGGCATAGATTAAAGAGCTGCAGTGGCACCACTGGGAAGTATTCTTGCCAAGCGTTGTTGTTTAAACTGAATTAGCATCCCATGAGCAGTAGGAACACAGCAGAGATTCGACACAAGCCATCCATCAGTGGAGACTATCAGCAGACCTGGGTCAGAAACAGCCCTACACTGATAACCCTGCATGACCTTGGCCAAATCACTTAGCCTCTCTGAACTTGAGTAGTAAATGCTGCTAAATTGTATTAATAGGAGCTCTTATTTTACAAGCCTGTTGTGGAAAAAAAATCCTCTGAAGCCCTGACAATTTCTTTATTTCATGGTGAGGCCCAGGAACAACACTCTAATGGGAGGAAGGGGAGGAGCCAGCAGTAGCCCATACCCTGGGAAGAGCTCTGGGGCCAATGTCCGTGGATGCAGATCCAAGGCAGGAATTTTCTGCTTACTGCTGCATCATTCAATCACATTATTTTAAAAATATTATAAATTACTTTTGGTGCTGGGCATACAATATACAAAATATACAAAGTTCTTATCCTCAGGAGATAAGAACATGAAGAAATAATGAAGAAATATAAGAAACAGAAAATGAAGAAATATATCAAATATTCTATACAATCAGATGTAACAAGTACTATGGAGGAAAATAAAGAGATGATGAAAAATATATAAATGATGTGTGAAAAGGAACCTTGCTGGATCGGAGGTAAAAGCATTCTAAGAAAGGAAAAGCCAGTGCAGAAGCCCTGGCAGAAAAGGACATGATGTTTATGAAGAAAAACAAGAAAGCCAGTGTGGCTGGAGCAGAATGTGTGAGTGGGATTGTGCCGGGAAATAAGAAAGTGAAGGCAATCAACTTCAAGTTCATCAGCTGTGGACAGCTTATTATACATTTTACACTTATTTCTGCAGAATCTTGTATGTTACACCTAACTGACTGGAATTTTGTCAGGATAACATGAAATAATGTATGTGAAAGCACACTGCATCCTGAAATTACAAGAAACCTTTTAAACGGTAAGAAATCAGCTGTACATGCCTCCTGGATGCAGTTTCATTCTTTCCTGATGAAGAACGCAGCAGCTACTCTTCGGCTTCTACCCCTTAAAGTCTCTGAAACACCTTGCAAGAGTCATGCACATTCTCTGAATTAACTCAGACTTTTGCCCTGAATTCTTAAATGATATAATAGACACAAAGCTTTTAGAAGAGTACCAAGAACATCAATTTTAGCTGCTATTATTATTTTCCCATTACCTTGTAAGCTGGTCAAAATAAGAACAAATGGAATTTGCAAGATCCTTGCTTTGGAATCTCTCCCTAAAGAGATGAGTGGACACTGGACTAAATGTCTTTATATTTCTTCTCCTCAGTGATACGATCAGAAAGGAAAGAGATATTCTTAAATCAATTACAATTACATTTCTAATAAAGGATGAGAACTTCAAGAAAGTATTTTCTATGGAGTCCCTGTATTTTTCAGTGTATTTGAGCAAATCTAGTTCCTACTGCTCATGGGATGCTAATTCAGTTTAAACAACAATGCTTGGCAAATCTTAACTTGAGAGTAAAAAATGTATAAAGATAATGGGGGGAGTGCTGGTTATGTATATGATTATATATATATATATAATTCTTAGTATTCTTGCACAATTTTTAAATTGAAGTATAGTTGACTGACAATGTTATATTAATTTCAAGTGAACAGCGTAGTGATTCAAGATCTTTATATATTGCATACCATACAAAGCTATTATAAAATATTTACTGTATTCCTTGTGCTGTAAATTACATCCCTGTGGCTTATTTATTTTATAACTGGTAGTTTGTACCTCTTAATCCCCTTCACCTATATCACCCCTCCCTTAATACCTCTCCCCTCTGGCAGCCAATACTTTATTCTCTGCATCTATGACTCTATTTTTGTTTTGTTATATTGTTCATCGGTTTTGTTTTTTAGACTCCACATGTAAGTGAAAACATATAGTATTTGTCTGACTTACTTCACTAGGCATAGCACCTCCAAGTCCATTCATGTTGCTGCAGATGTCAAGATTTCATTCTTTTTATAGCTGCATAATATTTCACTGTGTATGTGTATATATATATAGACCACATCTTCTTTAGCCATTCATCTGTTGATGGATGCTTCAGTTGCTTTCATATCTTGGCTATTGTAAACAATGCTGCTATGAACATTGGGGTGCATATACCTTTTAAATTAACGTTTTTGTTTTCTTTAGAGAAATACCCAGGAGTAGAATTGCTGGATTGTATAGTAGCTCTGTTTTTAATTTTTTGAGGAACCTCCTTACTGTTTTCCATGGTGGCACATGCCCACCAACAGTGCACGAGGGTTCCCTTTATTTTTACATCCTTGCCAACACTTGTTATTTCTTGTCTTTTTTTTTTGATAGATCTTTATCAGAGTATAATTGCTTCACAATATTGTGTTAGTTTCTCTTGCACAACAAAGCAGATCAGCCATATGCCTACACATGTCCCCATATCCCCTCCCTCTTGATCCTCCCTCCCCTCCTCCCTACCCCATCCCTCTAGGCCATCGCAAATCACTGAGCCAATCTCCCTGTGCTATGCTGCTGCTTCCCACCAGCCAACTATTTTAAATTTGGTAGTTTATATATCTCGATGCTACTCTCACTTTGCCCCAGCTTCCCTCTCCCACCCCATGTCCTCAAATCCATTCTCTATGTCTACTTCTTATTCCTGCCCTGCAGCTAGGTTCATCAGTACCACTTTTTTTCTTAGATTCCATATATATGTGTTAGCATACGGTATTTGTCTTTCTCTTTCTGACTTACTTCACTCTGTATGACAGACTCTAGGTCCATCCACCTCATTACACATAACTCAATTTCATTTCTTTTTATGGCTGAGTAATACTCCATTGTATATATGTGCCACATCTTCTTTATCCATTCATCCGATGATGGACACTCAGGTTGCTGCCATGTTCTGGCTATTGTAAGTACTGCTGCAGTGAGTACTGTGGTACATGTCTCTTTTTTTGTTTTTCTTTTTTCCTTCCTTTTTGTGGAACACGGGCCTCTCACTGCTGTGGCCTCTCCTGTTGTAGAGCACAGGCTCTGGACATGCAGGCTTAGCGGCTATGGCTCACGGGCCCAGCCACTCCGTGGCATGTGGGATCCTCCTGTACTGGGGCATGAACCCGTGTCCCCTGCACCGGCAGGCGGATTCTCAACCACTGTGCCACCAGGGAAGCCTTACATGTCTCTTTTGAATTATGGTTTTCTCAGGTTATACCCAGTAGTGGGATTGCTGGGTCGTATGTATGGTAGTTCTATTTTTAGTTTTATAAGGAACCTCCAAACTGTTCTCCATAGTGGCTGTATCAACTCACATTCCCACCAGCAGTGCAGGAGGGTTCCCTTTTCTCCACACCCTCTCCAGCATTTATTGTTTGTAGATTTTTTGATAGTGGCCATTCTGACTGGTGTGAGGTGATACCTCATTGTAGTTTTGATTTGCATTTCTCTAATGATTAGTGATGTTGAGCATCCTTTCATGTGTTTGTTGGCAATCTGTATATATCTTCTCTGGAGAAATGTCTATTTAGGTATTCTGCCCATTTTTGCATTGGGTTGTTTGTTTTTTCGATATTGAGTTGCATGAGCTGCTTGTATATTTGGGAGATTAACATTGTCAGTTGCTTTGTTTGCAAATATTTTCTCCCATTCTGAGAGTTGTTTTTTCATCTTATTTGTCTTTTCCTTTACTGTGCAAAAGCTTTTAAGTTTCATTAGGTCCCATTTGTTTATTTTTGATTTTATTTCCATTACTCTAGGAGGTGGGTCAAAAAAAGATCTTGCTGTGATTTATGTCAAAAGGTGTTCTGCCTATGTTTTCCTCTAAGAGTTTTATAGTGTCTAGCCTAACATTTAGGTCTTTAATCCATTTTGAGTTTATTTTTGTGTATGGTGTTAGGAAGTGTTCTAACTTCATTCTTTTACAAGTAGCTGTCCAGTTTTCCCAGCACCACTTATTAAAGAGACTGTCTTTTCTCCGTCGTATATTCTTGCCGCCTTTGTCAAAGTTAAGTTGACCATATGTGTGTGGGTTTATCTCTGGGCATTCTGTCCTTTACCATTGATCTGTATTTCTTTCTTTGTGCCAGTGCCATACTGTCTTGATTACTGTAGCTTTGTGGTATAGTTTGAAGTCAGGGAGCCTCTTTCCTCCAACTCCGTTTTTCTTTCTCAAGGTTGCTTTGGCTATTCGGGGTCTTTTGTGTTTCCATACGAATTGTAAAATTTTTTGTTCTAATTCTCTGAAGAATGCCATTGGTAGTCTGATAGGGATTGCATTGAATCTGATGATTGCTTTGGGTAGTATAGTCATTTTCACAACAATTGATTCTTCCAATCCAAGAACATGGTATATTTCTCCATCTGTTTATGTCATCTTTGACTTCTTTCATCAGTTTTTTATAGTTTTCTGAGTACAAGTCTTTCACCTCCTTAGGCAGGTTTATTGCTAGGTGTTTTATTCTTTTTGTTGCAGTGATAAATGGGAGTGTTTCCTTAATTTACTTTTCTGATTTTTTGTTGTTGGTGTATAGGAATGCCAGAGATTACTGTGCATTGATTCTGTAGCCTGCAACCTTACCAAATTAATTGATTAGTTCTAGTAGTTTTCTGGTGGCATCTTTAGGATTCTCTATGTATAGTATCATGTCATCGGCAAACAGTGACAGTTTCACTTCTTCTTTTCCAATTTGTATTCCTTTTATTTCTTTTTCTTCTCTGATTGCTGTGGCTAGGACTTCCAAAACTATATTAAATAAGAGTGGTAAGAGTGGACATCTTTGTCTTGTTCCTGATCTTAGTGGAAATGCTTTCAGTTTTTCACCGTTAAGTATGATGTTTGCTGTGGGTTTGTCATATATGGCCTTTATTACGTTGAGGTAGGTTCCCTCTATGCCCATTTTCTGGAGAGTTTTTGTCATAAATGGGTGTTGAACTTTGTCAAAAGCTTTTTCTGCATCTATTGAGATGATCATATGGTTTTTATTTGTTAATGTGTTGTATCACATTGATCAATTTGCATATATTAAAGAATCCTTGCATCCCTGGGATAAATCCCAGTTGATCATGGTGTATGATCCTTTTAATGTGCTGTTGCATTCTGTTTGCTAGTATTTTGTTGAAGATTTTTGCATCTATGTTCATCAGTGATATTGGTCTATAATTTTCTTTCTTTGTGATATCTTTTTCTGGTTTTGATATCTGGGGAATTGTGGCTTCGTAGAATGAATTTGGGAGTGTTTCTCCCTCTGCTATCTTTTGGAAGAGTTTGAGAAGGACTGGTGTTAGCACTTCTGTAAATGTTTGATAGAATTCGCCTGTGAAGCCATCTGGTCCTGGACCTTTGTTTGTTGGAAGATTTTTAATTACAGTTTCAATTTCATTACTTGTGATAGGTCTGTTTATATTTTCTAATAATTCCTGGTTCAGTCTTGGAAAATTGTACCTTTCCAAGAATTTGTCCATTTCTTCGTGGTTGTCCATTTTATTGAGAGATAGTTGTTTGTAGCAGTCTCTTATAACCATTTGTGTTTCTGCAGTGTCAGTTGTGATTTTTCCTTTTTCCTTTCTAATTTTATTGATTTGCATCCTCTCCCTTTTTTTCTTGATCAGTGTGGCTAAGGGCTTATCAATTTTGTTTATCTTCTCAAAGAACCAGCTTTTAGTTTTATTGACTTTGCTATTGTTTTCTTCATTTCTATTTCATTTATTTCTGCTCTGATCTTTATGATTTCTTTCCTTCTACTGACTTTGGGTTTTTTTTGTTCTTCTTTCTCTAGGTGTTTTAAGTGTAGGGTTAGATTTTTTATTTGAGATTTTTCTTGTTTCTTGAGGTGAGATTAAATTGCTATAAACTTCTCTCTTAGAACTGCTTTTGCTGCGTCCCATAGGTTTTGGGTCATCGTGTTTTCATTGTCATTTGTTTCTATGTATTTTTTTAATTTCTTCTTTGATTTCTTTAGTGATCTCTTGGTTATTTAGTAGCACACTGTTTAGCCTCCATGTATTTGTGTTTTTTACACTTTTTCTCCTGTAATTGATTTCCAATCTCATAGTGTTGTGGTCAGAAAAGATGCTTGATATGGTTTCAATTTTCTTAAATTTACCAAGACTTGATTTGTGACCCAAGAGGTGATCTATCCTGGAGAATGTTCCATGTGCACTTGAGAAGAAAGTGTAATCTGCTGTTTTTGGATGGAATGTCCTATAAATATCAAATATATCTGGTCTTTTGTGTCATTTAAAGCTTGTGTTTCCTTATTAATTTTCTGTTTGGATGATCTGTCCATTGGTGTAAGTGGGGTGTTAAAAGTCCCCTACTATTATTGTGTTACTGTTGATTTTTCCTTTCATGGTTATTGGCATTTGCCTTATGTATTGAGGTGCGCCTCTGTTGGGTGAATAAACATTTTTAATTGTTATATCTTCTTCTTGGATTGATCTTTTGATCACTATGCACTGTCCCTCCTTATCTCTTGTAACAGTCTTTATTTTAAAGTATATTTTATCTGATACGACTATTGCTACTCCAGCTTTCTTTTGATTTCCATTTGCATGGAATATCTTTTTCCAGCCCTTCACTTTCAGTCTGTATATGTCCCTAGGTCTGAAGTGGGCCTCTTGTAGACAGCATATATACAGGTCTTGTTTTTGTATCCATTCAGTCAGTCTGTGTCTTTTGGTTGGGGCATTTAATCCCTTTACATTCAAGGTGATTATCTATATGTATGTTCCTATTACCATTTTCTTAATTGTTTTGGGTTTGTTTTTGTGGGTCATTTTCTTGTCTTGTGTTTCTTGCCTAGAGAAGTTTCTTTAGCATTTGTTGTAAAGCTGGTTTGTTGGTGCTGAGTTCTCTTAGCTTTTGCTTGTCTGAAAATCTTTTGACTTCTCCTTCAAATCTGAATGAGATCCTTTCTGGGTAGAGTAATCTTGGTTGCAGGTTTTTCTCTTTCATCACTTTAAGTATATCCTGCCACTCCCTTCTGGCCTGTAGAGTTTCCACTCAAAAATCAGCTGATAAGCTTTGGAGGATTCCTTTGTATGTTATTTTTTGTTTTTCCCTTGCTGCTTTTAGTCTTTTTTCTTTGAATTTAATTTTTGTTAGTTTGATTGATATGTGTCTTGATGTGTTTTCCTAGGGTTTATCCTGTGTGGGACTCTCTGTGCTTTCTGGACTTGGGTGACTATTTCCTTTCCCTTGTTAGGGAAGTTTTTGACTATGATCTCTTCAAATATTTTCTCAGACCCTTTCTTTTTTCTCTTCTTCTTCTGGGACGCCCATCATTCTAATGTTGGTGTGTTTATTGTTGTCCCAGAGGTCTACGAGATTGTCTTCAATTCTTTTCATTCTTTTTTCTTTATTTTACTCCTCAGCAGTTATTTCCACCATTTTGTCTTTCAGCTCACTTATTCGTTCTTCTGCCTCAGTTATTCTGTTATTGATTCCTTTTAGTTTATTTTTCATTTCAGTTATTGTGTTGTTCATATTTGTTTGTTTGTTCTTTAGTTCTTCTAGATCTTTGTTAAACATTTCTTGTATTTTCTCAATCCGTGCCTCCATTCTATTTCCGAGATTCTGGATCATCTTTTCTATCATTACTCTGAACTCTTTTTCAGGTAGATTGCCTATTTCCTCTTCATTTATTTGGTCTTGTAGGTTTTTACCTTGCTCCTTCATCTGTGACATATTTTTTTGCTGTCTCTTTTTTTTTTTTCCCTATGGGATTGTTTGCCTGTTTTACTGGTTGTTTGGCCTGAGGCTTCCAACACTGGAGTTTGTAGGCTATTGGGTAGAGCTGGGTCTTGGTGCTGAGTTGAGGAACTCTGTGAGACATCACTTGGATGAATATTCCCTGGGCTCTGAGGTTCTCTGTTAGTCCAGTTGTTTGGACTCAGAGCTCCCACTGTAGGAGCATTGGCCCAACCCCTGGCTCATGAGCCAAGATCCCACAAGCTGCATGGGACGGCAATAAAAAAAAAAAAGAAGAAGAATAACAAAGTAAAAAATAAAATTAGACTAGGAAACTAACAGATATGTGAGAAAGAATATAAAAATAAAAATATAGATGAATCAACAATCAGAAGGTACATCAGTACCACAAAAGTAAAAAACAGGAGGAGTGAAAAGAAAAAGAAGCAGGGTGCGGGGGGAGGACTTGGCTGTGGAGGGCGGGGACTAAGCAAGGGTGAGGTTTGAGCAGTGGGTGGGGCCAATGCTCAGGATCCACAGGACTGGAAAAGGCCCTGGGGGCTGTGGGGGTTGGGGCTTAGGCTCAAGCAACAGGAGGGGTCCAGGCATGCCCTCCACCCCTGGTCTCAGAGGACAGGGGACCTCACCTGGGAGCCTAGCAGGCTTCCTGGGCTCGAGTACATTGGGCAAACGCCCTCCCCTCCTCTCCTCTCCTGCTCCTCCAGTCTCGAGGTCCCCTCCCGCCTGCCTCTCCTGATCTCCCCAGCCTCCTTCCTATGCCCCCAAGGACCCACACGGCCTGGAGGGGGCTTTGGGAGGAAGGGGACTGGCCTGGGAGCTCAGCAGGCTCCCTGTGCCCAAGTGGACGGGTCAGTTGCCCTCTACCCCTCTCCTGCTCTTCCTGGAGGACCCCTCCCACCTGCCTCTCCTGATCTACCTGGCCTCAGGGGCACCGATCCTGTTTTGCTGCCACTTCTCCTCACTCCTCAGTCCCCCTACGTCCTACCAGTTCACTTTGGGGTTCCTCCCATCTCCTTGGGCATCAGAGTCCCCCACCAGCGGCTGGCAGGCACCCTAGTTGTGGGGAAACTCTAATTCCACATCTTCCCACACCGCCATCTTGACTCCACCTCTCTCTTGTCTTTTTGATGATAGCAATTCTGACATCTGTGAGATGATACCTTATTGTGGTTTTGATTTACATTTCCCTGACGATTAGTGATGTTGAGCATCTTTTCATGTGCTATTGGACATCTGTATAACTTCTTTGGAAAAATGCCTATTCAGGTCCTCTGTTCATTTTTAAAACAGATTGCTTTTTTAATATATTGAGTTATATGAGTTCTTTATGTATTTTGGATGTTGACCCCTCATCAGGCATACTGTTTGCAATTATCTCCTCCCCTTCTGTAGGTTGCCTTTTTGTCTTGTTGATGGTTTCCTTTGCTGTGCAAAAAGTAAACGGCAGGGCCTCCCTGGTGGCGCAGTGGTTGAGAGTCCGCCTGCCGATGCAGGAGATATGGGTTCGTGCCCCAGTCCAGGAGGATCCCATATGCCGCGGAGCAGCTGGGCCCGTGAGCCATGGCCGCTGAGCCTGCGCATCCAGAGCCTGCGCATCCGGAGCCTGTGCTCCGCAACGGGAGAGGCCACAACAGTGAGAGACCCGCATACCACAAAAAAAAAAAAAAAAAAAGTAAACGGAAAGACATTCTGTGTCCAAGTATTGGAAGAAATAATATTGTTAAAATGCCCATGCTACCCAAAGCACTCAACAGGTTCACTACAATCCCTATCAAAATATCCGTGGAATTTTTCACAGAACTAGAACAAATAATCCTAAAATTTTACCAAACCACAAAAAGACCCCAAATAGCCAAAGCAGTCTTGAGAAACAAAGAAGAAAGCTGGAGGTTTCATGCTACTTGATTTCAAACTATACTACAAAGCTACAGTAATCAAAAGAACATGGTACTGGTGCAAAAACAGACACATAGAGCAATGGAATAGAATTAAAACCACAGAAATAAACGCATACACATATGGTCAATTAATCTACAACAAAGGAGGCAAGAATATACAATGGGAAAAAGACAATCTCTTCAGTAAGTGGTGTTGGGAAAACTGGACAGCTACATGTTAAAAAATGAAAGTTGGACCATTTCTCACATCATATACAAAAATAAACTCAGAATGGATTAAAACTTAAGCTAAGACTTGAAATCATAAAACTCCTCGGAGAAATCATAGGCAGTATGCTCTTTGACATCAGTCTCAGCAATATTTTTTTTGGATGTGTCTCCTCAGGCAAAAACAACAAAAGCAAAAATAAACAAATGGGACCACAATTTTTTTTTCACAATTTATTTTTGACCTAAGAATAAACTTATGATTCTCTTCCAGCAACATAATTCTCCCAAAAATGAAATATCATTGTACTGATGTCTGAATTTTCACCATCAGTATGTGTTTTTGATGTATTTGAAAGTACGTTTTATTAATAGAAAGAAAACTGAAAGGTTACTTTGTTTTAAAAATTAATATTTAAAGCATTAATATAACAAAGTTAACTCTGATTCTTGTGCTTTTGAATTCACAAATTTAATTTACAAATCATTTTATTTTCTATTTATAAATACAGAATATATTAACAAAACTTTTAAGTCAGCCTTTACAACTTAATTAAAGTCCATTACATGTTTTAAACTTTATAAATTTAATGTGTTCATTTATTTAAAATTTTTTTTTTAGTTTTGGCTGTGTTGGGTCTTTGTTGCTGTGTGTGTGCTTTCTCTAGTTGTGGCGAGTGGGGGCTACTCTTTGTTGTGGTGCACAGGCTTCTTATTGCGGTGGCTTCTCTTGTTGCAGAGCACGGGCTCTAGGCACACGGGCTTCAGTAGTTGTGGCATGCAGGCTCAGTAGTTGTGGCTCATAGGCTCTAGAGCACAGGCTCAGTAATTGTGGTGCACGGGCTTAGTTGCTCCATGGCATGTGGGGTCTTTCTGGACCAGGGCTCGAACCTGTGTCCCCTGAATTGGCAGGCGTTTCCTTAACCACTGCGCCACCAGGGAAGCCCTAATATGTTCATTTTTAAGTACTTCAATTCTCTTTTAAGCTAAGCTTCCCAAACACTTAACCAACTTCTATAAATCTAATAAATCAAAATTGTAAGATGTTCTAATACTTTTAGCAGATATAGTAAAATTTTCTTAGACTATTCAACTTAGAATGACAAGCAAAATCAGATTTTCAATTCCGCATTTTAAGTTGGAATCAATTTAATTTGCTAGATACTCTACGTTGTCAAATTATACTTTAGTATGCCAAATTCTCCTGTTATAAGTGATTAAAATGTCAAGTAAGCTCAGATTATTTTCAAACTTAACATGAAAATATTAACACCATGAGTTATAATTCACTTCATCATTTTCAGAATTAAGTCTGTTATTCCTTGCAGTTAAACTACTCCCTCACACATCAATTCATTCTGCAACCTTCAGTACCTACTATGTGCCAGGTGCCACTTAAGATGCTGGGTCTAAAAAAAATCAGTATCCCCAACCTCGTGAAACATAAATACAAGGGGAGTGCAGAGGCAGAGAAACTAACAAAAATAATAATAATAATAATAATAATTAAATTAACATGATATTTCAGAAGGAGAGATTACCATGAAGAAAAGGGAGTTCCGGAGTTACTAGGGTGGCACAAAAGACTCCTGGAAAAGATAACAGTTACTAGGGTGGCACAAAAAACACCTGGAGGATATTAAAAAGTTTGCCTTGTGGAATCTGAGGCAGGAGGATTCCAGGCAGGGGAAGAGCAGATGCAGAGGTACTGAGAAGGGAATGAGACTGGCATGCAGGAAGACAGCCAAAGGCCAGCATGGCTGGAGCAGGCGGCAGCAGGAGAAAAAAAGGAGGGGCTGAGGTCCGGGAGAGGAAGGGGTCCAGGCTGTGTGGGGTCCTCCTGGACAGTTATTCTGAATGAGAAGAAATCTCAGTGCAGAACTTTGAGGGTAGGATTGTCATGACAAGACATGACGTAATACAGCACTTAGCAGGATGACTCTAGCTGCTGTACTGAGATGAGATTGTGTATGTAGGGGGTGAGGAGTGCCAGGGCAAAAGCTGGGAGACACATTAGCACACTGTGTACAGCAACATGCCAGGTGAATGGCAACGGGGGTTTTGACCAGGGTAGAAACAGCAGAGGTGTTGAGAAGTGGTCAGATTTTGAGTATATTAGAAAGGAGACCAAAAGGATCTGCTGATAAATTAGGGGTGAAAGTGAAGCATCACCTCAAGATATGTGGCCTGAGCCACTGGCAGGATGAGATGGAGAAGACCGTAAGTGAAGAGAAAAGGCAAGAGTCCATGTTTGGGGCATGCTGAGTTCGGGAACTGTGTTAAACATCATGGGGGGTTATCATGTAGGTGGTTAGATCTATGAGCCTGGACAGAAAAGTTTCTGTACTGAGCAAGTTTGGGATTATCTGTATACCAAATCAATTGGGATTACATATTAACCAACAGTTTTGGTGGGAACCTGAGACTTGGAGCTTCAGGTAGTAGGGGTGATTTGTTTTTCCTCATCCTTTATATATATACAGAGGAATGTGGAAAGGATCTCTAAGGCCATGTCCTTCAAATGGAGTCTTATAGCCCATGTCCCATGGATTCAACTTATATCTAAACTAATTATTAAGCCAGTTTGTGTGTGCTTTTAAAACCATTTAATAGGACACAACTTATCTCTTTATTGTCTGATCCTGTTCTGAAATTTTTTTTACAGCTTTCCCCTCTGACAGGGCCACCATTCTCATGGATATTTAAATGGATTTGATTGGATTCTATTTCTGTCTTACAATCTTTCTGGAGTTAAGTTCCCACCTCTAAAAACAGTCCAGCAAAAATCACCCCCATCACTTTCCTTTTCTTTCTTTTTTTTTTTCTTTCTTTCTTTTTTTTTGGGGGGGGTGGTCATTTTGTTTGTAAACTCTGCCCTCTCCAGGCTTGTTCAAAGATGCAAATATTGGTATGGGGCATTACTTTAAGATCAATCACACTTTATTTTTTCTTGATCTGAGAGAGGTAAGGTGGAGAGAAAATTTTTGGACTTCTCCAAAAGTTAACAAAACTGTTCCATATGAATAAGCAGAGCGTTTGAAGACCAACTTTGCCTGCTTACTTGTGGGGCTGTTGGCCTTATTCAAAGGAGAATGAAATTTTCCACGTACCATTCACTTAAGAAAGCAGAAACAGGTGCAACCAATTTGCAAGGTAAAAACAAATCTAGTAAAAAAATGGCTGAATGAAAAGTTTTTGTCCAGAAATGAGTGCATTTTCAACCATTTGGAAAACTATTTTCTGAGGATTTCAAACACCCGAAGTTTTGCTGTAGAATAATATATTATTATTTCTAACAGAAAGTTTCAAATCTATTTTCTTTAAGTGGAAACGGTTCCAGGAAACTTAGGTGATTTTTCCAACATCACACAGCGTGTTAATATCAGAACCTTGATTCAAACTAAGTTAAACAAAAATGTCCAGGATGGAGTTTTATTCAATCAGTTTTTGAGCTAACATCTAAATTTCTATTATTTTCTTTTTTGCCACCCCTTGATAACATCTAAATTTCTATTCTTTTCTTTTTTGCCACCCCTTGACTATGCTGTGATTTTTTAAAAATAGCTGAAAATGGGATTTGCCATTTTTCTTATTTATTTCACAAAATGTTTTATTTTCATTTATTCGTGATCATCTGGATCAAGTTTTATCTTTCAAGGACCACATGACCTGAAGCCAATTTTGGACTTGGCTATTTTTGCCACATCTTTAGTGTTCTCTAATTAGCCAGATTGTTTTCTTTTCGTTTAAGGCCTAAGAACAAACAAAAAATTTAACAGTGTACAGAGTTCTTGTGCTTAATTTCTACATCAGGATTTTTTCTTTCATGTAGTTATCTTGTTTGCCAGTGAAATATGTAATTACTATAAATCTAACAGTTTCCCAAACGTTTTGTTTCATTTTATTTTGGGAGTTTGGGAGGCCTCTTTCTAGAACATTTTCCTGTTCAGTCTTAAAATAACCTGATATAATACACAGCATTGGGATTATCAGGGATTTCAAGCGCCACACACTAAGTGGCAGTACTAAAGACTAAACACATTTCTCACTTCTTCCTCCAAACTGTTCTGTATGAGGACTAGTGGTCATAGCTATCTCCAGTCTTTTCAGAAGACCGTAATTATGATCAAGAATCAATCAATATTACCTATCTACTAAAAGTCAATTGCTTGAGAAGACAGTTTTTTTAATTTGGTCTCATTTTGAACATTTGTGATGTAAGTATTCCAGAAATATATCTAGCAGTCCTGGGTATTCTTAATAAAATTATCTGCACATTCTGTCACCTTTTCATGATACCTCAAGATCACCATCATGAACAGTTATCGCAAAATTACTGCATCTAAGCCATGTATCATCTCCATTTCCTGTCTTTTAAGCTCTAGATAAGATCAGCTGAAACTCCATTCTATACCTCGTGTGAGGTTTAATGTTCTAACCAAAACTTATGCAGATTCAGAGCCCCAGTTTCCTTCTTCTGCTAGATTGTCATTTTATATGATTGTCTTCTCTACACATTACTCCTCCTCATTCTTCCTGCTACAGATTGCAAAAAAAAAAAAAAAAAAAAAAGGCTTGAGTTGAGTTTGAGTGCAGGAGCTGCCGAGGGCTGGGTTCTCAGCATTAAAAAGTCAGTGCTCTTGCATCAGCTTATGGGAGGCAGAGGAATGAAGGTATCCGAGTCATTTCCACCACATTAACGCTCCCTAGAGCAGACGAGCCTTTCCTCTGGTAGCACGTGGTAGCATTCATGGGTTCTACCATGTTCCACGTTAACAAAGAAAACCTTACAATTACCAGCTTATGTTCCTTCATTTTAGTTTCTCATCTAAGGAATCTGTTTCTGTTCTATACTGATTTCCAAACTTTATGATGCAGAATTTGGTTTGGGGGAACAAGGGCAAGATCAGATATCTTGTTTTAATTATGTCACCTGTACATCCGTGTGTCTTGTCTTTCTTTCCTGTGTCGGCGGAACCCCATCTGTTTTGTTCATTTTTCTACTTCCTGTGCCTAGAATGGTGCCTAACATATAGAAAGCATTTAATAGTGAAAAGTTTAGTTTTCAAGTCTATTTTTTATAAAGCAACTAATTACACTTATGCTGTTTCCTGATCATGAGCATGGACAAAATTGATTTGCTGAGAGAAGATAAACAAGGTGGCAGAAGTATCTGTTATTTATTTAGTGCCCCTTAAATTTCAGGCACTCTATTAGGTATATTATATTTACCTAAATGTGTAATATAATTCTCATAACTTCCCAGGAGAGTAATCACATTTAGAAATAAAGAAACATTAGCTTAGCTATGTTAGGTAAGTACTTCACAGTCTCATAGATTGTAAATGGCAGCGTAGAGTAAGAATACAGAGTCATTTTTCCTGATTTGTATGGTTTCAACCCTACAATAGCATATATCCATTGGCTGGCAAAGAAACTGAGACCAGGAGAGGAAAAATAACCTCTCCAGAGTTGTGTAGCTGGCATGTCCTTGAACACCAATTCCTAATACAGACAGACCTTTAATGGTAGGTTAGAGCCCTGTTCCTCAGATTGTGGCAAACCATCAGCATAGCAACATGTGGTAGCTTATTGGAAACACCATGTCTGAGGGTCCACTCCAGGAAGACTAAGAATTGTCCTAGTAATTTGTCTCTCAAGAACCAAATGAGGTCTCTGGATGGCGTTGATCCAACAAAGATGACACGTAACCCAGATCATATATGACAAGAATTCCAGCTTAACAAACTGGCCTGGAACCTGTTCACTACAATCATTTGTGCTGATTTCCTTAGAATATTACTAATCTAAACTTCAGGGGCCCAGTGAAGAGACCTGACACATTAGAATTTAAAGTTTGGAAAATCTTGGCATGTAGTTTCAGGACAAGACACAATTTATCACAGGAATTATAATTTCCCTTTGTTTCTTCTCCTAAACAAAGAGAAGTCTAAAGTGAGATTAAAGGCTGATGGAAGATGCTCTTGGCAGTCTATTAATGGATGCTAATTAAAGTCTTGCTTTGGACAAAAGAAAACAGATGAAGAAGGCAAAACACAATAGAACCTCACAGATGGACTCCTGGAATAAGCAAGGTGGGCTGGAGAGGGCTTTGGTGATTAAGACACAACACTGGAACTTTCAGCAGCTGAAGCTGTTCTGTTCCTCATCTAGACACAGTATGAAAGTAATTATTCATATGTAAATTGTATGATTTTTTTTCTCTATCCTTAAAACTATGGCCTTATTCACTGTAAATACAAACTCTAACAAATGAATCCAACTGCACATTATTCTGTAGATTCTTTTTTTACTTTCTTCTTTCTCTGTTTTTTTTGTTTGTTTGTTCTCTGTTTTTAATGGCACTTTCCTTTTAGATGTGACTTTGCAAATAAAAAAGCATGTAACATCTGGAACTGCTTAAAATCAATTTCTTTTCTCCTTTATTTTTTTCTGTTCTATAACTAAAAATGGACTTTGCAATTTGCATCAAGCTTTTTTCCTCCTTCCTTTATAAAATAAATAAATAAATAAATGCCATCTGGTCTAACAGCTCAGTTGCCAATTACCAGCCTGAGGCAATCCAAAACTGCCAGATAGTCAACGCAGAAAATATGGTTTCAAGAAGAAATGCTAATGGAGCCCTTGCTGTAGTATGGCTTGGCACTCTGCCAAATTACCACCCGTGCAAACACTGTCTTATCTCCTAGGGACTTGCAAGAAATCCTTGCAATCTGCATTATGGTATATCCGCACCCTGACTTATCTTAGTGAAGATGTCTTAAAAACTCAACTGATTCATAGTTAGTGAAACATTTTGACATCTCAGAAAATCAGATCAGCACTCTTCCGGTGGAGCTGTGAAATTTGCAAGTGACTAAATTTCCAACTTGTTCATTTTCCTGGGATCACGGTGCCTTTTTGGCCATGACCAATGGAGAACAGCGGCTCCTGTGTGTTGTGTTCAGCTGAATTAAGGTCATCGGGTCCACAGATGGTAATTGTTCACTTAAAGTCAGTCTCGTCAGGAAATAATCACTTAGACTACCTGGACTGAGTACTAGTTTGGTTGTTTATTTAAATTACATCAGTGGAAGGTTTAGAGTCACCATGGAGCCCTCATTCCCCTTTATCCTGTATGTATCTAAAGCCCAGTAAGTCCTAAAAATTCTGCTCCCAGTATTGGCCCCACTCCTATCCATGTTCACTCCCACTCTCTAGATTCAAGCTATTAAAATTCCTTTCCTGGTTCCCATTCAAAACCTTCTACATGGTCTTATAAAGCCTCTTCTCTCTCCACAGTCAGTGGGGTCTTCTAAAAATGTAAATCATCTGCTTAAAATAAGGCAATGTCTTTCCATTGCACTTAAGGATAAGATCCAGAATCCTTAAATTGGCTACGGGTTCTCTGTGAACTGATTTTGCCTCTTAGAACATCTTGATCCTTTCACTATTTCTGTCCACAAACTGGTCTGTTGGATCCAAAACAGCAAATACCATGTCTACTTTGTTCAACATTCTTGATTCAGCACCTAACGTATGGCATGTAATAGTCACTCAACATATATTCTTTGAATTAATTCAGATTAAATGTTGGTTCTTACTATGTTTGTAATCTTAGACAAAGATTCTGACAATTCTTAGCCAAAATTACCTTATCTATAAGATGAGACAACTAATCACTTATTAGAGTTTTGTTGGGAGGAGTAAAGGAGAATATGCTTGTGAAGTTCAGTTGGCTTCACACACACACAAATTTGTTAAATAAATTAATATTAGACAAATATTTTAATGCTGGCTCTTTCATCTCCTACTATTATGACTTTAGGGAAATTCCCCTAAACGTTTCAAGCCTCATTTCCTGATCTATAGAATGGGATAATAATATCTTCTGAAGAGACTTGCTTGGAAGGATTAGATGAGAAAAATACTGGTAGAGAACAGAGTCTAGTGCATAGTAACTGTCCAATAAATGGAGTAACCATTGTTGTACTATTACTGATTTATGACCAGAAACATAAATTAAAAGTTATGAATTCTTTATTCCACTAGTTTCAGAAGTTTTCACCCTTGTATTTCCCCAGCAGTACTCTTTGTTGTGTCTCCTACTCTGGTTCCATTATCTGTGCACAACTACATGTAAAGAGCTTGGACTGGCCTGGGGTAGAAAACTTTTTGAGGAGCCTAAATTTGTATTTCTCCAAGAAATCTCTGTTTTGTTGTTCCACACACATTCCTATCATTTTCTGTTTCTCTATATCCTACCTCTCATTCACACCCAACAATCTTTACCCAACACACACAATTTTTATACCTTGTCTCCCAACCTGAATCAATACCTTTAATCTGTGATCTATTTGGGGCTTGTCATCTCACTCTTACCTTTCCTCTGCGATGTCCCTTCAAATTGTGTCTTCTAACTTCATTTTAGTAACTCATGTTTCCCAGTCTACATTAAGTGTCCAATGTGTACTCTATCTTCTCTCTACCCTAGCAAGTATTATACCACAAAGGTATGCTGTATTATCCTTTTGAGGTTAAAGAAACCATCTACCTTGCCCATCCAGCCTAGTACCTGCTGTATGATTCCTAAATAAATATGTGTTAAAAAAAATGAGACCACAAATTTGAGGTATCCCAACTTCATGTCCCAAAATGCCTATGTGGAATATTCCAGTCCTGTCTGAGCCAGTCCTTCATACACCTGATAAGAAATATATTTGAACACTGGGGGAAAACAAAACAAAACAAAATCCCCTTTTACATGAAAAGGTTAGTGTTGTATCTACTCTTCTTGCAACTTCGTAAAAAAGGAGATAAGAGAATTTAGATAACTTCTTAGGGCATCATTTCTTCATCTGAGTAATAGAAATAAAAGTAGCCACCACATAAAATTGTGTGGATTAAAATACTTATACAGTACTTATCAGAGAAATGTCCATTAATTTTGTTCTCCCCTCTTCTTTTTTTTTTAACATCTTTATTGGAGTATAATTGCTTGGCAGGACAGGAATAAAGACGCAGACGTAGAGAATGGACTTGAGGACATGGGGAGGGGGAAGGGTAAGCTGGGACGAAGTGAGAGAGTGGCATGGACATACATACACTACCAAACGTAAAATAGATAGCTAGTGGGAAGCAGCCGCACAGCACAGGGAGATCAGCTCTGTGCTTTGTGACCACCTAGAGGGGTGGGATAGGGAGGGTGGGAGGGAGATGCAAGAGGGAGGAGATATGGGGATATATGTATATGTATAGCTGATTCACTTTGTTATACAGCAGAAACTAACTCCCCTCTTCTTATATTAGAATGTAGAGAGAATATCTTATACACAAAGTTGCAAAATATGCCAAAAACATTTTAAGAAGACCCTTTGATATCCACATGCCCATTTTATTACAGAATGAGGTTGGAGTCCCCTTCTTCGTTGAAATGTTGCATACCTTCTATGCTGCACTGTATATCCAGGTAGAGATGAAAGATGGGAGAATGTCCTTCCTGCCACTCACAGAGAATTACTTTGAGCCTTCAGGCATAAGACCCAATTATCCTTATTATCTTACTTTGCATAGGTAAAAATGTTGTGATTGCACACGAAATTAAATAGCATCCTTTTCAATCTGTTGACATGGATTGGCTTGATGACCTAAAATAAATGGAAATATAAGAGAGCTGAAAGAAATTCCAGCAGTGGTGTTCATAGCCAAGAGTCATATTTTTACACTCCAGGTGTTTAGATGAGCATTTTTATATATGATAAAGCAGTAGAATGGTAATTATAGTTGGAAGACTTGTATTATGTTTGTTAAATTCTTTGGTTATCATAGCTATTACAGCCTTTTTTTTATTTCACAGTTAACGAAACCTAAATTATTTTTCTTCAGGCAATGATATCACTATCCATTATTTATTGGGACATCATTGACTTCATGAATACAGTGCTTTGCTATGAGGCAACTATACAAAGCACAGAATTATCTTGTTCATTAAGATGTAACTGGAAAGAACATCTGTTAGAATTGTGGAAATTTGAATGAAAAAAATACGTAATGCATTACTTGTCACCATGGCTTTCATGTGCATATTGTGATTTCAACTAACAAGCTATTATTACTTGAATGCATTTCGTGGACCTTTTTTACTGACGAGGAGAGCTTAAACTCAGTAACTCATTCATTCAAAACATTTTTATGGACCTACTGTGAGCCAAACACAGTTCTAGTGACTGAAGATACAGAGATGAGTAAGTCATTTTCTTAGCAAAAATTGTGAAGTTTACTTTAGGGTTAACATATCACACTGTGGTAACTTCTGTGGTAGAAGTGTTAAGTGAGAACACTGAAATGTCATAGACATACAAGAGGGGCCCAGAGGTCTTGGAGTGGGGGAATTGAGGACGTGGAGGTTTTAAAAAGAGGAAAATATTTGGGCTGAATCTAGATAAATAAGTAGAAATGTCAGGGCTGTTGATGGGAAAGTTAAAGGGGAGGAAGAAAGCATATTTTAGGCAAAAGGGATGATTATTTGGAAGGCATAGATGTATGGTTATGCTGCTTTCAGGAAATTCTTAGTTACTTCTTCTGGGTGGAATGTTATGGGCAAGGTGGAGCTTGGCAGAACATGTAACTTGATGTCGTGCAGACCAAATCCTACAAATTATGAAGGGCTTCCCACATTAAGACAGGGAGGGGGAATGTTTTTACAAGAAACCTATAGGGAGTCATCGAAGGATTTTCAATAGAGGTGAGATGCTACTGGATATTTGTTTGAAACTATTAGTTTGAAAAATGTGTGGAGGGAGAATTGGGCAGATCCAGGTGAGAGGCAGAGACCAGATGGAGATGATATTATCGTAACTCAAGTAAGAAATGATAAGTCTTTTAATACAGGGATATATGCATGGAGGAAGTAGACTCTTCATGGTTTGAACATTAATCAAATGTGGTGATATTTGGCAAGGCTTGGAATTGGACAACTAGATGGATGTTTCTACCATTGTGAAACATAATAAGAGTGGTAGATCTGGATCACTGGGATGAGGAGATTGAATATTTTATCTGAAGACATGCTTTACAGTATTAATTATAGTTGCAATATGAATTTTTAAAGTAAAAATACCATATCTTATCTACTCATGAAATCACTGGGTCCTAAATTATTGATGTTTTGCCTTTGTTATATAAAGGAATTAGTGATTTAAAGGGAAATGAGTCATCATGTATTGCATCAGCCTCATTTTTCAGGTAAGTAAAGTAAGCCTCAAGGAGAGAAAAATATGTCTCCTAAGATTAAGAATCGAGGCTTCTACCAAACTGAATACTGACCAAATTATCTTCAAATCCATTGTCAATTAGAGATCAAGGAAGCCTGTTCCTGATTCTTTACCTCTTTCTTCACCTTTTCCTCAACACTCTGAAACCAAAACTACTCATGTAGTCTTCTCTAGATGTTATTTCAGGCCTTGAGTCAATCTCAGAGAAAGCTGGAAAAACAAAACACAACATGTTATGTGATTTCCCAGCTCAAAGTCTGTCAATGAACAGAAGGCAAAACTTCTAAGTGTGCCTGAAAGCACCACTGTAATATGTCATTTGCCGTGACCTTCAGTGTTGCCTTTTCAGAGACAAGCCTTGCTTCTCTGGATTTCAGACACAGGGAGTTGCTGGCAGAGTGTTAAAGGTACTGGCTGTGAGGTTCAAATAGGCTGGAGCTCAACTCCCCAGGGGTGACCTTGGATGAAGTACTTCTCTACGTTTCAGTCTTCTTTTCCATAGAACACGGATAATCAAGGGACACACCTCTGGGGAAGTGCAATTGAGACAGTATATGTGAAATGGCATGGACTTTGGAACATGTAAATTCCCTATCCTTTCATGTTAACACTCATTTAATATTAATTAATAACTTCATTAGATTTTGGTGTTATTGAACTCGTAAATTTAGGTTAATCCCTCTTTCTGTGTGCCCCTGCATTATCCTGTACATACCTGCGATATTGTGATTTACAATAAGAAATATACATTTGGTCTTTGATCCCATTTCCCCGCACAGAGCTCTGAAAACCCTGGACATTTCCAAACTGAAGAAAGCCATAAAGGTATCTCCTGTTGTGTTAATTACATAACTTTTGGACCACACCTAAGGATGAGGATTGGTTGCCAGGGGAACCATCCATGTGCTTAGAGGGTTGGAACTTTCAACACCACCCCCTGACCTCTGGGAGGAGAGAAGGGCTGGCGATCAAATCGATTACCAGTGACCAATGATTAAATCAGTCAAGCTTATATAATGAAGCCTTATAAAACCCCCCAAAGGACTGGGTTTGGAGAGCTTCTGGGTTGGTGAACATGTGGAGATTTGGGGGGAATGAGGAACTCCGAGAGGGCATAGAACCTCTACCCTCTTTCCCAGAAACCTTGCTCTACACGTGTCTTCCACCTGGATTTTCCATTACATCCTTTACAATATGCTGATAATCTATTAAGTAAAATGTTTCTCTGAATTCTGTGAGCTACTCTGACAAATTAATCAAACCCAAGGAGGGAATTGTAGGAACCTCTGATTTATAGCCAGCTGGTCAGAAGCATAGGCAACACCCTGGGCTTTCGACTGGCGCCTCAAGTATATAGGGGGAAAGTCAAGACTGAGCCCTCAACCTGCAGAATCTTGTGCAGTCTCCAGATAGATTGTGTCAGAATCAAGTTGAATTGAAGGACATCCAACTGGTGCCTGAAAATTACTTGGGGTTGTAGGAGAAACTGCCCCCCCATGTTGAAATTGGGATCAGAAACCCAAAAGAATACCCCTACCATGGTACCTACAAGACTTTACTTCAGATACTGGTTATTGGTTGTTATTTGTGGTTATTGGATATTGGTTTTTGGTACTGAGTAGCTGAACCTCAACACTAAGTTCCCTGATGACGACTGGACTCATTATCCTGTTTTAAAAATGACCCCAAAGCTTTTTTTAGTACAGTGGTTATAGTCCATGAGATTTTCTCATTTAAGACCCCGTTTTCCCATTTCTGCCAGGTCTGACGTCTGGATTTTCATGTGCTTGTCCAGTTTGTCCACGGTCCCCCTGCCCCACGTCTGCCATCACTAAGGTCATTCCAGTTCCCAGACTCAGGAAGCACCACACCAGGCCTGGCCATGTCATTATCATTACAAGTATAGCCCGCCTGCAATCACCACCATACGAACTGTGCTTCCTCGATCAGGGATTTGTTGACCTGTGTCTACATTTTCTGCCTTCTTTGTTCACTGCTTTTAACCCCAAGTTTCCATTGTCAGTGTTGTCATCAGCCATAGCAGCCTTGGAGTCTTCTAAACCCCTGGAGAGTCTTGTCTTTTCCCAGAAATGACAAAGCATGGGCTTTGGAGACAGACAGATGACCGAGGTTCAAACCCCTAGTCGGCTCGTGTAACAGATATTGATTACGGATTTTCCTTGGTTAAAATGCTAAATCACTCTGAGCCCCTGTTCCCTCACAGCTAATATGGACAACATCATGCTTTCTCATACAGTTATGGTGAACACAAGGTGTGAAGCTCTAAATATCATCCATATAATTACCTCCATTCGTACTGCTACAACCCCCGTTCAAACCACCATCATTGTAATCCTGGACCTCTGCATTGAGTCTTAACTGGCCTCTCTGGCCAGAACACTTTAAGGATGTTAATCCGGTTGCCCTTCTTTAAACCAAGTACTGTCTTTCCATTGCACTTGGAGTAAAAACCACTCACCAAGGCAAGTCTCCTTTCTCTTGCCTCTACTCCAGACTTGTTTCTGAGACCCCCCAGCTGGCTCACTGTGTTTGAGACACTCAGGCTTTCTCCCTGGTCCTTAAGCCTGTCATGGTCACAAAAGCCTCAGAGACACGCGGCTTGCTCTTTCCTCCAGTGGGTGAGTAGCCCACCCCACTTTTGGTCCCAACTCCACTGTAGCCCATGTGCTCAGCCTTCACTGCCCATTACTCTCTGTTCTGTCATCTTGTGTCATTCTGTGCAAATAACTTTTTGCTCTCTGAATTATTAAATTTTCAGTAACGCTTGTCTTATTTACTTATTTATTTACACCATCTGTTTCTTTTTCCCTCACGTGTATGACAGCTTCATGTGAAATGGAACTTAGTTAGACCTGCTTCAGGGAAACAGAGTTGTTAAGAACACAAGCACTAGATTCAGACTTCCCAGGACTGATTCCTGGTTTCACCTCTTAGTAGTTGTATCACTCTGGGTAATTTGTTTAACCTATTTCTCTTCTCTAAAAAATCAACTAATTATAAAGCACTTAATTTAGAACAGTATACTTAGCACATAGTAAATTATCTGTAGATGGTATTATTATAATTGTTGATGTCATCCCCTCACCTACAATAGTGATAGACACACAGAAGGCACTCAACAAATATGTGCTAGCATAGTGCTCGGACCACAGTCAGTGTTCAACGAATGGAGTTTGCCCATGTTACCGTCCATAGTACTAGTGCCAAAAAAAGATAATAATAACATCATTGTTCATCAGCAGCAACGTTCACAATTCTGAGTGTCAGGACTTTGAAAAGATCTATAGAAACCATGAACTAACCTACTCTTGCTTTACTTTTCTTATTTTCTTTTTCTTCATACACAGATTTCAATGCCTGTAAGACGTTTCCAAAAAAACCTGGAAATACAGAGGTTAATTAAAAAAACCCTCACACTCCAATACAGATACAAGTATTTAAAACAATCACCCTGCTCATAGAAATAGGGATAAAGTGCTTTGGAATCTTTAAGGCAGTGATTCCCCGTTCTTCCTAAGGGGGGCAGAATGTTTTCACAGAGTAGGCACCAAATGAATTGTAGTTGGAATAAAAATTAGGAATTCTTCAAGTGAAGAAGACAGGGAAGCGATTCCAGGAAGATAGAAAAGACTGTGGTGGTTTAAAAAAAATCACTGTTCAGGGAAGCATGAGATATTAGGAGGAATTGAAGTAGTGTACAGGGAGTAGGAAATAGACTGGGGATTCAACTGCTATTGAGGTCAGATCAGCAGCTGTGACGATTTGGGGATTGAGTTTTATAATACAGTTAATGGGGAAATATCAAAGGTTTTTAAAATATGGATGTCAAATGATCATATTTGAATTAATTTAATTACCTTAAATTAGATCATTTAATTAATTCGTTATAATTAATTAAACAAGAATAGTGTGTGTGTGTGTGTGTGTGTGTGTGTGTGTGTGTGGTTTTGAATGAGCAGGAAAAGAGTCGACAGAAGTAAGAACATCCCTTCGAAAGCTTTCACGATATTCATAACTGGAACTGGGCTCAAGCTGTGTCAGTGAGGGGGTCAAACAAGCTTGGCAGCCCTGGAGATATAGTTATTGAGAGAGGAAGAAAGCCAAAGATGCACTGATATATCTGTTTTGGAAGGTAAATTCTTTGTGCCAGTCTTGTATATGGGGAATATGAAATTAGAAATAGGTCAGTGGCACACAAGTCTGAATTTGGAAATGATACTTTTGATTTGTGAGGCATTGATCTGTAAATTTTTAATTTGTTAGTAATTTATTAGCTGTTTCCTATGTGAATGTTTGTGGAAGGGCTTATATGTAGGGTAACCGTATCAATTTAGTTAGGACAGTGCTGGTTTTTGACTTTTCCTGGAGTAATTATTAATATCACCCCCTCTTCTTCACTAAAGTATCCTAGTTTGCATCATAATTGTATGGTTCCTAAGTTATAAGGAAATCCAAAGCTAAAGAATTGAGAACTCTCAGCCTCAATAGAAATTTATAATTTAGTGTAAGAGGTAGACATATTTGAATAATTTTTTTAAATGTTACCAGGATGAAGAAACACAGAAATAAAAAAGTGTCAAGATCCCAAAGGCAAGAGCCACTTTTAATTTCTATTCCAGCTTCATGGGCAATGCTATTGTGATGTTGAGTCAATAAATGACACTTTTTATGAGCGATTCTGATTAAATGTCATTCCAGGAAGATAGCCTCTGGTAGGGACTAGCATGATGTACTAGATAGTCTGAGAATCCTCCCAGATGTAGTGTGATGTCAGCATAATTATCTCCAATTAGGGATGAGGAACCCAGGGAACTGAGAGGTAAAGTAACTTGTCACATGGAGGCGGCACTTGAATTCCTCAAGCCTGACATCAAAGATTGCTTTCTTTGCGTGCCACCAAATTTCTTCTCCTTTAGAGAACTAAGCCTTACCTGGAGAGGCTGAGTGGAGAAATGCATGAGGCCAGACCTCAAATGAGAGCCCACAACCTTGTCAGTGCAGAAGGAAGGAGGCCTCTCTCTGGGAAAGGTGATTGCTGTTGAGCAAACAGGAGTGAAACCCACTCAAAACTGATTCAGCTAAGCCGACATAACATTCAGAGTGATCCACTGTTATAATCAACAGTGTCAAAAGTAACATTCAGGGCTTCCCTGGTGGCGCAGTAGTTAAGAACCCACCTGCCAATGCAGGGGACAGTTTCAAGCCCTGGTCTGGGAAAATCCCACATGTGTGAGCAACTAAGCCCGTGCACCACAACTACTGAGCCTGCGCTCTAGAGCCTGTGAGCCACAACTACTGAGCCCACGTGCCGCAACTACTGAAGCCTGCATACCTAAAGCCCGTGCTCTGCAACAAGAGAGGCCACCGCAGTGAGAAGCCCATGCACCACAATGAAGAGTAGCCCCCGCTTGCTGCAACTAGAGAAAGCCCGCACGCAGCAAGGAAGACCAAACACAGCCAATAAATAAATGAATAAATTTATTTTTTTTAAAAAGTAACATTCAGATCAAGCAAAATTAAAATACTCAAACTTTCAGATGTGACTGCGTCAATAAACCATTGTAAGGAAGGTCTCAGGCATGGGCTGCCTCTGCCGTGAGTGAAAGAATAAAACGCTGGATTCACATTTCTCTATGAGAGAGACCATGTCCCTTTCTTAAAGAGAACTTGTTACTCCTGGCTGTGAATGTTCGGATCCAAAGGAGCACATTTAGTACCAGATCAAATGACTACACATAGCACAGCCATTTATTTCCCGAGACTTTATTGTACCCTCAAAAAGAGTGAAGAGCCAGACCCATTCACCGAACAATGATTTATTGATTTTCAACTCAGACAAGCACAATAATAAGTGTTATGTTTACAGAAGTCACTAAAACACAACCCCTGGCCTCAAGGTGCTATAACCAAGTAGACTCTAAACCTCTTTATCAAACTTAATAAATATTATAATCTTTAATAACAAAAGAGTAAGGATATTTGAGAAAACCAAGGAAGGATTGGATACGGTCCTTACAACTCCCTTTGAGAAGAAAAGAAAACAACTCTGCCAAAATTTAGAAATACGATTCTAGGGATCCTACTCAGTGACATGACCATAACATTTACCATCTGTCTGAGTTAGCTTGGGCTGCTACAACAAACTACCATGAACTGGGGGTGGGGGAACATCACAAAATAGAAATGCATCTCTTACAGCTCTGGAAGCTGGAAGCCAGGGATCCTGGTGCCAGCATGGTCAGGTTTTGGTGAGGGTCCACTTTCTGGTTTGCAGATGCCATCTTTTCCTTATGTCCTCAGATGGCAGAGAGCAAAGACTGGAAGGGAGCTCTCTCCCATCTTTTCTTACAAAGGCACTAGTCTCATTCATAAGGCTTTACTCTCATCACCTCCCAAAGGCCCCATCTTCTAATACCATCCCTTTGGGGGTCCAGATTTCAACCTGGGACTTTTGGGGGGGACAGAAACATTCAGTCCATAATATCATCCAAACTGGACTTGTAAGATAGAAAAGAGATATTAATGATCACAGTAGGACAGCAGATACAGACTAGCCCTGTCCAGATAAGCTGGCATGCATGACCACTTGTGAGTCACTGAATTCAGTATGAGAGACCATCCTTCTCTAGGAACCTGGGATAGATTTCTTTGTGTTTGGCAGGTAGACAATGTAGGTGCCACATACCTTACTCAAATTGTCTTTTTCTATCTCAGACCCTACTCTTACCTGTAGATGAAGGTGAGTGCTCAAAACTGCTCTCCTCTCAGGGTAATATTCTTACTTATCCACTTCTTACTGTGATAGGATATAGGAGGGAATTCGGATAGCTGCTTGTGTCAAAGCTTTAATCCTAATGTAGCTCTCATTTAATCAATCACTGGCCTTCCCAAGAGCACTTTGGACTCTCATCCAAAGAGATCACCAGCATATTCTTTTGCTGGACCACAGATGAACTAAGAACTTCACTGTATTTGTTTCATATCATACCCAATCAAGGCATTTTACAATCTGGATTCCATCTTCCTAGGCTCCTTCTGTATTAATGCCTAGTATAACATGTAGCAATAATAAAATCATGCTTGTATATTATGGTTATTATGCCATTTCTATTATCAGTGTCACAATGATATGTGAAATTGACACAACATTTTGTGAAGTTAATGGCTTTCGTTTTCTGTTAGAGCTGTCAGGGAAATCTCTGGGTATGAGGAGCCTGGGTTGAAATCTAAAGCAGTTGTTTATGATGTGAAGGGCAGTTTCTGTAAAACCACTGGTTCACAGGTTTAAATCAAATATGGTCCTGCTTCATTAAAATCAAATGTTAACCCTGTGTGTAACCCATGTAACCTCTGGAGACATGGATATTTTTAAGAGTGCTACTCTGAGAGGATCAGTCCAGGCATGATTGATGTGCCATCTTGTTCAACAAAAAATTTTAATTCTGTATCATTCATAAAACCCATTCTTATTTTGGAGATTTCAAAAATCCTTTCTTGAGATATAAATGTTTAATGGCTCCTTTAAATATTAAATGACTCTCCTCTGTACAACATATTCCAAAAATGTGAATGCTTCAATGAAAAAGGCCTGAAAAATTTTGCATATCTTGTGAACCCTGTTTTCAATGAACGTTGTCTCATATTTAGCTACATCTTTCCCATAACTAAGATGTTGTAATGAAATACCTTCCATAGTGATATAATGATGCACATAACACCCACATTATTTCAATCCTTCATGTCTGTTCCTTGAAACCTGGAGTTTCTCATCCGCATGTGTTCCCTGGGTGAACACAGCTCACCCAGGACATTTTAAATACAGCTCTAAAATGCTTTGATAATCAGTACCTGAGGAGCTTCATCTGTCCTAGACTTGATTTATAGGATGAGATCCTACCTTGAACTTAAACCTGGTGCTGTTATGAGATGGGACTTTGATGTTCTTGGTAGGGAGAGGGTTTGTTTTGCATTTGGGAGGAATGTAAATAATGTGTGGCCAGAGGGATGACTCTGGAAGTTTTAAAATGTGACCTCAAAATTCTTTGGTGATCGCCTCTAAACAGATGGGTATGGTTCCCTTCCCTTTGAATCTGGGCTACGTGACTCATTTACCAACAGAATACAGTAGAAGTTATGTTCTTTTGCGGGGCCCAGGACTCTGGGAATGCTGCTCTCTCAGAGCCCAGACTCCATGTTGTAAGGAAGCCAAAACTAGGCCACAGAAAGAGACCACATGGAGAGGCCAAAAATAGGGGTTCCAGGTATGAGCTAAGAGCCAGAATCAATCACCAGTTGTATGAGCGAGATGACTCATCTTTAGCTTTTGAGTCTTCCCAGATGAAATTCTATATATTACGGGGCGATATAAGCCATACATGCTGTGCCTTGTCTTGAGTTCCTGACCTAGAGAAAGTTTGAGAGATAAAAAATTATTGTTTTAGATAATAATGTTTAATAATGTGGTGGGAGAAATAATGTGTTTAATAGTCTGACTGTAAAAATACAAACTACTGAAACCATATCATTTTATTTTTTCTTTTAGCCAATCACAGCAATTGCTCATATAGTAAAAAATCAATAAATCTGTATTGAATAAATGAATGAACAAATGAATATGTGATCTGAGCAATAAATTTATGAAAATCCATTGTAAGCGTAAAGTGCAATATAAAATTTAGACATTCTCCTCAGTAGTCACACCACTGTATTAACACAATGTTTGAAATAAATAACCTATATGCAAAAGGCATTCTTCTGGTTTTCATGTCACACGAAGGCAAGGGTAAAAGGTGATAGGGAACTTACTTGGCTTGGACACATTCCTTGTGCATAGGCTAAAGCTCAGTCATACAGAAAGGGAGGGGGTAGGACGGCAGGCCAAAGATGGAGCTGACAAGGAGTCAGTGTGGTTCAGCTGCACGGTACAATATCACAACTGGGTTATTGACATCAATATAGTCAAGATATATAACATTTCCATCACCACAGTGATCCCTCGTTTCAGCCATACCTACTTTCCTCCATCCCCACCCTCTCCTTGGCAACCATTAATCTGTTTTCCTTTTATATAGTTCTTTCATTTGAAGAATGTTCTATAAATAGAATCATCAAGTGTGTAACCTTTTAAGACTGGCTTTTTTCACTCAACATCCTTCTGTGGCGCTTCATGCAGGTTGTTGCGTTTCATTTATTATGCGTTATTCCTCCTCTTTATTGCTGAATAGTACTCCATGGTATGGATGTACTACAGTTTAACTGTGCAAGGACATCTGGGTTGTTCCCAGTTTCGGGCTGTTACAAAGTAAGTTGCTAAAAGCAGTTGTGTACAAGCTTTAGCATGAATATAATTTTTAAGGAGCATGCCAAACTGTTTTCCAGAGAGGCTGGGCTCTGTTACAGTCTCACCAGCCATGTATGAGTGATCCAGCTTTTCCACAGTCTTTGTGAATGTGAAAGCATTTGATATGGTCACCAATTTTTATTTTAGCCTTTCTGATAGGTGTGTTGTGATATCTGATTATAGTTTTAATTTGCATTTCCCTAATGACTAATGATATTGAAAATCTTTTCATGTGCTTATTTATCCACTGTATATCCACTTTGGTGAAATTTCTGTTCATGTTCTAGACCTATTGTCTATTTGGATTAATGGATTTTTTTTCATGTACCTTTAAGAAAAAAACCTGAGATTTGAGAGTTCTTTATAAATTCTAGATATTAGTCTTCTTCAAATATGTGATTTTCAAATATTTTCTCCCACTTTGTAGCTCATCTTCCTCTGCTCTTTTTACAGGGTCTTTCATAGAGCAAATATTTCTAATCTTGATGAAGTCCAATTTATCTGTCAGTGATTTGTAATATAGGTATTATTTTTCATAAATGTTTGCTAGAATTCTCCAGTGAAATTATCTAGGTCTGAAAGTTTCTTTTGGGGACATTTTGTAATTACAACTATGATATCCTTACTAACTATAAGGCTATTCACATTTTTTATTTCATTATGGCAGTTTCTGTTTTTCAATAAATTAATCCATTTCATTTAAGTTGTCAAAGTTTTTAATTTTTATTTTCATTCAGTTCAGCAAATTTAAAATATCGCTTAATGCATTGAGACTTCCTTTTCAACTCCTGAAATATTTAGAATTATGTTATTTAGTCTTCAATGGTTTGGTATTTCCCTTTTGTGTTTCTGTGCTTAATTTCTAGTTTGATTCCAATATGGTCAGAGAATACTTTCTGTATGATTTCAATTCCTTTTAACTTGTCAGGATTTGCTTTATGTCCCAAGATATGGTGTATCCGGATATTTGTGTCCCATGTGTACTTGAAAATAATGTGTTTTCTGCTGTTGTGTGAAGTGTTTTATAAATGTAATGTAGATCTTGTTGGTTGATGGTGTTTATGAGTTCTGTATTCTTGTTGACTTCTTGTCTACTTGTTCTATCAATTATTCAAAAACAGATGTTGAAATCTCCAAATGTAACTGGATGTGCCTGTACCTCCTTTCAGTTTAATCTGCTTTAACTTCACATATTTTATAGTTATGAGATTTGGTGCGTCACCCTTAGGATTGCTATGTCCCGTGGAGGTTTGACTGTTTTACTATTATATAATATCCCTCTCTGCCTCTGGTGATTTCCTTTGCTCTGATGTCTAGTTTATTTGATATTTATACTTATTTGATATTTAATAGTATATATTTAGTATCTACTCCTGCTTTCCTTAATGTAATATTTTCATACTGTCCTTCCTTGTTTTGTTACTTTCAGCCTTCCTATATTGTTATATTTGAAGTAAGTTTCTTATAGACAACATATTGTTTGTTCCTATGTTTTCATCTACTCTGACATTCTCTGTCTTTAAATGTAAAAGAATAACAGCAGAATGAGAGTTAAGGAAATACTTTATTAATATCTTAACCAAATAAATTCCAAAACAGAGAGCTCTGATATGAACTGGATTGGAGCACATCTTTAAGTTAGTTTGAAGATCTAAGCTAGGTTTCCCTTTCCTACTGTAGCTAAACCTCAGGCATACTCAGGAACATGAGTGGAAGGATGGATAGACAGACTCTGGTCTAATACTCCACTCACCTTTTAGGTATGTAGAAACATGTAGAAAAAGTGAACTGGCTGTGTCTACCCCTACAGATCTTGCCCCAGTCCCTTTAGAAAGAATGTCATTTCCAATGCATCAACACTCTGCTTAGTGATAAGCTGCTTCCCACAGATGTCCTGGCCCTAGGCAATGAGATAATTGGTAAGTAGTAGGTAGGTAGCAGTGTAGGAGACTGAGGAAGGGAAGTTAAGACTCTTCTTTTCTGACAGGAGACATTTTTTTGTTATGGTTAACTTTTTTTCTTCAGGCTAAACTTAAGAACTTTACATTTCTTCCTGTTCCTTTTTCATCTTTTTTTTTTTTTTCACTTCAGACTATCTCTATAGACAGCCAAATTTTCCAATAGATTTCTGGATTTCATCATCTTCCCCCTTGACTTCTTCCTTTCACACATGACATTCCAGGGATTTCCTGAGAAGATCAGGTACCCATCGTTCCTGCTCAAGGCAGGGAGTGACCTTAATTAGAAACCTTACCTATGATTTCCTTTAGGGCTACATTACAATTTTATTGTGCCTGAGACAATCAGCCAGGCTCTTCCCTCTCTTCTAATTAGCTCTCTGGACACTGCAGCAACTCAACAATGGTAGAAATTGAAGTGAGTGATTTATCACTGAACAATTCCCTGGGTGATCCAGGCCTACCTCTCCAAGTTGGGAGAAAGACCGTTGAGACCCACAAAGTCACTCAGACAAGTTTTTGATGATTCTTCAAGAACCAATTAAGTCAGGAGTAATTTATACCAAGAGCCAAATGATCATGTTAGGATATCTCCCAGGAAATTTTAAGTGGAAATGCACAGGAGAAGACTATTGAAAGGTCCCCTATACCATCTATAATAAATCAGTGATTGATTTATCAAAATAATCCCAATTCAGAAATGCATTCTTTCAACAGATCTGGTTATTCCTAGTAGCAAGACTCCACAAAAAACAGGGTCACCATCCTCTCTGTTTAGGCAGAAAAACATTACTCCATTGCAAGTATATTCATACTTAAAGATTTTTAACTACTTTTATTTAGAACATCAAACTTGAACCTTAAAATGGCTATATGAGATGGATGGAATGTGGATTACTGTTACCTAATGAAGTTAAAATATAAGAGTTTAAATGACTTACTCAAGGCAACACTATTTAGAATTGATAGTGACTGAATTTGAATCCATGATTGTCTAACTTCAACTTCCATGATCCCCAAATATCTCTTAAAGAAGTGTTAAAAGGGACAGTGGAATCAGAAACAGGGAGGCCCTTCTTGCTAAAGATGGTTTGTAAGAAACACATGGGACTATACCAAGTTCAACGTCAAATTAAAAAGAAGAGTAGAAGGAGGTAAAAGAAAATGGGGGAGAAGTAGAAATGATGACTCAAACACGAAGTTAATGCATAAAACATGAGTAAAAATGATTTTGTTAAACTTTTAAAATACTTCAAGTACCATACAAACTCTCTGACTTTGGGGTCTCCAAGATAGGAACCATAGTATATATAGTAGTAGAGGGAACAAATTACACTGGTTTTCCTGGGACTGTTCTGCAATCCCACACAAACCAGGACATTTGGTCAGCCTATGTAGTAGAGGAAGACTGAGGGTTAAAGGGGATGCTTGGATCCTACTGCCAGTTCCAGTCCAAGACATCCATATTTGTCAAGTCACCTTAACTCTCTGTCAGTTTCCTTATCTCTCAAAAGTGGATCAGTTTACCCAGTTCAAGTGTTGTGAAGTTAAATACAAGATCAACTTAGCAAAAAAGCTTTCAGCCAGCAGGTCAATGCTTTTGTGTTTCAAGGCTGAAAAGAAATGTTGCAGGGCCAAAAAACACATCGTATTTGGGAGTTGATGGCTTATCAAGGGGGGAGAAGAGAACCTAACTGAGGAGCCACTTCGTGGGAGGGAGAGAGGAGAGGTAATGGAAATACTGGCAGGTTAGAGGTTCAGGAACTGTAGAGATCTGTGCCCCGCTTGCCCACTGTCCCTCCATTGTGGGGTGACTCCTGGATATTAGCAAAGACTTGACATGAAGGCCGGAGGCCTCTGAGAGCTGTGCTGAGTGTCTGCACCAGCACTCGGAGAGCTAAGGACTTAATTACAGTGCAGTGTGGTAGACAGAGCCAAGGCAGTGATGGTGCCCATGGTGACTCAAGACCGCACCCTTTTCCTGGTTTAGGTGTGTGGACTTAGCTCCCAGGAAAGACAGGTGGTCCCCACAATATGATAGATTGAATTAGCCACTGCCTTGATCATTGGGGGCTCGGATTTGATTTCATTTAAAACAAATAGAGTAACTAAGTTTCCATTAATCTAAACATTATAAGACAATTTTTTAATCATCTACTCAAAGAAAAATGAGACATTTTTCTGGACTACAGATATTCTCAGAGAACAGTTTAGGAGAAAGCCCCATATACAGTCAATTATCACATAAGAAGGTGAGGTAAGGTTTGTGCACAGGTGAGGGTCTGGGGAGAGATAAGGGAGGAACTGTCTGTGAATTTCCAGACAGACAGGTGGGCAGAGCAGCTCTGAAATTCTGTCCATGGTAATCCCTGGGACAAAGCACTCCTCTGAGATCAGGCAAGCAGGCTAAATAGGGGAGAGAATGAACATGCTAAGGTGCCATCTTCATGCATAAGAAAATAAAGGCAAAAACACAGAAACAATATTCAACTCTTGTTAATCTTTCTGTTTCCTGCAGAAATTCCCTGCTGGGGTAGGAGAGAAGAGAAAAGCCCTCTCACAGAACACTTCAGCATGTAAGTAACACTTTGGAATGTACTAGTCCTGATCTGAGGAGGAAGAAACAACTACAGACCCCATCAAATGTCAGAAAAGTCACTTTGTTCCAAATGGGCTACTTTTAACCACATTAGTTATAATCTATTGCTAATTCCACTGAGAGTATAAGAACTAGCTTCCCTTTAACTGGCAATTGCAAAGAAGTCTCCCCAGGAAACTTCCTTCAAAGGGAAAATTTTAAATTCCATTAGTGACAATGACAGCACTATAGCTGAGAGGAGGTAGGGTTGGTCTAATCTTTTGTTTAAAATATTCAGAATAATTGACGTCAGAGAAGGGCAGGGAGGGAGGGAGAAATAGAGACAGAGAGAGTGGGAGCGAGAGGGCGCGCATTAGTTGAATGATTGATGATAGAGCGCTTCTAATTACATCAGCCTTTCCAGAGGAGACAGGTCATGGGGGAACTTACAGATCCACAGCTACAAGTTTAAGAGTTTTTGACAGATAGCTATAATGTAAAATACAATTATTAAAAGACAAGACAGATGTGAACAGCTTGTTTCTTTTTTCATGTAGAAGTCAGACAGGGGCAGAGAAATTTTGCTACCATCATAGAACTAAGACTTAAACTTCAGTGGATGGTTTGAGGTTGGTAAAGTTAGATTACAAAGTACCAAACCAGTGAAATTGAGGTTACCTTTAATTTCATGGGGAGAAAAACGTAATTTGTCCTCTCATTTTTCATCCTCTAGAGATTTTTAAATAGTACTTTATTTCTGCTTGTAAATGGCATACACTCTCCTTGTAGAAGTGAACATAAAGTAAAATGAAATAAAGTAAAATAATAAAATAAATTAAAATATCTGCCACAATCAATTCTCAGAACTAACTACTGCCATGACTTTTTCCTGAGTACCTTTATATAGTTGAGATTTTATACAATCCAGGTAGAAACCTAATTTTGTTCCTATTTAGTATTAAAATACAAACATTTTGCAATGCCATTGAAAATTTTTCTACATTTAATTTTATTATCTACAAATAACTTGACACTTCTGAATTCTGAAAGTCTGTTTTTAAATTTAATAAAATAAAAAAAAGTAAGATAACAAAATGTACTAATACTAATGTACCTAATACTGCTATGAGGCATTTCATTTATTTACTCTTGTAAATAGTTCTCTGAGAAATTAATTTTATTGAATAACATTAGTTTTGCCAAATTGCTTTCTAAAACCTCTGTACATGTTCTGTACTTTCCCCACATCCCATCAAGCAAAAATTAACTTATATGTTTCTTTAACTCAAGTTCCTGGATAAGTTCACCACCAAGATGAATTACTAATTAGCAACAGCATATTCAGTTTTGGAAAAATGTCTCTCTTTCAATTCAGTTGAGTTCATCAGGTTTCCTGTTTTAAATCTATCACTCTGCAAATTCCATTTTCTCTTAAAGGTTTTTCCACATCAATTGTAGGGGAAACAAGAGCTCTTGGTCATACCTTTAAAAGTTTGCTTGGTCAGTCTTCTAACTTTAGAGGGCTTTATTTCTTTTATTCCTGGGTTTGTTGTTGTTGTTTTGGTTTTGGTAGTTCTTTACTGTTGGAAAAATGATGATTGCTGATTCATAGAATAGAAATTTTCACTGCTAGATATCATTTTTTGCTAATATTAATGCAAACAATAGCTAATTGTACTGAGTGTTTACTATATGCAGGTACCATGCTAAGGAATATATATATATATTTTTCCCTTGGAATTTAATTCTCATAGTAAGTAGTGTTATTTCTGGTTTATAAATGAAGGAACTGTAACTAAGATAGGTTGAGTGCCTTATCAGAGTCATACAGCCACAGAACTAGATGGGATTTAAGCCAGGATTTAAGCATTATGGCATCAGAATTCATGCTCTTTCAGCATGTAGAGTTTGAAACATAAATTAAGCAATTTCTATTTCAGTAATGTTCTGGATATATAAAAGGCCAGTTACTGGATTTCTTAGGCTTCTATCTCTAAAATTGCCCTTGGCCATGGTTAGGAACAAGGGGTGGGAAATAGTTTTTCTCTAATATATCTTAGGTGTCTGTTATATTTGAATCAGGAATGTGATTATTTGAAGCGGTTATACCTACTTATCCAAATCCTTATGTTCCTTCTACCCATTGGTATCAACTCTTTAAATGGTAAATCCTTGGGAATCTGGTTGTTTCCTCAGTGAGCAACTAGAAAGTAAGATCTGAATATATTGATTTTAGGAAAATAATCACTGTTAATGGAGATATGGTATAGTATAAAGGGTTGTAAAGCTGGTTCTATCAAGCTATGGCTTGATAACTTTGGATAAATCGCTATATCTTTCTGTTCCTCAATTTCATAGTCTGAAACATGAGGACAATAGTAGATTTCTCATAAATTACAAGGATTTTATGAGATAATGGATATGAGTATGTTTTATAAAGCATAGCAGCATGATAAATACCTGTGAAAGAAGAGAGATTGTCCAGTTACCTCATTTTGCTGATAAAGAAGGAAAATAAACCCTAACATCTGTTCTTACATAGGCTAAGCACACTGCACATGCTATATATATTAGTTAAGCCCCACAATACTATCTGAAATATATCCTTGTATAGATGGGGAATCTGAGGCTCAGAGAGAGTAAATCACTGCCCCTCCCCTGTTCATATGTGTGCTACATAACCTAGTCAGTATTTGAAGCCAGTCCCCCTTTCTAGAAGACCCGTACTCTAGCCCAATGCCCCACTTTCCATTTCTTCATGCCAAAGACACGTTCTCCTGCATTGGACCACTTTCCAATTCTGAGCAGGCCAGTTCCTTTGGTATGTATTGGAAGGCAATGCAACCACCACATTTGAGACTCACTTTCTCCTCAGCATGCATCTCCCTCCCTGGAGTTGGGTCTTCATCCCTATTCCCAACGTAGAAAACATTCTCCATGCTCAATCTCTTCTCCCTCCTGCACAAAAACTCTCTGCATAATGGAAAATCACGGTAGTTTAAGTTCCCGTGACGTGTGGGATCCGTCTCCAACCACAAATCACCAGTTGTAATTAAAGCATAATGAAATACCAAAGTCAGTCAGGGCCTAAAGGGGCCTTTTCTACGACAGTCACCTCCTACATTAATTCTCTAGTTACACAACTACACTTCATCTTTCCATAAACCCAGTTCAATATGTTAAATGATATTGGTTATTTTTAATATATAGCTCATATTTGGGATCTAAATAGTTGCTGTGGGCAAAAGGGCTCAAGAAAGGGAAACAGAGTATTTCCAAAATTATACTATTTCTTTGGAATATGTAGTCCAGACCCCTAGACGATCACTATATTCTTGTTATCATCTTTCAACAACAGCAACTTTAACAACAACTTGCCATCTATTCACTCGTTTGTTCATCTTGTCAGTAGATAAATCCTGACCACCTACTGTGCCAGACACTGTTGTAAATGCTCAGGATAGACCAGTGAGCCAAACAGACATGATCCCTTCCTTTCAGGATTTATATTCCAGCAGCGGAGGTAGACAGTTCATTATCAATAATCATGATACATGTGTAGATTGCATGTCGTTTCGGAATGAATACATGGATCAGGATAAGTGACATCAAAGGGTGGGGTGTGCAGCAGTTTACAGTAGTAAACAGAGTGGTGACGTGAGCCTAAGTTAAGGGGGAGAGGGGCTTGATGGGGGCAGAGAAGATCAGGCCTGAAGGGAGCTGGGAAGAGTACTTCTGACAGAGGAAGACCAAAGGCAAAAGCCCAGAGTGTTTAAGAATCTATTAGGAGATCACCGTGACCCTGTAGGACTTGCTGAGGAACTCTGGCATTTACTCTGAGTAAAATAGGTCACCATGAGAGATTTTAGAGTGGGGGACAGGTGTGAGCTGACTAATATTTTATTTAATGAGGACTCATTGGTGCCAGACTGCTGTGGACTAGGTGTGTGTGTCCCCTACAATTCATATACTGAAGCTCTGACCTCAAGTGTACTGGCATTAGGAGGTGGGGCCTTTAGGAGGTAGTTCGTTTTAGGTGAGGTCATGAGGATAGGGTCCTCCTGATGGAATTAGTGTCCTTATAAGAAGATGAAGCGACCAGCGCTCTCTCTGTCTGCCGTGTGAGGAAACTGCAAGAAAACATACACCTGCAAACCAGGAAGTGGAGTTTTACCAGGAACTATCAATAAGTCAGCCAGCATGTTGAGCTTGGACTTCCCAGCCTCCAGAACTGTAAGAAAGAAATTTCTGTTGTTTAAGCCACCTGGTCTATGGTATTTTTGTTACAGAAGCCTGAACTGACTATGACACAGGCCCTAAACTAAGTCATTTATATTTAATTCTGAACAACTCTGCATGTTAACAGTAGCGGCTCTGTTTTACAGATGAGCACACAAAGGTTTTGAGACATGAAATGCCACAGGAGGGCTGCTCAAGAGGGGACATAAGTAATAGTCAAACCACAGCAGAAACCCACTACATGCACCCCGCACCACGCTGATTCTCATCCAGGCAACTTTCCCATGCAGATCCCCAGACACCCCCAATCCTAACTTCCAGAATCTTCTGTCATCTTCTTATTTTTCAGAACCGAGCTTAAACTGAATGTCTTGGGTAAAGCCAATCCTAAACACACTAGTTAGTATTGCAACTTGCAACCCCTTCTTGGTTCTTTCCTAGTACCTATCACAATCTGTATCTATTTCTTTTTTTTTTTTTTTTTTTTTTTTTGCGGTACGCGGGCCTCCCACTGTCGTGGCCTCTCCCGTTGCGGAGCACAGGCTCCGGACGCGCAGGCTCAGCGGCCATGGCTCATGGGCCTAGCCGCTCCATGGCATATGGGATCTTCCCGGACCGGGGCACGAACCCGCGTCCCCAGCATCGGCAGGCGGACTCTCAACCACTGCGCCACCAGGGAAGCCCCTGTATCTATTTCTTTACTGATTCATTTTCTATCCACTACACTGAATGTAAGCTAAATTACTGTAAGTGAGTTGTGAATACTGCCAACCTAGCACAATGCCTGGTATTTTGTGGGTGTTAAGTAAATATTTATGGAAGGAGAGAGTAATGAACACTTAAAACAATACAAAAATAAACAAAAACTCACTTTTTGTTATTTTTACAAATGAAACAAACATGGTTCCTCACTGCCTACAGAACCAAAAGCTGAAGCCTTCTATATGCTGTCCTTCACAGTTTGGCCAGAGTGTGCTTTTACAGCGTCATCTGCCTTGTTCTTCCCACTAGAAGGTATCTCCAGTATATCTGGATCATTATTGATCATCAGCTACCCCAAAAGGCATATAATTCCTGATGTATTACTCCTCTCAGTAGAATTAAGCTTCTCAGGAGTAGGCTCTATGGTTTAATTCATAACCTCAAATTTTACTAACTCAATGGACATTAAAAAATACTCAATAGGGGCTTTCCTGGTGGCATAGTGGTTAAGAATCCGCCTGCCAATACAGGGGGCATAGGCTCGAGCCCTGGTCCGGGAAGATCCCACATGCCGCGGAGCAACTAAGCCTGTGTGCCACAACTACTGAGCCTGTCGTTTAGAGCCCGTGAGCCACAACTACGGAAGCCTGCGCACCTAGATCCCGTGCTCCGCAACAAGAGAAGCCACCACAATGAGAAGCCCGCGCACCGCAACAAAGAGTAGTCCCCGCTCGCCGCAACTAGAGAAAGCCCGTGCGCGGCAACGAAGAAGCAATGCAGCCAAAAATAAATAAATTAAATAAATTAATTTTAAAGAATACTCAATACAGAAATGTATAAAGAAAGAATATTAAATTGAACTGTTTAAATTTATAAAGACTATGTTAATATTGGTTATTCGTATTATTATTCCATGAACTCAACCCTTTAGTCAAGCCATTAAGTATTTAAGTCACCCCTGATTCACCCCAGAGTCCTCTGCAGTAGGTACTATGATTGTTATCTTCTTTTAGGAACGAGGAAGCGGAAGTGCAGGAAGGTGGAGTCACCTGTCTAAGAAGACTTACCTAGTGAGGGTTTACCCAAGGCCTCTGTCATAAGAGCCTGTGCATTTGAACCCAACAGAATATAGCTGCGTCCTGTTACACACAGTAGAAGGCATCATTGTCCCTGTTTTCCACATAGGGAATCTGCTTGTAAAGGGTAGACAGAATTCCAAAGCCCACACTCCTTCTATTAAATAAACTTGCTTGTCCAAGGCTTAAGTTTGTTCTTGGGTGTCTCTGACAATTGAGGGTTCTAGAATTCCGAAGGATAGTTATACTGAAATTTTCTCAACAAATGAAAGAGCAAATGCAATGAACTCCATGCAGGTATGTATAAGAGCAAACAGCCAATTAAACTTATCCCAGTAGTTAAGTTTATCTACTGGGAGCTCCCAGTAAAATTGAGACTTGTTGAGCTAAATGGGACCACATTTTTAAAAATGAGAACATGGAGGCCCACAGAAAGTCAGACACTTGTTACACATCACGAAGAATGAACTTTCCCCTGACAGCGCTGGAAACCCCACTTTTCTTCACTTAGTCCTGAGCTACTTCTACCCCTCCTTGAAAGATCCAGGTGGATTTTAAGCCATTAATTTGGTGCCAGGACAGACTGAGTCATCTTCTCTGAAGTGACATTAAAGAGATAGACACGTGCAAAATGTCAAGTGACCCAGCTGAAGCAGCGACCTCACTTATTTGATTATTATGATAATACTGACAGTTGTAATAATCCTTGCCACAGAACAGATGCTGGTTATTCAATAAAAATTGAATAATGTAGCATGGTTTTTTGACATTGCTGCCCTGCTTAATGGAAACAGCACGTAGGAACACAAACATATATCATTATGTAGGTCTGGCAGAGAAATCACTGCAAATATGGAAAATTGAATAGCACATTAGTATCAATGTTAGGCCTTAAAGGATCTGAGAGGTATGAGACAGAAGAGGGTCTGGAATACCTGCTACAACTCCTAATGTTAGAAATATCACGTGAACAGGTCAATAATCAGTGTTAAGAATACTTAGCATCCTCTTCCTGACCATAGCTCCTGGCTACTACAGGAGACACCTGCTGTATTATAACAGATATCTGCCAGAGCTTCATCAGGGAAGCCATGCCTCCAGGAAAGGATGACTCTAGGTGGATGCAGTCAAAAGTGTATGGACCACAAGTATGGCCCATAATGAAACACTAAGAGGAGTGCTAAGAATGAGGTTGCTCAAGGAACATTGTGTGAAATGTAAAAGGAGAATGGGGTAGAGGTGCAGAACTAGAAAGTGTAAGTTCTCAGTCATTTAACAGCAGAGCCCAGCATCAGCTTTCCATAAGCCCTTTCCTAGGGGACAGTTTGAATATGAAAAAATAAGGTCCCTGTCTTTAAGGATATTGCTATATATAACCGGTAGGGAGAAACATGAACAAATGGCTGCAATGTAATGTATATTTTTTGCAATACAAAGAGAGAGCTCTGTGGGCACAGAGAAGGACCCTCCATTCTGCTGGAGTGAAGCAGAAAAATTTGAATAGTGGAGAAAAGTTACCACTAAATTGAATATAAGACTAAGTCAGAGAAAAGGGGATCATTTTGAGTGTAAAAACACATACTGATGGAGGTAGGAGGTCACAAAGAGTTGCATACGGTACAGGAACATAAACTAGGGGGTGGGCATGGTTGGTAACTGGGCAAAAGAGGATCCTGGGAGAGACTGGACTGTGTGTGCGTGCATGTATGTATGTGGGCATGGGGAGGTTATGTGGTCACAAAAGGGAGCCTGAACTGCTCGGGAGAGACTGAGGGTCCGGGAAGCACTAGAGAGACTGGGCTAGTCTGAAAGTGGAAGTCGAAGGACACAGAACACTTTTAATACATGCGATTTCATTTTATAGAATGAATATTTTAAATGGGTTAAAGTGTCAAGATATGAGACTTTTTAACAGATGACACAACTTTCATTATTTTTGGCAACAAAATCATACCATGATAGAAATATTTCAAAACATTGCATACCATATGCTCTTTATATTGTATGATTTTCTTTATGGAAAAGAGATATTAATTGCTAAAATGCCTTCTTTTCCCTAAAGGGATATGGATATAGATATGGATACGGAAAGAGGTAGAGATACAGAGATATATATTTATATCAATATTGATATAGACCTATAGATATATTTAGCCATCTATTATACGGATATCCATATACCTGTAAATGCTTATAAATATATGATGATAGGTATAGATAGAGATAGAGAGATATAGATAAGTAAAGATAGATAGATAGATAGATAGATAGATAGATAGACAGATCTTACATAAATATAGATACCCCATCAGTCAAGTTTCCCCAGAGAAACAGGATCAAGTATAAGGGTTCTTGCATTTTCTCTCTCTCTCTTTCTCTGGCTTTGCATTTTGTAAAATTGCATTGGTCACAAAGTGCATGCAGGGGGCTGGGGGGAAGAGCAGGCTATTGGGGTGACCCAGGTAAAATAAGCAGTAGAACCTAGAGTGAGGCTGAGGCAGGTGGTCCAGTGGCCATTGGAAGCTTTACACGAGCAAGCATGCTGTGGCTGGTTTTGTCCTGTGTTTGATAAACTCCGTTGCTGCTACAACTAATAGGGTAACAGACCCACTACCTAGCAATTATGTTGATGGTGGCACAGCACAATTTCCAAAGCTTCTCAGCACTTGAGAACTTCCTCAGGAGTGTCCCTCCACTAGGAGATATTGGAACCATGCCCACGAGGAGATGCCAGGTGCTTGGTAAAGAACGGTGTTGGTGGCTTCTGCTAGGACTTCCTTGACCTGGAAGGGCTACTGGTGCAACATTGGGCTCTGGGACGTAATGGCACAGCCCCAGCTCTAGCTCTGCCATTTGTTAGCTGTGCCATCTTGAGTGAGCCTTTACTCCTGTGATTCTGCTTCCTACTCTGGCATGCTATTCCCAGTGCAGTAAAGCTCAAATGGACTGATGTATATGGTGGCCTCACAACACCCAGCACTCAGGATGTGCTTCCCATAGCTGGCTCCATTTGCACACCTGTCCCTAAATGTTACTGATAGAAATACATTTCGATAACCTCACCTTATGTGATTAGAGAACAGAAATATCAGAGCTGCACATCCTGAACACAGAACAGAAATTTGCTAGAGAGTCTCTAAGACTGTAAATGTCTGTATTAATTAAACTAATATGTTCCTGTTTATGCCATCCTAGCACTGGACTTAACCTGAACCCCATTGCCTCAGCCCAGAGAGGCAAACTAAGCAGATACCTCTTGACAGTCTTCCTTGTAATTGCAATGAAGCTTCAATGTCAGCTTCTCAAGGTGACCTACACTCTGAATGTTAAATATATACAGCCATATCTTATTTTATTGTGCTTCACAGATAATGCGTTTTTTACAAATTGAAGGTTTGTGGCAACCCTGTGTCGAGCAAGTCTATCAGCACCATTTTACCAACAGCATCGGCTCACTTTGTGTCTCTATGTCACATTTTGGGAATTCTCATAATATTTCAAAGCCTCCACAAGCAAAAAGATTATGACTCAGTGAAGGCTCAGATGATAGTTAGCATTTTTTAGCAATAAAGCATTCTTAAATTATTTTTTTAGACATAATGCTGTTTCACACTTAATAGACTACAGTATAATGTAAACATAACTGATATATACACTGGGAAACAAAAAAAAATTACTGTGATTCACTTTATTGCGACATTCACTTTATTGTGGTGATCTAAAATCAAACCCACAAATATCTCCAGGATACGCCTGTAGTTGAACCATACAAATTGCCATTTGTGTAGGTCAGAATAGTCAAATACTGGCAACATCACATGGCTAAACCTGATACCATCTTTGCAGTAGATTATCAAACTATGAAAACTAAAAAAAAATTTTTAATTAACCTAAAAATGCCCTTCCTTATCCCTGACATTCAGTTTAGTTTGATAGATATTCAGTGCTGACTATGAGCCAGGCACTGGCTGTTCACTGCAAACAGAAACAATTCTTGCTTCCAAGGAATTTACAGTTTAGTGGTGGAAACAGAGTTAAACGGATGGTCTCTGGACACTGAGATCTCAAGACTTAAGTAGCTGGAAGTTGAATGCAGGTGACAGTGAGGTGTGTAGGAGCATTTTACCAAGAAAGCTTCCATAAAAGGCTTGCTCAGGCTTCCCTGGTGGCGCAGTGGTTGGGAGTCTGCCTGCCGATGCAGGGGATGCAGGTTCATGCCCCGGTCCAGGAAGATCCCACATGCAGCAGAGTGGCTGGGCCCATGAGCCATGGCCGCTGAGCCTGCACGTCCGGAGCCTGTGCTCCGCAACGGGAGAGGCCACAGCAGTGAGAGGCCCACGTACCGCAAGGCTTGCTCGAAGGGCCAGCACTGTAGCAGATTATCATGACTGTGAACATCAACACCACTGCGCAGTGGAAATTTGCTCTTAACTTTTGGTGGGTCAGAAAACATACTTCAGAGTTTTGGTGAACTCTTTCATCGTTTAAGTCTTAGTGGGAGAAAAACTGTGACCCTCACTATGGAAGACAAATGGGAGAAAACGCTTCCCTCCTCTCCTCAAAGCAAGCACGTGGCCACAGGATCTGAACTTGGCAATCAGATGCTTCATGCTCCGTTCTTACTATTGAACAGTTGGCCCAAGGACAAAGGGGCACATTAGATATTACAGGGTGACTAGCAGCATTGGATGTGGTGTCTAGCAGCCGGGTCTGGCAGTGATTGTATTTTGGAGAAACAGTGATGATGGTGTCTTTATCGGCATCCTAAACAAACATTTCTTGGGTGTGCCCTCCTGGGCTGTCCTTCATGATCCCAAGTTCATCTGGTTCCTGCTTGTTTGAATAGCCTGGCTTTCAGCCTTCCCATAATTCTGTCAGTTACCAGAAATCCTGCTAAATAGCTTTTCTACTCCTCCAGGATTGTTTCTGTTGCTTGCAACCCAGAAACTTAATGACATAAGCTTTTCTGTTAAATGTAATCAGAGTGTGGCAACCAGTGTACCGGGGTCTTTACCAAAAACTTTTTTTTTTGCGTTTAGTTCTCACAAAGAAACCCTGTAAAGTGGGCCTTGCCCCCGTTGCACAGGTAGAAAATTGAAGTTGAGAGGTTGTGTTGCTTAGAAGTTAGGTTTACGGTCTCTGGAGCTGGAACACCTCAAAGCACAGTGAGTTATAACTTTTCATTACCTAAGAAATGGAAATCAAAATAGCATTTCTCTGAAGGGGATTTGTGAAAATTACTTGTTTATACATACAGACCACTTAGATCAGTGTCTGGCAATACGAACTTTTCACTAAGTGTCAACTATCAGTACTGCTAGGTAATTTAGCTCAGGTCTTAGAGCTGATAAATGTCAGAACTGAGGTCAGCACAGAGTCAGGATCTTCCTGACTCTGAATGCTGGTGTCTTTCTGTGACAATGTGCTAAAATTTAAAGTCCCACATTCCAAAGAATGCTTTTCTGAACAAATCCTTTTCCTCCCTGGAGTTAAAAGTTAGGTGAATGACTCATGCTTCTGTCTCCTTGATTTATCCACATAGATGATAAGAACAGGAAAAATTTGATAAAATATCAAACATGATAATAAAAATGCTAGAAGAAGCGGTCACATGTATTCACTGCTTCTGTGCATCAGGATAGCATCAGAGAGGTGTCCATTTAATATTCACAGTAACACAGTGAGGAAGGAATACTTTCTTAGCAGGTTTGAAGGAGCTGGTGATTAGCACTCTTCTATTTTGCCAAAATTCTGACTAACTGAGGTCTATAAAAAAGAAGTGAGACTATGGAGATCAAAATATACCTTCATGTTAATAAATCTAGTACTGAAAAATATGCTTATTTATGCATGAAAGTGGACTTCCTTACACTGAACTACAGGATTAGACAGATAACCAAGCAGCAGCAGGCCATGGAAGGGGGCTTGAACTTGGGCCCACGTGGCTCTAGACCCTGGGTTCTGACGACCACGGCACACTTCCTGACAACTGCACCTGTGTGGGACCTCGCTCAGGGCACAAAATCACAGACCGAAGACCGTACTCAGGGAGTAGCCAATGACACAGTTCCTACCCAGTTCCTGGCAGAGCTCCACCTCACTGTCTCTCCGTGGCCTTGCACTGACCACCCCTGCTTCCTCCACCTGAATTCCGTGTGTCTGCCCTGCATAGAGCCCTGAGCAAACTCTCACTTTGACCAAAGGTGCTTCTCCTGAGGCCTCAGGTTCTGTCCTGGAATTTACACCCGCAGTACCGGTTAAAATGGGGACATCCTTCCACTTCACACGCAACACATATTTACTGAGTGCCCAACCCACCTGTCAGTGCTGACAAAGACACACAGTCGGAAGCTTTGGCCAGACTGGGAGCTGGACCTCCGAGTAGGATGCACAGATGGTGTGGTTTCATGTGGGGTAAACCAAGGGACAGCGTCATGGCAAGAAGGCTCAAAATAGAGCCTGTGTCTTATTTAGGCTATTTTCCTTATGAAAATTAATTCATGAAGCTGATTGCCTGAAGCCAGAGGCAAAGGACATTGTGCCTGTGCCTGAGAAGAACTCGGAAGGTCGTAGTTGACAGATCTTCACATTGTCTTTACCTGTTGTTCTTGCCTTTAGCCCCAGATGAGAAAGAAGCAGGGCTCTCTAAGCCTCATGAAGGTAACGTGCATCTCCTGGCAGGTGGAAATAGGCATCCACTGGACACTTAATAAGGTGCCTATCTAATGAAAAAAACGGAATTTTTGTTTAGAGCCAAGAAAAGTAAAGGGTTATAGCGAAGATTTATTTATGTATGTGAAAGGTTCCTTGTAAATGAGAGAATAGCTTTGTCATCTGACCATTCCAGATAGATTTCTGACAACAGCTTAGAGGTTATAAGTGATGCAAATTTCACGTCACTGCATAATTTTACTGCCCTATGCTCTCAAAATAAATGGTGTTTTCCTGTTATTCTCATATTATTATGATCCACACCCTCTTTGGGACACTTGATCAAAATTAATTGTCATTCAGCGCACTGGGATACTTCCTGTTTTTCCTGAGACTTTCACAGCACACAGCCTTAGGTCTTCTGAGAGAAAAAAAAACAGCCTCTCAGTTGCATATGTTTTATCCTCTGCTGCTCCAGCTAAATGCCCTCATGGGTTGGTTGCTCTGATGAGCACAGCTGTCTCCACTGATGATTGCAGTGACCGTCCCTACTCCAGCCTGAGGCATGGGTCACTTACTTCCAACTTAGAGGATTAAATCCAGTTTGCTATGATTATTTGCTAGTGAAAACAGAACTCAAGGATGGCTTATGTCACAGGACTCTCAGCTGCTCTCTAAGATGTAGGCACTTCTAATAAGTGGATGTTTTGTTTTTGTTAATTCTGCCGTGGAAGCTGCCAATAAGTGAGAGGGAGAGGGAGGGAGAAAAGGAGAAAGAGAAGGAGGAAGAAGAGAAAAGGAAGAAGAAGAAAAGAAAGATGAGGAGAGAGGAGGAGGAGGACGGGGAGGGGAAGGAAGGAGACAGGCAGGGAGGAGAGAGGACGGGAGGACAGAGAGAAGAGGGAGGAAGCAGAGGTTTGCTGACACCCAGCCTGCCCCCCAGTGGTCAGGTCAGCTCATGCCTTCACACAGCTTTCACAGATGTAGGCAGCACGCGTTTCCACAGCTGGCCCCATTACGGTTCCACTGCTCTCTTTCTTCAGTTTCTTCTTCAATCGAGACCAAATTGAATTGGTGAGGCTATAAGAATTAGATTCAGGGGAAGCCAGAAACTCTTCTTGGACTAAGACTAAGCCACAGGTGCCAACCCAGCCTTCCCATAACTCTGCATGGAGGTGTTGCGTATACACTCCTCTGTGTCACAGCAATTCTTGAATTCCCATTGTGCTACCATTTATTGTGTCCATAACTCCCTCAGGAAGCCTGAAAGAGGTAGGTTATCCGTAAGTTGTTGCCGCAATAATGTCCTATAACACAAGAGACAAAGTTCAGTGGCATAAAACAAAAATGATTTATTCTTTTTTTAGATTAATTTTTATTGGGGTACAGTTGCGTTACAATGTTGTGTTAGTTTCTGCTGTACAGCAAAGTGAATCAGTTATACGTATACATATATCCCCTCTTTTTTAGATTTCCTTCCCATTTAGGTCCTCACAGAGCACTGAGTAGAGTTCCCTGTTCTATACAGTAGGTTCTCATTAGTCATCTATTTTATACATAGTGGTGTATATATGTCAGTCCCAATCTCCCAATTCATCCCATCCCCCCTTCCCCTCCTTGGTATCATAAGTTTGTTCTCTGCTTCTGTGTCTCTTTTTCTGCTTTGTGAATAAGTTCATCTGGACCATTTTTATAGATTCCACATGTAAGTGACATTATATGACATTTGTTTTTCTCTTTCTGACTTACTTCACTCTGTATGACAGTCTCTAGGTCCAACCACATCTCTGCAAATGGCACTATTTCATTCCGTTTTATGGCAGAGTGATACTCCATTGTATATATGTACCACATCTTCTTTATTTATTCCTCTATTGATGGACATTTAGGTTGCTTCCATGTCCTGACTATTGTAAATAGTGCTGCAGTGAACATCGGGTACATGAGTCTTTTCGAATTATGGTTTTCTTTTCAGTTGCAAACAAAGCAACTGACAAGGGATTAATCTCCAAAATATACAAACAGCTCATGCTGCTCAATATCAAAAAAACAAACAACCCAATGAAAAAATGGGTGAAAGACTTAAAAATGATTTATTCTTGATCATGTATTGCTGGTCAGCTTGGTGCCCAGCTTCAGTTTCAGCCCAGATCTGTCCCATGTCTTCTCTCCTCCTTGGGCCAGCAGCTGCCCTAGGCAAGTGTTCTCACGTTGAGAGCAGGAGTGAAAGAGAGGTGGACAGAGCCACTGGATGCTTCTTTAGGCTTAGTCTTGGAACTGAGGACCAAAATCCCATGAAACCCAGCATCGATGAGGTGGCCTCTAGTAAAAGGAATTGCAAAGCTGTAAGGCAGAAAGGTAGGAGGCACGAAGTACTGGAAACAGTAAGATAAACCCCATAGGTGGGGTTCAGTGACTGCTAACTGCCAATGATTTTACCACTTAAAAGTGCCTGGGCTTCCCTGGTGGCGCAGTGGTTGGGAGTCCGCCTGCTGATGCAGGGGACACGGGTTCGTGCCCCGGTCTGGGAGGATCCCACATGCCGTGGAGCGGCTGGGCCCGTGAGCCATGGCCGCTGAGCCTGCGCGTCCGGAGCCTGTGCTCCGCAGCAGGAGAGGCCACAACAGTGAGAGGCCCGCGTACCGCAAAAAAAAAAAAAAAAAAAAAAAAAAAAAAGTGCCTAAACCTTATCCCTTTCCTAAGATTGTCATCATATAAATTTAAATGCTGTCATTCTTAACCTGATAGAAAAGTGGGTAGATTAATAAATGATAGTAAAACCTTAACTACCTCCTAATTAGAATTTCATTAAGGGTAGAAACTGGACCTTACCCACCGTTGCAGCCCTAGTGTTTGACATATATATTTATTGAGAAAATGAATCGAAAACCAATTTACTAAAGAGTTCCAATCCTTTCCTGAGCCGATTTTCTTTTAAAGTGGCTAATGAGCAACATTATTGGATAAAACTGAATAATATAATTTTTCCAACTGATAACAGGTCCTAATTGGTAATAAAATAAAGAAAAACCTCTCATGAGTTTGACTAGTATCTGAATAATACATTAGCTGGATAATCAGAAACAGCAGAAGGAGATTGTACAATGTTAAATGAAAACTTCATAAAGGAAGATTAAACCTCTTTTGATTTGTTGGCAAGTGATCTGGAAACTATTAAAGGAAAATGAATGCCTTCAAAAATCTAACTTTCTACAACATTCATAGTACATTGCATTTTCTTTTAGTGATCACTGTTAAAACTTTAATGGAATATGGAAGATGAACACCCTTTCTTAAGAAACGTAGACTTGATGGGTACGCATAGGCTATGCCCATAAGAAACAGAGGAGAGAAAGTGGGCGGTTGTGTCATTAAGAACATCAATGTGGGAGAAATGTTGAGAGCGTGGAGAAAGGAGCGGGTCCTTAACTAGATTTTACCAACTGTAGTTAAATTATGAAGTAGGATATAACAAGAAATATTCGTCTGGTCAAGGAAAAAAGTAAAAAGTGCACTATATGAAAATTCAGACTCACCTTGTTGTAAATGAACCTCTAAGTACTTTATCTAAAACTTACTTCCCTTCCTGTGTTCTTTAATGCGTGGTAGGTTGATAGATGTGAAGGAGTTAGTCTCCCAAATGGAAACCTGGGAGTTCTTCTTGGCATTTTCTCCGCCCCCCACACACACCTCACAACCAAGAAGTCCCACGATATTTCAAAAATTTATTTGATTAAATATTTTTATATATATCCTCTTCATTTAATTACGAGTTGTTGGGTGCAACTGGGGGCTGTGCCTGCATGTGGAGATCCGAAGTATCTGTTGAGGGAAGCAGGAGGAGGCTAGTTAGGAATTAAGGGATTTCTGAACAGAAAGGATGACAAAATAGAATGTCATAGGAGTGATGATAATCCCCTAAGGGAAAAGGAGAGTTATCATAGCCATTTGGTTTTACCATGTATATTTGCATCTTCAATTCTATGAAGTAGTAGTCCAGACCCTGTGCTGGGTCAAAGACTTAGGGGGGTGTGGGCTCCTGAGTGTACCTTGGGCCACTCACGTGGGCAGTTCCTATTTGGTGAGGGGGGGATAAAGATCCCCCCAGTGTTCCCCTCAGCTTCACTGAACCTTACACAGGCTCTCCCTGACTCTAGGCTTTTTACTCCCTTTTCCTGGAGCAAGTACTTTAGAGAACTTTCAGTTGTAAATTCTTCCCTTTTCCTTTGAGATGTAAATCTTCCCCCAGCCTCTTGCCAGTTTTACTGCCCAGGAATGTCTTTCTTGAGGTGCTGGGAACCATCCCTTTGAAATGCAGTCTTTGAAAGGGAGAGCACTGCCCTGTTTCAGGTCTCTGTGGGAAGATAGAAGTCTAAATTTGATGTGCCCAATTAACAAACATAGATGACCACACAGACCAACCTCTTCCTAAAGTTTGCCAGTACTTTTCCACTAGCTCACACCAGCACTTAAAAACCCTGCTGCCTGCAGTTTCAGTGGAGTTGAGCCAATCCCTCTTTCCTATGGCAATAGTCTTGAATAAAGTATCCCTTGTCTAACAGTCTGATGCATTTTTTCCTTGGTGGGGACACTGTTGGTGAGCAAACTTGTTCTTGGATAATCCACTGAGAAAATGTTTTGTCCAGCACAAAAGGCAATGGATTGACTCTGGAATGAAGTAAAGAGAGTAAACTCAGGGATGAGACAAATGATCTTTCAGTCACCAACTTGGAGGACAAGTAGACAGTCATCTGAAAAAGTAAGGGAATATGAAAGAGGGGCACAAAGACTGATACCAAGTTGTGGGCCCACCACATGGCAGCTGAGGAGCTGCTTTTATAAACAAGGTGCATGTGCTACTTTGCTGCAGTCAGGAAAGGCCTTGACAGTGGAGAAAATGCACCAAAGTTGACACTCCAAAAGATGTGAATTAAGCAGTGTGGGTGCTCAGCCTGACTGAACCGAATGTAATTGGTCTTCAACAAACTGCTCCTCCCCCTGGGTGCCCAGTTGGCTGAGGGCATCGATGCCTGTGCTGCTTCCCAGTTAGAACCCTCAAGCATCCTAGGCTTTTCCTCTCTCTCCTCTCCCACCTCAGTGGCTCCCTCTCATTCCCCAACACAACCTCAGGGAGAGGCCAAGACTGGGAAATCAGAATCTTTCCCCTTGGACTATGCTTTCTGGGCTAAGTGACTCACGGATGAAAAGGACAAAGATCAAGTTCATAATTCAGCAGGCTTTCCATTCACTTCCATGTTAATGGTTCCCTTCTTGTCCAAAAGCAAGGCTAGAGGAGCCAAAGGATGTGTCGCTTCCACTTCCTTCCAGCATCTTGTCTGGCCCTGAAAAAAAAAAAGGAGGGAATTTGAACTTTGTGAATGTGTAGGAAACTATTGTGCCCAGACTCTAGGCATAATAGTTTGTGTACATCATATACACAAACCATCCTGGGAAGAAAAATTATCTGATGTTCAAAAAAGATGAAAGTCAGACTCAGAGGAATTAAGCAACTTGTTAGGGACCACAGAGATGACAAGAAGCTGAGTTAAGATTTAAAACCAGGCACTCTAGGCACCAAAGCCAGTACACTGATGAACACCCTGTACTACAAGACTGTTTTCAGGGTAATTGCTTCTTCTAAGACAGGCAGCTTTTTCCTCCACCTCCCTCTCTTGCCTCACTGGGGATACCGGGGTTTGTTAGGATGCTGGACCTCAGGTGACCTGTTAGGCATTTGAGTGCTGTGCATTTGTCGGCATCTGGGTTAACTTGCTCTTTCTAGTAAAATCCTTTCTAGCAAAATTCATTCCTCTTGAAAAAATTCAATAAAGACTGAAAGGTGGGGGAGCAAGATTAGAAAGTTTGAAAAAGGAAAGTAGGTAACTAAGGAAGAACAGCCCCAGGAAGCCCGTGTTCCTCTCTCATTGGAGAGCATGGGAAAGGGCTGGATTGGCAGGAATAAAAAGGAAAATCCTTTTTTATTAAGCTCACTTGTATAGTATTATCTCTTCAGAGGTGTTTATGAAGACATTCACACACAGTAAAACTTGCCTCCCTAGACCCACTTATATTGAATTTCTGTAGCTCTCCATCAAATTTTAAAATCCCTGCCTATTACTCCATCTCTACATAAATCATACCCCATGTCCATCAGACTCCAGCTTCGACACAGTTCTCTTTAGCTCCTGGTAGTTTGTTATAGAACTGTGTATCACACTGAGGAGGCACCTATATCCTGGGATTCCAAATCACCCAGGGATGCATGGAAATTGCCTTTTTTCATTTTTTTTGTGGGGAGAAAATGAACCAGGATCCAGAGGAAGAAATGAAAAGGCCACTTGCAGTTTTACTACTACAGATCCTCAATTATTCAGCTGCCAATGACCCATCCTCCGACTTAAACATCATCTCGATCCTGCTATATCCCTGCAGAGCCTGTATTAGACTTCTGTGTTGTTGATCAGTGCACACCCCTCAGGGAAGGGGAGCCAGCTAATGTAACAAGATCGTTGACCTAGTGAGTGAGGGAGTCGTGTATGGTGGCTGAAAGAAGCCCCCTCTGTGGATTCCAGGAGCTGAGAGCTGAGGACAGCCCTGGCTTTCATAAGCTGGGACTAAATCAGATTTTATTTTGAAGGGTTTTGATGGCAGGCTTCTAGTCTTCAAAATTTTACAAATTAAAAAAATGCTAGAATATTCATCCCCCAGACCTACCATCCTCCTGTGCTCATTGATTCATTCATCATTCACTGATTCAGAAAGCCAATCTTTCAGTGATTTAGTCAACATAAAACAGTTAAACATCACTGATGTGCCAATGGAATGGAGGTGTTGGATATAATGGCAGAAAAGATAGGCACGGTTCTCAACCTCACGTACTTATATTCCAGTGAAGAATGCATCTAAGAGAAGAACTTGATGTAAACTCATGAAGTTCAGCATATGCATGTAATACCAGAAAGTCATAGGTAAGGCCAACATGAGAAAAACTTTCAAAGCTTTTAAGTTATAACGATGCATTTCCCTTCTTTGGATAGACTACAAGTCCCACATGAGTGAGACAGCACACTGGCCGATGGATTTGTTATTTCCACCAAATGTGTCCATCCTAACAAGCTCGTTCATTTACTGGCATAGAGGTATATCAGTGTCTGAATACTGCACTGGCACAGATCATTGATACCACATATCGAGCCACCAGAGAGAAGAGCTGACCCTGTGGGGAGAGATGAGTAAGTCATTAAAAATCAAGAACCTGTGTTTCCATTACTGGAAAAGCTTCTAGAAGTTCTGTTCTCCCTCATTTTCTGAATATTCTGCTCTGTTGTAATCACTGTCTGTGGGAACAGGAACATATTCATCTGTGGTGAATCCCTTCAAGATAATAGCCATTCACACTCTGTGACCACTTTGCTCTCCAGAAACTTGTTTCCAGAGGAAGAATGAGTCTCTCCTTGGTCACACAACCTTACTTCTGCTTTCTTCCAATTTCCCCCCCCAACCGTGGTCGCTCCTGCTGTGCAGTCTCTTCTGGAGCAATCGGCCCTCATCCTGGGCTCTAGGATCGACAAAGAGCTTGCCCACTGCTTTCCTCCTCCACCGCTGCTCTGGACTGTGACCTTTTCTGCTCCTTTCCTTCTTTCTACCCACTGGGGAATCCCTTTTCATAAAGCTGAGGTTGCAAAGGACCCTGAAGCAGAGGAGCCCTCTGGCTCTCATGGTCGTGCCCACCAAGATGACAGGACGGCTACAGACTCCCAGGAGGGACACCCCCAATGCCCAACCGTGATGGAGTGGAGGATGCTCAAAGGAGAAAAGAGATCCGCCACAACATGAAAGCCCAACAGTGATGGAGTGGAAGATGCTCAAAGGAGAAAAGAGATTCGCCACAACACGGAAGCCCAACAGCGATGGAGTGGAAGATGCTCAAAGGAGAAAAGAGATGAGCCACAACACGGAAGCACCTCAGGAATGGATTCACTCAAAAAAGTGGTTGCTGAGCTCAGAAAACAAGGATTAGAGACATATACTTAGCCAGGTAGAATCAGGCGTTGCCCAGTTGAATAAATGTTGAGTGCAGAGGTCAAGAGCAACGTGATTAAGACAAAGGTATTTTCTGTCATAAGACAGGAGCCACTCTTAACGACTTCCAGAGAACTTGGGAGAACAGTATCCCTCTATAATTGTTACCGAATTGGTCAACCGGACACGAGCCAGAGTCCTAGCCCAGGCTGAGACCCCCTGTCCTGGCCAGGGAGGTTCTTTTCTCGATCGGATTCGCACAGCCAATAAGGAAACCGATGCTGAGACTGGAACAGCACAAACTTCAGTCAGTGGTCAAAGAATGGAGAAGTGGGAACCTAGTTCACAAATCAATTTCTCAACCCAAATTGGGCAGAGACACCAAATATATAGGAGGGTCCAGGTAAAAGGGAGGGAAGTGGAAAGAGTGGGAGGAATATTCATACTAGCACCTAGTATGTTCAAAGGAGTTTAGATATAACATCTACCTTACTTTTTAATTTTAATTTTATTCTCAAAATAAAAATATTCAGAAAACATAAAAATTTCCCATGTTATAGGGAAGGGAGATATATTTCAAAGAATTCAGTGGACTAGCGGATGTCAGAACTAAAATTTGAATTTATCTCATTGGGTTATAGATAAGAATAACAGGTAGTGCATACCAGACATGGTAGGAACTCCATAATTGACCACTATTATTACTGTAGATGTGCTCACTTAAGCTACTTTAATTTATTCTTCTGAAGTTATTATCTTATTCACCTTGCCTGGTTATTCCCTTCTCTTTCTTTCCAGGCCCAACTTCAAGGCATCTCCAGCTATAAGAACTTATATTAATAAAACTGTTATATTAAATAACTGTTATATTAATATAATTAATAATAAAACTGTTATATTAATATAATTAATAATAAAAACTTATATTAAATATAGCGTGGACATCTCCACGTGGAGTGTGTGGCCCTGAACAGTGAGAAGGATGTGGGCTGTGAGATCAGGCATTTCTCAGTGAGCATCCTGACTCCATACACCAGCTGTCTGGTCTTAGGAGAAGGCTTGGACTTCTCTGGGCCACAGCAAACATAAAACAGGAAATCATACCTGTCCCAAAATATTTTTGAGAGTTTTAAATCCCAAGGTACTTACCCAAAATTTGGTGGATAGTGGGCAGTTAATGTGTGTTACTTCTACTCTCAGCCTCACCTCAACTTGGATTTCATGAACACAGACAAAAAAAGCAGTGCAGGAGCCATTGGAGCCCTTGGTGATTGTGACCTATTATTCCCAGTTCTCCTTCTGGGCACATGGTTCTTCTCTGTCTTTGGAAGTTTGCTTTGGCCATGTGGCTGGTGATGACCTGTCAGTTCTATCAACTTCAAAATGAAGCGCTACACCATTTTCACCACATCCCCTTTCCTCACAGTGTGTATCCCATTGGAGGCTCTGACAGTGAATGCTTGAATAACCACAGTGGGCAGGATCCCTAGATGAGCTGGGCTGACATGAGGTATGAGCTAGAATAAGGCTTTTGTTGTGATAAGCCACTGAGATTTTATTCAACCACAGTGTAACTTAAATATCCTGACTGATACAGGCAAAGTCTACCTTGAGCTTCCCTTCCATTTTATTTTTCACCCAAGAGGCTGATTTTAACGATCTTTTTTCTGTTTTCTGAGAGGTCCAGAGGAGCTTGGAAGCAATCTGATCATGTAAGTGAATGATTTATGACTCCCATTTGTCCCTAAGCAAGGATTTGCCCTGTACCATTCATCTCTCAAGATATAATTGGACTTAAAATTAAAACTGCATTACCTTCCAGTTCATTGAGAGGAAACTGGTGGTTTTGACTTAAACAGCAGTTTCAAGCAAGGTATCTATTAGGAGGCTGTGAAAAATTATTCCATCCTGCTATCTTCAGAGCCAGCATGAGAAAAGAATTGTTTTTCAAACCATACCTGATTGAGCTTGAGGTCCTTAGGACCAACTTCAGCACTGGGGTTTCAGCTAGTTGGGTTCTGTGGCCCTCCCCACTTTAGCCCAAACTGCTTCTTATGAATCTATGTTTTTATTGTGTTTCATCTTGAGATTTCTTTGTGAAAATCTTTAATTGCTAACATGAAACACTTGCAAGAGGCATGAACAAAGAGGTTGGGGTCAAGGAATGTGCAAACAAACTGAGGTCAGAGCAGGCTTCAAAGGGCCCCCGCCAGATGAGGCGGTGGTGTAGACAGGGCTGGCTCCTCCTTGCCTGTGTTTCAAGCTCATCTTGGTTTGTCCGCTGAGTTCAGGAAGATGGTCAGAGTAGAATCCACTGAAAGTAGAACACCTGGCATCAGCTGCTTCAGAGTTTGAAAGCCAAGATGTGGACAGAAAGGCTTTTTACCTCTTAAGTACTCAAAGCGTAGCCTGTAGCTATGTCTTCTGGGTTCTCTCGAAGGCGATTACTGACATAGAGTTTAGAGTGGGGAAGAATAACACGTATGAAAAATAAAAAGGCAGGGGCTGGAAAGGGTGGGGATCCCTCAGAGTGAAATGCATGCCTGGCACTGCCTCTGTCAACCCAATGGGAGTCCAGGAGTCTCCTTGTCAGTGGAAATGGCTGGACCCTTAGACCAACACCACGCTTGGTCATTCACGGGGGAGGCGCTCTATGAAGACCATGACCCCAGCTCAACAGTCAAGGTGGTCCCCAAAGGAGCTCACACTGGCTCCTTCAGGGACCAGTGTGAGTCCCCGAAAATTAATTAGCTGAGTTAATTTTCCAATCAAGGGAGAGAGGGTCACTGAAGAAACAAGTTTCATCAGGTTTCTGCACTTGAAAGCAGCACGCTAGATATAGAAGCAAATGAGGGAGCAATAACGATTTCAGATGTGACGTTCTGACTGGTTAAGGGTAGAGGATTGTGAGGGATGGTCTTGGGACTGGCCATTGTTCTAAGTAACAAAAGCGCTGGCAAGCTTTACAAGGGAGTCCAAGAAGGACTGTGGGGCTAAGAGTTTTGTGAGACACTTTTAGATGTACATGCTTGGTCCTGACAATTTTTCTTTCAATGGTCTTGATGCAAACTCCTGTGAACACTTACGTGGCGTCAAGCCTAGTGCTGGGTACGAGTAGTGCCATAGGAACAGCTGAGCCCTTGCTCCCAGGAGCCTGGAGCTTGAGAGGTGATGGATAGAGGTAAGTGCAGACTACTCTGGGAGAGTGAGAAGGCATTGCAGAGCAGAGGTAAAGAGAACAGACTGTAAGCCACACTCTTGTCCCTGAAAGATGGCTCAGATTCTTTTTAGCTAAGTGACCATAGGCAGGTGACTTGACTTCTTTGTCAAAGCGTCCTCACTTGAAAAATAGGAATAAAAGCAAGCTGATTTCATAGGGCTTTTATGAATATTCAAGAAGCACATTTACATAAGTCACTTAGAATAGTCCCTGGCATAGGGTAAGCACTTAATACATAGTTGTTATGCTAACAAGTATCCATTCATTCGGTGGAACATAATTCAGCCACTCCAGATACCTCAGGAATATTACAGGTTAAGGGAATTCACAGATGTAATTCCAAGTGAAGCGTAGGACAAGTCTAGATTCAAAATTGCAAATATTAAGCATTCAGAAAGTGTTAACTATTATTACTACTTAAATCAGACTAGGGAGGTTGTCTCTGACAGATACAGAATAGGAGCTCCTTAAATGCCCATTTCCCTGACCATTTATACCTTGCATTTAAGTCTCCAGTGCCACCAAACCACTTTTTGTTCCCATCATATACCCTATGCTGCTTCTTCCTTCCATGCCTTTGCTCAAGATCTTCGGTCCCCCTCAGTGCTTCTCACGCTCCCTTGTCTGGAGGCAAATCCCCTTTGGCTATTAAGACCCAATGAGCACATCCTCCAGCAAAACTTTAGGTGGTCCTCTTTTGAGGATTTCCATAGCACTTGTAAACTTTAGCTTTCGTAACATTCACCGTGCAGTAGTGTAACAGGATCTCTGAGATTCTGTGTCCACCCATAGACTATAATCTCTCCAAGGGCAGAAATATAGTTTTGCCACTTTTGCAACCCTAGGGACTGGGACCCGACTGGTATTAAGTAGTTTCTCATCTATAAATTTTGAATAGATGTGTGACTCTTACTTCACAGCAGGCTGGCCTCTCACTCTTCCAAGCTTATTAATTCCATCTGTATCTTTTCCTCAGCTAATTTTTCAGCCTAGATTGCTATACTCTTTACCGTCTCCCCTTTTCATTTCAAAACGCAGCCCTTCTTTAGAAATTCAGTCCATAGTCCATCTCCCTATGAAGACAGGCTTGTGAGACAAGCAGATAGTAATTAAAATCTGGCGTGGTCTGTTCTTGCCAAGTAGCCTTAGACAAAGCTTCTCAACCTTCTCTCTCTTTCCTCAGTTTTCCTAAATGGGAAAAAATAAGAAAGAAAAGAAAGGAAAAAGTATATGTGTTCTTTTTCAGATTATTTTCCATTATATGTTATTACAAGACATTGAGTACAGATCCGTGTACTATATAGTAGGTCCTTGTTGTTTACCTGTTTTATACACAGTAGTGTGTATATGTTAATCCCAAACTCCTAATTTATCTCTCCCCTCAATGCCGGCTATCCCCTTTGGTAACCACAGGCTTGTTTTCTATGTCTGTGAGTCTATTTCTGTTTTGTAAATAAGTTCATTTGTATGTACACTTTGCTATGCACTTGAAACTAACACAACACTGTAAATTAACTATACTTCAATTAAAATTTTTTTAATTAAAAAAGGAAAAGAAAATTTTTAAAAAGGAAAAGGTATACCTATATCATGTAAGGAATACAAATATTTAAAAGTGTGAAAGTACCAGCAGTACAGTGTCCAGCACAGAGTAGGTATTCAGGCAACAATTGAAATCCACTGCTAAAATGATTAATCTACTACCGGTTTCCCATCTCAGTGGTACAGCACTATTCTTTCTCCTAATCTCTATGTGCACATTTCTCTGCATAGCTCACAATTACCTCAAATTTAACATGTCCAAAACTACCCTCATCATCATTATTCCAAACCAGCTTTTCCCAACTAGCTAATGCTGTAATCATTTTCCCTGCTGCTCAGACTTGACAACTAAGATTTCTTAACACCCTTCCTCTCTATTGGTCAGAGTCCTTGGTTGCAGATAACAGTGACATAACAGGGCCAGGAGTCCTGTGGGAATAGTCTGCCCCAGGGAGGAGGAGTATTTTATCACTGAGATCATTTAGAATTACTGGCACATGGTGATAATAGGAAGCAGACTAACTTTTTGTTAATCTTATTATTGAATTTTAAATTATCTGCAAATAATGTACCTCCCTCTTACCTATACCCGGTGCAGACTGTTCCCACCTCTCCACCCATGATAGGTATGCTGCTATTGAGGGATATTTGATGGTTCACAGAATGTCTGGAATGGCCATAGGGATATATCTAACCTGAGCTTCCAAGAACAATACCCACCATGATCTGATCTGTAAGGGGATTATTGTTGCCAGAACTCCAGCATAGAACTCCTCTGCTATAGTAAGAAAGTGAGCAATGTCACCCACCACATCTGATCCCAGAGACCCTCTGCTTCATGTCAGGTTTGCTGCGATGTCAGAAGAATCAATGCCCTATGCCCAGTCTACACCCTCATAGGGCTCACTTCCAAATCAAAGACTCATGGAGAAGATTAAGCTAGGACAATCTGAGCCTCAAGGCTGCAGCCGAGTAGCACATGAAGCAGAGGAATATAACACACACAGACACACATACACACACAAACACACACACAGAAGAAATTCTTTCTTTGCATGCCTGTGTGTAAACTGAAACTTGTACATATTGGAACTGTGTCCTCCTGTTGGCACAGTTCCCTGTCACTGCATGGAAAGGTGCAAATCAAGGATATGGCTCCCCTATGCATGAGTTTCCATTAACACAGTACCCTGCTGAAGTGAGAGCTGACTGTACGTATGCATACACTGGGAGGATTCACAAGACTGGCACTACTGAAACATGGGACAACAGTTCATAAGAGTTAAACCTCTACTAATGGTGAGTTCTACCAAATCCTCCCAACCACCTTCTTCCAGTTATTTGTCACATTCTGTCAATTCCACCGCCAGCACACCCCTTCCTTTCTGTCCTTACCCTGACGCCTCAGGTCAAGCCCTCATGACCATCTTGCTGACCGCTGCTGGACCTGTCCGTCTTGTCTCCTTGGCTCCAGTCCCCGCATCCCTGCTTCCAGAGTAAATTCCCAAACATACGCCTGTGGTTATGTCCTACGCTCAGTGCAGTGACTACATATCCTAACCACCATTACTTCTCCCTAACTACCTCACTATACTATTTCTCAAAGGTATTGATTGGCCAGATTTAGGTCATATGCAATCCTACCTCCTAAACCAGTCATAGGTGTAGTGACTGATATTATTGAGAGGTGGTTAGCTCTCATTAGACATGTGGGGAGAATACAAAGAAACACTTCCTAAATGAAGAGGGAATCATTCCTGAAAGAAAAGAAGGTTCCTGAGCCAAAACCCGGGAAGTATCCATTATAAGTTCCATACAGTGAATGTATTCGACAAGGCCCTAAACTCTTCTTCCATCTCAATTCCTCCCATTCTCCTTCCTGCACCCCGTTGTATGGTTTTCTTACACTTTTAAGCCTCTGGTCCTGACCCAGGACATAGTCCTTCTGCTTCCCTGAATGCCATCCTCACACCTTTCTGCCTGTGAGATCCCTGTCCTCTATCTTCTTCAATAACCACATTTAACTGGCCCTTCACTGTTGTCTCCTGTAGCTTCATGGGTGGACTAAGCAAGGTTGGTACCATGTTCCTTTTGCATAACACACACCTAATCCCAAGGCACTGTAGTTGTCTGTTTCTCCCACTGGACTGTGTCTCCCACTCAGAATTACTCATCCCTGTACCTCCAACCATGTGACCTCATTAGATGGTTAAATAAAGGGGTGAAAAAAGGAATCAAATAGTATAGCAGCTGCTCAATAAAGTCCACTTGAATCATGGCTTATTCTTTATATATCAGGGATGCTGAAAAGATAGCTATTATGCATATACTAAATTCTGTCCAACTGTGCAAACTTTAAATAAGTTAGTTTTATTGAATCTTCTCTGTAATCAGCAATTTATAGATGTAAAAAAATGAAGCTCAGTGAAGCTAAGAAAGTTGCCCATGGAGTTATCACTGTAAGTCATGGATATACAGTTGAATCCGGGTCTAGACTCCAAAATGTGATTTCTTTCCATAATACTGCATTTTACATTAGAATAACCATGTCTCCTTTAAAGAAAAGTGAAATTTAAGAACTGAAAATCTATCACAAACACTTTAAGCATACCCAACAGACATAAAATACAACCATCTACTTTAGCAATTGCATTGATTAACCAATTGATAATCAAGAAACCATACAGCAAACCCATTAACTTGGACATGAAAGCACAAAGGAGAGCCTGGTGTTTCCAGAAATGTTGCTATTGATTAAGTTATTGTCAGCCTGGACTTAGAAATGTGTGAATGGTATGTGTGAGTATGGAATCACCATGTTCCAAATGGTAATTTTATCAGACCACTCAAAACCCTGGGGTGCGATTGTGACACTGATATCCCTCAGCTGCAGGGTTCTTTTGTATCTAAAGAATCGTTTGGCTCCCAGGGTCCATTCTTCTTGTTTTCACTTATCCAGGAGTCTGTCTTCTTGTAGTTTCAAATAGCCTCTAATCTCTTTTACTGTTTCTTGCATTGTGTGTCTTCAGTAGAAAAATGCACCCCGCAAGGAATAAGCTGCTAAATGAACCTGCTGTTAATAATACAAAGTCTGGGATGGGCACTGTTTTACGTCGTTATTTATTTATTTATTGCTAAGATACTACAAGAACTTGCTGTGCTGTGAGAAGTGAGAGTCCAGGTGTAAAAATAAGGGAGTCTACTTGTAAAATTGCTGGGATAGAAACTTTTCAAACCTTAATAGGCATGAAAGCATAACTACAAGAATTCAGGGGAAAAGTCCATGAATAACTGAAACAAATAACATCTGGTTGCAGTATTTTCCACTGTTTAACAGAAAATCTTACCAAGCTTCTTCAATCAATAAGACTTAAGATGCACACAAAGGAGGAACATTCCATGCTCAGAGATGAGGATGTAAAGGCAGTCCAAAGCCATCCTTCCCCACTTGGGTGATGCTATGAGATGATTATGAGAATCAGTAAATGAGGGGAGGTCATCTGATGGATTTAGGCACGGGGCAACCTGGACGTGTGTGTGTGTGTGTGTGTGTGTGTGTGTGTGTGTGTGCTGACAACAGGTGCAGAAAGGACTTCAGCTGATTGAGACTGGAGGCTGGGACATCACACAAGAAGAGGTATTGGCCAGGGTTAGTTGAAAACAACATAAACTGTCTGGCAAATTTGAGAAGGAAAGGTACTTATTAAAGGAAATTATGGGACTTCCCTGGTGGCACAGTGGTTAAGAATCCGCCTGCCAATGCAGGGGACACAGGTTCAAACCCTGGTCCGGGAAGATCCCACATGCCACCGAGCAACTAAGCCCATGCACCACAACTACTGAGCCAGCGTGCTGCAACTACTGAAGCCCGTGCTCTAGGGCCCATGCCCTGCAACCAGAGAAACTACCACAATGAGAAGCCCACACATTGCAACGAAGAGTAGCCCCCCACTCACTGCAACTAGAGAAAGCCTGCGTGCAGCAATGAAGACCCAAGGCAGCCAAAAAATTTTAAAAATAAAAAATAAAGTAAATAAATAAATAAAGGAAACTAAAGTATCTAACGTATTTCTGGAAGGTTCAGAGACTTAGACTTGAGGCTCTGCCGTCAGAAACAAAGATTTCCTTAGATACCCTCAGGCTCTCATCCTGATTTACCCACCACTGTCCCAGTTTTAAAGCTGAGAGTCTCCTGTCCTGGGATACCCTTCTATCCCAGGCAAACTGGTAGAGTTGGTCACCCTACTCTCAGGGCAGAACTGGGCCTGTGAAGATACCATTGCTGAGATCAATGGAGACAGAAATTATATTTTGCACATCTCTGACGCTGGGCATAAAATCTGCTACTAAAACCTGGATAGTCATCCTTCTAGGACACGGTTGATTCCACTGCCACTAAGTCATCACCACAGTTAGTTAGTGTTGAAGGGTCCCTGATTTCTGGTGTTCCTAGCTCCTGATCATCTAATAGGTGCATCTAATTAGTAGATCCTGGGATTGGCTTATTGGAGCTTTCAGCTTAAGACTAAGAGGACTCTCTAAACACAAAGGAGGATCAAATGTTGCATTTCCCTAAAACAGTGACAGCTTTCAACTCAACTCTGGTAACTCTTGCATTGGGCTCAGAGGAAGATGGCAGAAAGCTGAACCAAGGCTTGGAAAAGATGTAGACTGAGAAAGGCTTGGAAAAGATGTAAACTGAGAAACATTTAGAAAGAAATTTGTAAGCTCGACTGAATATATATATCCAAGGACAAAGAATCATTTGTTACCCCAAGATCTCTAGATTAGGTAACTTGAGGAATTTTATTGCAACCTACTAAAATCAAGACTTTAGGAGAAACAGAGTATATATATATAGAGGGAGGTAATGAAGCTATTTCCATTGAATTTGAGGTGCCTCTGGGGCATTCAGGTCGAAAGACCCATTTGGCTGAAGCTGGCAGAAGTGCTAAATGAGCCAGTTCATAGGAGGGAAAACTACTAAAGGACAGTGTGTAATGTGGCCAAGGTAATAAAGGCGGAAACAGTATTTACACCTAAATCTGATTCCAAGTCCTTGATTTTTCCAGTACTTCATACTGCTAGGATGACTTTTGTACATACGTGTTCCATGGCACAAATGTGCCTTTTCTGATTTCAGAAGAGGAGAGGGATATATAACAAATATTTAATAATTGTCTTGGAAGTGACACTATGTGGTAACCATCTAGATGAATTTAAAGTGAAGTATTTTACAGATGATGAAAGTGTGTTTCTGAGAGATTTATTTGCTTGACATTATCTAGCTGGTAAACTGAATTAGATGAGCTTTCCTTTCACTTTTTGTTAAGTGTGAAGAGCTTATGGCTTATAGCGGTGGTTCCGGAAGTGTGGCCCCAGGACCAGCAGCATTAGCATTGCTCAGAATCTTCTTAGAAATGCAGATTACCTGGCCCCATCCACATCCCACAGAATCAGAAACTCTGGGGTGAGGCCACAAAATCTATGTTTTAACAGCCCTCCAGGTGATTCTAATACATGCTCAAGTTTGAGAACCACTGGCTTATTATATCTTTCCAGATATAAGAAGGACAATTAAAACATAATTTTCTTCCACTTTTAAGTGAGATAAATAATTTAAATGAGATACCATTTAGAAAGTCCTTAGCAGCGAGCCAGGCATATATTAGATTCTTAATGACTCTAACTGAAATATGATGAACCTAATACTTCAAATAGCAGAAAAAAATTTCACCAAAGACATTTTAATATTTTTACACTAAAAAAAGCTTTAGTTTGAGCTTACAATGAATTTGTATATTTTATGTATTTTTATTCTTCATTTGTTTTTTTTTATAAAACTTGCAAGATGAAGTTTATGACTTCAACTAATTTAGAAATGTTGCATACCTAAAACTATTTGTTTTTAAGATTCCTATCATGTCTGCTAACAACAAGAGTTAGGAAATTGAAACCTGGGCATCTGAAGGTGACTTTAGGAAATTCGCTTTATTTATTCCTGTCCTTGTTCATGTTCCGATCCCAGCGCACGATCATTTCTCTTCATACTAGAAGTGTAGCACTCTGAGTAGCACATTTCTGGTCAATGCAGAGAGTCTTAAAAAAGGCTTAATGGTCATCGTTGGCTGGTAATCCAGAGGGGATGCATGAATTGGATAGACGAAAGCACCAAACACTTCCTTGGCTCCACTCCAGACTTGAGATTCCAGTTTTCAGTGAAGCATGTGGTATAACGGTAGGGACATTACTCAGAGTCCCACCTCCCACGTTCTGAGCTCAGCCCTGCTACTTTTTACGTGTGAAACCCTGGGGCAATAACTTGGTGTCTCCACTGCTCAGAGTGTTTCTTCATGAAATAAAGTACTTAGGCAGTAAGATGGCAAAGCTTCCTGCCAGCACTGGTGTGAGCCTAAAAAAGAAAGATTTACCAAATAACAAAGAAATATGAGATGAGGAGAGAGAGAGAATCTATTCACTACTGTGTCACACTTTACAGAAGAGTATAAATTGTTCCCCTGGAGATGCAGATGTTATTCATTACACTGTAGATAAATTCAGAAATTTAGTTTACCCTGATTTAGCATTATGCTTAACTGTTTTGAAGACTAATGCAATACAGTCATCCCTGAATGCTGCTTTGTAGTTATATTTAAAAATAAATGCTGTACTGATGTGTTAATGAGGTTTCTCTACAGGAAGAACTTCTAGGTTTGTAGCCTGAAGATTCAGAAATGAAGGTATAGGCACACTAGGGGATCTAATTATAAGAGCTACATTTTTTTTCCCCTAGCACATAGTTTGGGCCAGCCAAGTGCTACAACCCAGAATGATAATGTATTGTTCCTAGTCCTCAGAAAAACAGTAGAGGAGAATTTAACACCCCATATTGCAAATTAAGACAGCTGTCTCAAAGCAGAGACATGAGTTGCTCTGTGTGCCCTGGGAAGTAAAAGATAGAGTTGGTATCCAAAAATCATTTCCACTTGACTCTTTGCCCCAGAAAAATAAACAAACAAGGAGACTTAATTGAGCATGTACTATCTGCTCTACACCAAGTCTTTGATATTTATTTACCTCATTAGCTGCAACACCTCTCAGTAGCCCTTATTGTTAGCCCAGTTCTACTGAGTAGGAAACAATTTGCTGTAGGTCACGGAAGTTGATCTGAGAGACTTGGCTCTAAACCTAAGTGTTGGAGTCCTGAGCCCATGCTCCAAATGCAGTGCAGATGAAATATAGAAAATAAAGATAGAGCACTGTTAAAATTACAATGAAAATCAATCTACGCTCATCTAGCTAAGCATGGATAAAAATGGTTTTGTAAATTTCTTCTCACATATCATGACATTTTGCAATGTTAAGTAATAATAAAGCCTGGGAAAATATCTCATTATATCAGAGAAAAAATTTCTCAGAAGTGCTCTTAGGATCAACTGCTTGTCTTTTAGAAGGTATCAGGTATTCTCTCTTCTTAGGGATGAAGATTATGTTTCAAATAATAAATGCATTTGAAGAGAGACATCTTGCCTCTATGCTCTTGTTTCTTTTTTGTGATCATATCTGTTGGGGAAACACTGAACAACCATTCCACATTGTTTTGAGCAATGGTAAAATACCATGAGGGAAAACTAAAAAAGGCTGATCTTTTTTTTCTTTTAAATGGTAATAAATAAATTATATAAAATTTGGAAATCATATAAAGGTATATCTTTTGAAGTTATTATTGTGCTTATTGATATAATCCAGCTTTGAGCCTAAAAACTGGGGGCCAGTTCCTTCTGCACTTAGATGAGAAAAATGGCTAGATCAGGCTATTCCCAGCTCACAAAACTAGTTAGCAGTTAGACTGAGAAAGGAATACATACCTCCTCTAAGTGTGAGCTGCTTATTCTGTTAGACTTGATCATACCATAAATTAGATTGTTATACTGCAGTGCAGTGTAAAAAACTATGGTTCAAATTCCAGCTTCACTTATGTACCAGCTGAGCATTTTACATAGGATATTTAACTTCTATTAAACTGTTAGTTTATCTTTAAGATGTATGAATAATATGTACCTCGTAAAGTTTTTGTGATGATTAAATAGATTATGTATGCAATATTTCTAGCACAATAAAAGAACTCCAAAACTTAATTCCCTGTTCTTCTTCCCATTTTTTCCTCTAAATCACAAATAGTTACAAAGAATAGTGTGTAACCTAAATAGTACTCTGTGTCAACCATGGGTTTGTTGAGCACAGGCAGGTAGCATACCTGTTGTTTGTAAATAGGGATGTCTCCTTGTATTTCAGAAACTTGTAGTAAACCTGTCTTGACATATAAACTCTCCTGGAGGTGTATTTATTTCACAGAAGCTAACCCCTGGTCTGCACAGTTGAATTGCAAAAGTAGCTCAGAACCGTTTGATATGCTAAGCATTGACGACAAGAGCTGATAAGGTTAAGAAAATGATTTGAAAAGAAGTTGGGTAATCTCCACTGAAAATAAGAGTAAACCTCAGGGTTCTATACTCCTCAGAAAGATTATATTTATAAAATCCATGAATAAAAAGTTCAATAGAGAAGAAGCAAGGCAGTAGTGAGTAGTAAAAGACTATGGGCTCTGGTGACATAGGACTAGAATGTGAGTTCCAGATATGTCACTTGTACAAAGTGTGGAACTACATGTGAGTGTATCAGTTAGCTATTGCTGCATAACAAAACACTTCAGAACTTAGTGCTTAAAATGACAGCTATTTTTTATTTCTCAGGAATCTGTAAGTTAGTATTGCAGTGCTACAGATCTAAGTTGAGCTTGGCAAACTTCACTCATCTATATTTGGGCAGCTGCAGATCAACCCAGCAACTTTTCTAATCCTGGTGTGGCTTTCTTAAAAGCCTGAGGTCTCAATGGGGCTCATCTCTCCTGAAAGCTAACTTGTACGTGTTCTAACAGTGAAGGCAGAGGAACAATGGAGAGAAAAGAAATTCACAAGGTCTGTTGAAGCTTGAGCTTGGAACTGAGAGAAACTGATGTTCCACATTCAAGTCAATCTGCATGAATAGGACTCAGACGAGTATTTTATTATTATCTCTTTCTTTTCCTCCTAGCTGTGAAGCACAAGTAAGTTTGAAGAAAATGTCTTTGCTGTTTGAATCATGTATTGATCATAATACTTTTCTATTAAAATGTTATAAGCCAAACAGAAAGTGGAATAAACAACAAAAAAAATCTTTATTAGCTTTCACAACTAAAAATTTCAGGGATAAATACAACTTTTGTCATGGCTGGATCCAAGTGCTCCAAAGATATAGTCTCCCTTTCTCTTTCTTCAACTATTTCCTCAGCTTTCCATTGTGGAAGTCACATTGTGAATGTAGGGTCTTTGTATGTGGTGGGGAAAGTGGCTGTCAGCAGTTTCCATAGTCCTTAGAACTTTATTAACTACAACAAAAGAGAGAGGAGAGAGACAAAGACACAGACAGACACACAGAGAGAAAGCTTCTCTAATTTTGAAACACAGACAAATTCTACTATGAATTCTCACTGGCACAACTTGTATCACATGCCCACCCAGGAGCCTGGATGAGTGCATTCAACAGATGTGGACTGAGAATGGAGGAAGTGTGCATTCCCAAAAGGAAATCAGAGTGTTATTACCAAAGGAAGAAAAAAAAAGAGAGAGAGAGACTGCACAGGCAAAAAATAGCAGATGTCTACAACAAATGATATATACTTTTTCTTTCTTTTTTTTTTTTTTTTTTGCAGTATGCGGGCCTCTCACTGTTGTGGCCTCTCCCGTTGCGGAGCACAGGCTCCGGACGCGCAGGCCCAGTGGCCATGGCTCACGGGCCCAGCCACTCCAGGGCATGTGGGATCTTCCTGGACCGGGGCACGGACCTGCGTCCCCTGCATTGGCAGGCAGATTCTTAACCACTGTGCCAACAGGGAAGCCCCAAATGATATATTCTGTACCTGCTTTTCCACAGCATGCTGTTATATCCCTTTTCATGCTCTTGTAATCATGTTTTTTATTCTGACTTATACTGTGTTCTACTATTTTCTTGAGCACAAGGAAAATGAATTACATCTTGTCATATCAGTATCCTTAGCACTGTGTGTGACTTTTAAGTAGGCCATTGTTATATCTACTTCTAAAGAGATTTTGTTAGTAGTTTCAATCTCTGGTTCAGAAGCGACATATGCATGATTCCTCTTTTTTCCAAAGGTGATTTTTATCACCTTTGGATCCAGCTCTGTATTTCCATTTGTTCTGTAACCCTATAGAATTGGGTGAACCAGAGGCCTCCTTTTGTCTTGACCAGAGTAGTGTTAAGGAGCCCAGTCCTTGGATATATTCCACTAGATTTACATCTGAACCTTGAATAGACAGATTCAGAATTCTAGCTGCTTGAGGTGGTAGCCAATAAAAGAAGACAAAAATTTTAAAGCCTAGAGCAATCTGGTCTATGCACCCTACTTCCATTTTGTGTATACTTTGGTCCAGTATTCTAATTTTGGATTATCTTTAAAACAGGGGTTAGATCACCTGACCAGAAAAAATCTACATAACTGGTGTCACAGTGGAATGAAGAAAGCAAAGCACACAGACATTCAGCAGACCAGACGTTACAAAAGAGTAGACTATAGGAAGAAAAGAACTATTAATATTTTCACTCCTTCATGAAAGTTTCAGATGCTCTGTATGGCATAACTTTGTGGTCTTCATCCAAATCAGAGTCCATCTCCTTGTCTTCTCCCATCCAAGGTCCCATTTGAACTCTTGCCCCTGTCACCACCATGATGACCAACTCTGCAAAGAGTTGTCATCAGTGACTCAGTCATCAGGAGACTACCAAGTATAAGTGGAACTTATCCCAGCTGATAAGCCAGTCTAGGACTGGCTGTTGGCAGACCCTAACATGGAACCAGTGGGCAAAAGAGAAATACAGTTTGCAGAGTCTGGTCCTCAACATCACAAGCAGGGCAAAGCAGAGTGGTTTAGGAGCTGAGAGACAACAAATGAATTATCTGCAGAGTCCACCCTTTGGGATACTCAGCATTCATGAATACCCCTCTGCACAGCTTTGGACTTCCATACTAAAGCAAAACAACTATGCTTCTACCATATGAGAGGCTGCTAGCCTCTGTACAAGTGTCCAAGCTCTCATATTCTCCCCCCAAGTGAGGAGACACAGTCTTGACAGTCATTGTGTTAACTGTTAATTGCTATATTATTTACTACTACAATTAATCACAGTCCCATTAAATATTCTGGTACTAAATAATACTATGAAATTTAATCTACAACAAACTTGTGTAAAATTATAAGGGGAAGAAGGGAAGAAAAAGATTAATATGTAGGGATAATTATATACACAAAAAAAGAAAAAGAAAACATGCAAACCGCATACAGTTCTTGTTTCTACAAGTTCTCTGAGGTCATAGTTGATATCTATGGTTTCCTTCTTTCCACTATCCATTCCATGTTTCCACTACCCTCAGCCACAAACTCATCTGATTAAAATTCTTCACTGGGGGAATGATCTAAACCTTTATTTCTGAAGGGTTTGAATATTTTATGGTCATCTTATTTTGGTCATAGCAGTTTTCCATTAACTTCTACTATTGGCAAAGGAAATATTAATCATCTCAGAATATCCTCTGGTTTCCTTACATAGCTCTCTTTGTCTCTAAGTGTAGCAACTACCCAGTTTCCCCTTAATAATGTGGATCAATCACTCTAGTCAGTGTAATAACTCCCCTCCCTACTTATTAATTTAATTTTTTCTTTGCCTTTTGGTTCAATGACGTAAGGATCCCTACATGGTCAGAGATCAGTCTCAACTTTCCTTTCACTGGGATCATTGTTATGTGTCCTAATAGAAGCATTTCCCTCTTTCGAGCTAAGGCCTCCAAACCAGCAGAGCTCAAAGCTGCCGGTATGGGAAACAAAAATTCTGTGAGTAGGTTATTAGGTATAATAATGAGAGGAGCCAGGCTTCCCTGGTGGTGCAGTGGTTGAGAGTCCGCCTGCCGATGCAGGGGACATGGGTCCGTGCCCTGGTCCGGGAAGATCCCACATGCCGTGGAGTGACTGGGCCCGTGAGCCATGGCTGCTGAGCCTGCGCGTCTGGAGCCTGTGCTCTGCAACGGGAGAGGCCACATCAGTGAGAGGCCCGCGTACTGGAAAAAATAAAAAATAAACTAATGAGAGGAGCCACTTCAGTACATCCCTTTTCTAATCCCATCTGTTTTAGCTCTAAGGAAGAAGGCACCTTATAATATTGATTGAAATTGTTTGAAAGCATATAAAGTGCTCTGGAATATAGAACTCAGTTCTTTTGGAACGCTGTCTCCAAACTGACATCATAACTGAGTCCTCAGTAAGCCAACCCATCTCCCCATTACACTGGTATCAGTACTTCTGAATGATGGGATATGTAGTAAAACCACTTAATTCCGTAGACACAAACACTGCTGTACTTCCTTCACTGTGAAGTGATTTTCTTGATTAGAAGTAATGCTATGTGAACTATTATGACCATGAATGAGGCATTCTTTGAGTCCACAGATGGTAGTGCTGGAAGAGGCATTATGACCGGGACAGACAATTCTATATCCAGAATACATGTCTATTCCAGAAAAGAAAAACTTCCCCCCCTCCATGATGAACAGGGTGCAATGTAGTCAAGCAGGTTATACTTACCAACTGCTTTAGATTAATGCAGATTCGTATTTATGGCCATCTTTCAGTTTAGACAAAGTAGATCATCTAACTTGCTACTTGAAATTCTGTCCACTGTGGGGATTTTCTTTGGACAGTATGTTTCATGGACACCCCTGAGTAGGGTGACTATGCAGAAATGTCATAAAAATTTTTTTTATCCTTATATGGACTTTCTAGAGCTTGTGTACAGGTGATAAGACTCAGGAAAGCAGTAAGCTGTGATTAGCAAAGTAGAGGGGTAAATGGTAGAGTCAAGAGTTGAATCAGGACTGATCAGATTCCAATGCTTATGATATTTCACCTATACTGAACACTCTCATGAGTGGAAAAGAGTCACAGGCTATTACAAGTGTTTAGTACTAATATTATTACCATGCTCAACACAAGAGCAAATGTATTTCCAGGAATTTTAGGCATGTTGCAGAAAGGGAAAATTACAGGTTTACTTGCTGCTGCTTCTCCCATCTTCTTCATGGGACATCACCTCTACAAATGGGTAAAGCCTTTCTTTGTATACAGCTCATCAGAAGTTGACAAGTTAGTCAGCAAAGCTCACACACTGAAGAGGCATCACTTACACAAGAATAAGTCATGGTTCATGATTAAGCAAATCTAATTACGTGGCTCACTAATTGATACCCAGAAGCTATCACCATTTGACCTCTAGTAAAAGGGCTCAATACATTCAACCTCCTCTGGAGACAAATGAATAGAAATTCATAATTCAATTATAATACTTAGTGAATTCAAGGGTTAGTCAAATCATTCATTTGTATGTTGGGTTTCAGGAAGAGCTTAACTTAGAATTTATTGTTTTCTTGTCTTTTGTTGAAAGCTGTCTGGATTGCAACATCTTAGGTGCAAGCTTCAAGAAATGATAACATAAAATATGGTTGGTCACTACTACTGTGGAATCTATTCCTTACTATTTTCCTTCCTCCCTTTATTTTTTCCTTCCTCTCTCCCTCCCTCCCTCCTTCCCTCCCTTCTTTCCTTTTTTCCTTCCTGTCTTCTTGTTTAATTTTCAAAATTCTGCAACCCAGATTCTGTGCTAACAGAACAAGTCTAGATTAATTCATCAAAGTAAGAAGTGACTGGAATCTATAATCATCCAATCTTATGAAATAAAAAGGTAAATTACAAATCACCAAAATATATCACAGATACTGGATTATTTAATATGTGAAAACCCTCCTACCAATAAATTAGGAATCATAGATATATAATAGGAAAATGAGTAAAGAGTATGAATATTCCATTCCAGAAAGAGTAAATGGAAATAACCAGTGTTAATATGGGAAACATATTATTTTAAGTCCTCATCAAAGAAATGCAAATTAAAGCATAAGTAAGACCATACTGATGTCAAAGTGCTAATTCACTTAAAGCTTCTAACAAATTATTTTCTAGAAATATTGTATCATTTATAAGGGCATTGATAATATACACCAATTCCTATGCCCCGCAGAAAGTTAAATATGTGTCTGCATGTAAAGATATTGTATTTTTATCAATTTTGAAGTACAAAAATGTAGGTTACAAATGAGACTACAGAATACAATAGCATTTTGTGAATTAAAACAAAAATCCAAAAATTCAGATATATAGGCTAAAAAAGCTAAAAAAAGCTAATAGTTATTTTTTTCTGAATGATAGGATTATAGGTCACATTTAAATTATTCTATTTATTTATTTCAATTTACTACAATATTTTAAATGGTTGTTACTTTGGGGACAAGAAAATTTATCTATTTTATTAGAGTATTCAAAGAAAAATGTCAATGGTAATATTGACAAACATCTCTGGAATTTTATCCATCCTTCTCCCATCATAGTATCTCACCTGAATCTCTCACTTTCCTCTTCCTTGACTCTCCAGTTTCCATTTGTCCCTGTACAAAGCCTTTGATCTTTTTCCCACAGATGCTTCCAGATTGTTAAAAGTATAATTTCAATATAACAATCACCCTATGAAAAATCCTGGTAATTCCTATTCTCCCTTCCTTCTCCCCTGTGATCCAGTAAAATTGACTTGGTCTCTCTACCAAACAGGGAAGCATCAAACTAAACAACCAGAAGAAACCTATAGTACTCAGTGCCAAGGAGGAAAATATATATATTTAATTTACTTTTCTGACTCTGGAGATATTGTGCCCTGGTTCTGAGAGCAGAACTTGCATTAAAGAGTAAAAGGTAACTAAGGTTTGGATCCAGTATAAACATTTTCGTCCATAAATCAGTTTCATTAAACTGGAATAAACTGCCTCAAGGCATTCATATTCAATACATAATGGAATATAGATATATTACATGCCTACTTTACTGGGCATTTAGTCTGTAGTCTTATATTTATTCTTTACAACCATCTGATGGATTAGGCACTATCTCCCATGATAGCCCAAGTCAGTGGCGCTCAGAATTGAGAAGGGATTCATTTAGGGTCACCAAGTAAGTGGCATATTTAGAATTTTATGGGGTCGTGAGACCCTGCTTCTTTCCCTTACCCCGCAAGTAATTACAAAATACAGTTAGATATCAGCACAATAAAAGTGAAGATTATATAACACAGAAAAGAACAGTGTAACCCCAAACAGAATAAAAATAAGGAAGAAAAAAAAAAGCAAAAGCAATGAGAGTAGGAATGACAGGATGGCTTCACAGAAGAGAGGAGATGGGTGTCTCTTCAGTTCCCCACCCCAGATGAGACTAGTAGGGCTGCCATAAGAAGAATACATACCGGGTGGCTTTAACAACAGAAGTTTATTTTCTCACAGTTTGGGAGGCTAGAAGTCTAAGCTCAAGGTGTCAGTAGGGTTGGTTTCTTCTAAGGCCTCTCTCCTTGGCTTATAAATGCCCATCTTCTCACTGTGCCTTCACATGGTCTTCGTTCTATGTATGTCTGTGTCTAAATATCCTCTTATAAGACACCAGTTATATTTCATTAGGGTCCAGTCTAATGACCGTATTTTAACTTAATTACCCCCTTAAAGAACTTATCTCCACATACAATCACATTCTGAGGTAGTGGGTGTTAAGGATTCAATATATGAATTTGAGGGGGACACAGTTCAGCCAATAACGTTCTCCTTCTGTGTGGAAAAGGGCATACTACCGCATATATTTCTCTTTTCTAAAGAAATTTTCTAAGACTTCATCCCCAGTAGCCGATAGTAAGTCAATCCCTCACCGGAATAAACATTAAATTGTGTGTTGTCTTTTGTATAGACCATTTCACTCTGTATAAACATTTTTTGTTTTCAATCTTTCTCATCAGAATTTCAATTCCTTAAGGATATATCCAGTGTGTTATCTTTATTACCTAGAATAGCGCAAGCACATACAGACAAACAGTTTGCAATGGATAGTTGTGGACTAAAGCAATAAGTAATAAATTAATTCATAGAATGCATAATTCAAGGAAAAACAAATGAAAGTATGTTGAAGGAGTCCCAAGGAGACAATAAACCCCTCTCTGATTTGACTTTCCCCATGTGGAGACAGGCCTCGAATGACACGGACATTGAAAGAATGGATATCAGAATAGAGGATAACCATTAATGGAAACTCAAAATTGAACCAATAGGCCCTGTGTGCTACACACAGCTCAAGGACAAAGATCATGTTTATTTTATTTAAAAATAAATATTCAGAATCTGGTGTCTGTCATGGAAAGTGATTTGTTGAATCAATAGACGAATGAGACAATGAATAAATTAACAAATGAAACGAAAGAAAAACCAGTGAAAGAGAGAAGGAACAATCAGAGGTAGGAAAAGGTAGCACCAAGTCACATCTACCTTCAATGATCTGCAAAAGGCATCTTTATTGTTCTAAGTTCTCCCAAATAATTCTGATATAAAGCAAAGTCTGAGAGGTCCTGACCAACCCAGATCTGTTTTGCAAGTGTTTACAAAGTGGATGGCTTAATTATCTGAAAGTTTCCCTTCCTCGTCCACGTTTTTTTTTTTTTTTTTGTATAGACCTGCTCTGGACTCCAGATTTCTGAAATGAGCACCTTGGAGGAGTTCCATGGCAATCTCCCTGGAGACAGAGTGGGGATTACTAATATACCTTTGGAAACAACGGCTCTCAGACACTGTAACTCACATTAATGTGCAATATCGAGACTGCTCACTCTGCAGACGGGAATGCAATGTACTCATTCTAGTTTATTATAAAAGCATTAAAATGTGCTCTGTTGATTAATCATGATGATACTTTCATCTGTTTGGGGGGTTTTGAGTTGTTTTTAGTGTAATTTAATCATACTCTTCTTGAACTTTACCTTCTACAAATGAGTTTGAGACATTTGGGGCTGGATCCAAGCAATGCACGTCTTTAGCATATGTTTTTGGCAAATTAGAGCCTCACTCAAAACTCCTTTCAGAATCACAAAACTTTAATCAATGTGCACGTACTCTGTGCTAGATAAGGGAGGGGAAATATGTAGACCTTGACAGTGTAATGTCTTACGTAAGCCTCAAAGCAATATTGTGAGGGGAAGGACATTTTTAATTCATCAATTTAAAAGATGGGAAAACTGAGCCTCAGGAAGGTTTATAGATCAGTTCAAGTCATTGAATACGTTTCTATCATCCTTCTTCTTTACTTTCTTGACCCTCAAGACAGCTCATTAGATGACTGGGGTCCATTGTTCATGAAAACTTGGGCTTTTTCCCTGTTTCTGTTTAGTGATGATTGTATAATAATTATCAAAGAAATAATAATTTTAAAGGAAAAAGCCAGAGAAAAGTTTAGTTGTGGGACTTAATTCTTCAGACATTTTCATTGAATTATAAAGATATTTGGAAACATGTAACAGTTCACATGTTCTCTAATATCTCATCTTATCCCCTCTGCCACCCACTCCCAGTTACCATGTAAATTTAGAAGTTAGATTTCAAGTACTTTTACATTTCATTTGTCCCTCAGGGCTTCTTGAGGTTGACAAGATGGATCAAACACTTCCTGTATGATTTAGTTGAAGACATGAGACTCAGTGAATATTAAGTGATTATTCATGGACACAGAGAGAGAGAGATTCAATTAATAGTGACTGCACCTTTTCAGATTTAATAATCAGAAAATATTATTTGAATGCCTACATATAACAGGCAACACTCTAATCTAGGGAGTGGCAAATGTTTTCTGTAAAGGGACAGATGGTAAATACACAGTCTCTGTCACAATCACTGTGCCATTGTAGTGTAAAAGCAGCCAGACAATTTGTAAAAGAATTAGTGTGGCTGCATAACAAACAAAAACAATCACACACACACACATACAAACAAGCTTACTCATGGACAGTGAAAATTTTTAATTTTGTATAATGTTCATGTACCACAAAGCATTCTTCTTTTAGGTTAGTTTACTAGCCTCTTAAAATATAAAAGCAAGTCTTAGCTCACAGGTCGTACAAAAATATGCGGTAGGCCATATTTGGCTTAGATCTCCACTCTAAGCCTTAGGGATTTAGCATAGAATAAATCAGAACAAAAATTCCTTGTGCTTTTGGAGCTTACTTTCTACTGGGAGTAGGTGAGCTAGGGAAGAAATAGTTTAAGCATAGAGAACGCTCAGCAAGGTAGGATGGGGCTAGAACCCAAGCAGAGAATGACGAGCATGTAGATACATCAATGAGTGTATTTTCAAGTGACCCGGTGGATGTGCTCATTTCCAGTGGGAATGCAGGATTGGAAGGCTGGTGGTGGAGTGAGATTCCTGAAGGATTTAAGAATAGGGCTAGCTAAATACAAGTTAATCTATTTACAAAACAAAAACAGACCCACAGACATAGAAAACGAACTTATGGTTCCCAAAGGGGAAAGGAAAGGCGAGGGGATACATTAGGGGTATGGAACTAAGAGATACACACCACTATATATAAAATAGATAAGCAACAAGGAGTTATACTATAACACAGGGAACAATATTCAATATCCTGTAATAACTTATAATGGAAAATAATCTGAAAAAATATATATAACTGAATCACTTTGCTGTACACCTGAAAATAACACAGTATTGTAAATCAACGAAACACAGGAAACAATATTCAATATCTTGTAATAACTTACAATGGAAAATAATCTGAAAATATATATATATAACTGAATCACTTTGCTGTACACCTGAAAATAACACAGTATTGTAAATCAATGATCCTTCAGTTAAAAAAAAAAAAGAAGGGTAGCTAAAATGCAGTTGTTAAGTTTCCCACATTCCCATGTGCTTGTTGTGCTTTACCGTACTGTAACCAACTTACTTATATTTTTTGTAAAAGTCAGCTATACGTAATGAGCTGTTATGAGTAGTGTTTTGTGGAATTGAAGATAAAGGGACTGCATTTCACACTTACGTCAACACAGCAACTGATAAATGGGAGGGGCCCCCTGAAGGGAGCTTCATGACAGAATTCAATAGCAGCTGAAAATTAGTGCCCGATGAATTCCCCCCATTCCCCACCAAAGCAAAAATTCCTGTAGATATTGGGAGGGCAGTGGAGATTCCCATGAAATGTGAGAGGAAGAGAGTTAATTTTATATGAATCTCCTAATAGCTGGGTTGCAGAGAAAATATTCTTTTATATAGAGATTTTTATATGCATGCTCTTGTTTGAGCCTTTCAAAATTCAGTGAGGTATCTGAAACAGATATCAGCTTTGCAGATTTTGGATAACTCTTTCACTGTTACTCTGGGACTCAAATATTATTATAATATCTTATATATTATATATAATATTATAATATTATATTCCACTGGAATAGAAGCTTCATGAAACAAGGTATTTTTGTTTTGTTTTGTATTGTTTGTTGTCTGTTTTGTTTGCTGCTGGATCTCCAGATCTCCAGTGCCTGACACCAAGAAAACACTTAATAAATATTATTGAATAAACAAAAGAATGTGTGAGCAAAACTACTCATTTATTTAAATAGACTGAGTGGGGACTCAAGTATAAAATACATTAACTGTTAATTTTTTTTTTTTTTTTTTTATGGCTGTGATGGCTCTTCGTTTCTGTGTGAGGGCTTCCTCTAGTTGCGGCAAGTGGGGGCCACTCTTCATCGCGGTGCGCGGGCCTCTCACTGTCGTGGCCTCTCTTGTTGCGGAGCACAGGCTCCAGACGCGCAGGCTCAGTAGTTGTGGCTCACGGGCCCAGTTGCTCCGTGGCATGTGGGATCCTCCCAGACCAGGGCTCAAACCCGTGTCCCCTGCACTGGCAGGCAGATTCTCAACCACTGTGCCACCAGGGAAGCCCTAACTGTTAATTTTTTAACTAAAATGAGGGAAATGTTCAGGTTTAATCATGAAATTCTCAGTACATGTCCATATTGAAGAACCTTCTTATTTCAAACTCTTACTACAACCATTGATATTGGGTAACAACAAAAATTCCTCAAATTTTTACATAATTGATCATTTAAAACACTGCCATTTTTTTTCTGATAGAGTTAAAAAAACATGTGGATATAATTATTTTAGGTATTCAACAAATATTTAACTCTAGCATCTATGTGACAGATGTGGAACTGGACCCTGGGGTCTCCTGGTAAGCATCAGGTCTCTGCTCTTAAAGACCTTCCAGCCCAGGGATGGGCTAGAAAGTATGAAACGTATTATGGAAAAAAAGTGTGATGAAGAGAAAGGACAGACATCTATAGGAAAGTATACTATACGGAGGATGGAGAATGGCTAGGGACAAATCTCTCTCAGGAAACTCATTTAAGCTAAGCCTTGAAAGTTCAATAAGAATTACCTAGTTAATTACTTAATTGTATCAGGAGTCAGAGAAAGCTCTTAACTTGGGACCCATGGAAATCTATGAATTCAATTCTGCCTCTCTGTTACCCTAAGTACTCCTTAGTTTAGTTGAGGTTCCCATGGATTGCTTGATTGCTAAACTAAACCTCACCTTGGCTGTCTCTGTGCCTTGATTTCCTCATCCTGTGAAATGGGAGTAACTGATTCTTATTTCTTTAATGAGGATTGTAAGAGTTAATATACACCAAGCATTTAGAACTGTATCAAGATTATTTTAAGCTCAATAGAAATTAGAAGTTGTTGCTGTTGTTATTTTTATTAATGAATATAAATCTTCTGCCATATTTCCCTTACATATTGATTGAATTTGCACTGAGAATGAAGAAACATATTTTCAAATGAGTGAGAAAAAGTCGGCAAATTAACTTATACTTATGATGCTCAGTTGGACCATTTCTCTTCTGCTGCTGTTGTCTGATTTCTGTATCTCGTGAGAAGAGTCAGAGCACGCAGTAGAGAAGGAGTGGAAAGAGGGCTTGTTTAGCTATTTCCACCAAATCTGAGTGCATCAGTTGTGGAGAGTCTCAGAGTGCCTCACGGTGGACGACAGCAGAACTGTCCATCCTCAGTGGGTTCGCAAAGTCACCTGCATATTGGGGGAGGATGGACAGTCATGGAGTGCAGCTACAGGTATATTGGAGAGGTGTTAGAACAAAAATTAAAAACGGAAATAACTCTAAAGTGATCTCAAGATCTGAGTCACCCATTTGCCATGTGTGACTCAAATGTAAAAAGCTCCAGAAGGAGTCAGGTGATGATCTTGGGGGAATAAATAGCTAGACAAAGAACAAAGAAGGGGTTGGAGAAATCATTTTAGGGGTATTTTATAGCACAAACCAAACCCCAGAATGCTAGCAAAAGATGGCAGGTCAGAGACCCCAAAATCACATGGAATTCCTGGAGTATGTGGTACAAAGAAAGGGAACAGACAGATGAGGCTCAAGAAGCAGACTGGGGTTAGATGATGAGGATCTCTGTATGTTGTGCTAAGGACCCTATTAGGTCAAACTATGATAACAGCCGATTGGGAATTCTATTGTCGGTTTTCTCTCAAAGTGACTCCATTCAAATGGACAGGAAGAGTTGAAGACAGTAGAATTGTAGTTTTGCCTGTGTCCTAGGAAATAGCTACAGGGGCAGCTAACAGAAATTGTATCATTGCCTAAACATCACAATGTGAAAACACAGATACACGCATGCACACACACACAAGCATACACACACATTCCCATCAGGCTGATTAACCGTAAAATGATATCTCTGACAATGGCCAAGAAACACAGGGAATTGGTTAATTAGAATACATTTCACAGGATGTTCAGGGTTTTAGGCTTCACATTTTCATCTTTCAAAGGTGTAATTATGTCAGATAATATACCCGGTGCCGGAATTTTTACATAAACACTGTGGTCTAGTTCAGAGTTATCTCTACTGTGTGGAGCAGCTGTTGGGAGAAAAATATAAGCTATTAAAAGCAGTTTGAATTAGATGTGTTCTACTTGCTTAAAATATACAATGCCTAGTCACTTACCAAGCAGAGGAGTGAGTTAGTATTTATTTATTATGCAAAATGTGTGCCTGGATAAGGTGTACAAATTAAGTGGCCTGTAGAAGAGTGTGTTACCAGTGCTGCAAGAAGCTTAATAGCAAGTCACTTTAAATATGCATTGCAATTCCAGATAAAGTCTTCATCCACAGGCCCACAAATGAGAAACAAATATTGAAGGCCTATGACCAGGGAATGAAGCAATAGGAATTTCCTCCCGTTTTTCACAATGGTCTTTCAATTTTACTTGGTGATCATAAACAAGATTGCCCTGCTTCCACGGAGTAGTCTTTAGAATATAATGTAAAGGATATTTTTAAACCTGTTCAGTTAAAGTTCAATCAGGGAAGTAGAAGCAGTGTATGTATTATGGAATAAGAACTTTATATCAGGAATTAGATCTTACACAATTGTAAGAGAAGCTGGGGAAGTAAAGTTCTCAAAAGAATCAGAAAGTAGTCTTAGCCGGTTCTTCTTGGGAGAATGAGCCACACTTTCTGGGAAGATGGGCACCTGCAGCTGCTGGAGTGCAACCATGAAGAAGAGCAGGTATAGAGTCGATGGGTGGTCCTTGATTTTCATGGCTCCTACCTCTGTGAATCCACAGCTAAGCATCTGGGGATGGGCCTGGGCTTGCTGCTGACCCACAGGGTGGAATTGAGGAAGGACTGCTGGATGTAGGCAGGGAAAGGAAAGGATACCTGCCACTAACTTTTTCTAAAAAAATCACAACTTTGCAGGGTTTTTTTAAATTAATAGAATTTATTTTAAAAGCAGTTTTAGGTTTACAGAAAAAACTTGAGCAGAAAATACAGAGTTTCTGTGTATTGCCTGTTTCCCACCCCACAGTTCCCCTATTTTTATTTTTTATTTTATTTTATTTTTTAATTAATTTATTTATTTTTGGCTGCGTTGGGTCTTTGTTGCTGCACACGGGCTTTCTCTAGTTGCAGCAAGCGGGGCTACTCTTCATTGCAGTGTGCAGGCTTCTCATTGCGGTGCCTTCTCTTGTTGTGGAGCATGGGCTGTAGGTGCATGGGCTTCAGTAGTTGTGGCACACGGGCTCAGTGGCTGTGGCTCACGGGCTCTAGAGTGCAGGCTCAGTAGATGTGACGCACGGGCTTAGCTGCTCTGGAGCTAAGTATACATGGAGCTCCGCCTGATGTACCACAGTTTGTTTATCCATACAGCTAAGGAAAAGCATCTTGGTTGATTCCGAGTTTTGGCAATTATAAATACAACCTTCAGGGCTTCCCTGGTGGCGCAGTGGTTAAGAATCTGCCTGCCAATGCAGGGGACATGGGTTCAAGCCCTGGTCCGGGAAGATCCCAAATGCCACGGAGCAACTAAGCCTGTGTGCCACACCTACTGAAGCCCGCACGCCTAGAGCCTGTGCTCCACAGCAAGAGAAGCCACCGCAATGAGAAGCCTGCACACTGCAATGAAGAGTAGCCCCGCTTGCCGCAACTAGAGAAAGCCCGTGTGCAGCAACAAAGACCCAACGCAGCCAAAAATAAATAAATAAATAAATTTCTGTAAATAAATAAATACAACCTTCAGATTTTAAAGGTTATTCTTCACTTCCACCACCCAAATCTCACTCACTTTTTTTGTGGCCAGTAATAATTCTGATTAATACAGGAAAGGGAATTTTGGGAAAGTTAGTTATAGCTTAGCCAAGTTAACACAGTACAAAATCACTACAATCCAGATGCAAATATCCCTCCCATAAATAAAAACATGCTAAATCTCTCCATTAAAGAAAATATTAAGTTTCATATATCATTTTATTCACCTTTGGGTAATATTAATTCTTATTCAAATGGTGTCACATTACCTGTTAGATCTCATTTAATGTAAACATTGAGACATAATGTTAATGGTGATTAACATATCTGCAATTAGGAGACAGGAAAGGGGAAAATTTATTGATATATTCACAAATGTATCCATACTAAAATTAAAAAGAAATACTTACAACTATTATGGTACTTATTCCTGTAACTGGTCACATGTTTGTAGTTTATAGTTATAATTTCCTTCTATCTCTACTATTCCATATTTCCTTTGCCCTCAGAAAATACCTTAACTGTTCATGGTTCCTTAACTAGTGGTTCTAAATCTTTGTTTCTAAAGACTCTGGGCTATTAGCTGTCCTTACATGTATTGGACTGTGTAGAGTTCCATTAGTTTTATCAGAAGATATGAAAATATTAGTAGGCATCCAAGGAGATTTCCTGCATTCCAGACATAATCTTCTTTATCATTATTGTAATGTAGCAACCACACTCTTCCTTATCCTTATTTTGTATGATTAAGACCAATCACCCCAACTCAGGACAATAATTCCATTTTTTTCTTGGTTTACTGGCCTGAGAAGCACAAAGTGGTCAAATGACACCCTCATTTTCCAGTTCAATAGACTATTGCTGTGGTCCCTGATGAGAACATTCCATTTTTTAGGCACAAAGATCTTCAAATGAGCAGATTCCAAAGTTGTGGAGATAAGAAGAAAAAAATCACTAATGAATCTTTAGAGTTAATAGTGAGAGGATCCACTCCCATTTTCTCTTTTTGATTTTAGACCCATAGGTCCTGGCTAGGGGAGATATAGCCCCATATATTGCTGGTTGATTTAAGGCATATATATATCCTAAGGACATTGCATCAGCCTGTAAGTTATTGCCTCTCAGCTGGCACTGTAATTGAGCCTCCAGAAAGGCCATTCAATTTTCTATCAGGCCCTCTGCTTTCAGGTGATGGAGAACATCAAAAGACAAGTGAATTACATGAGCAAAAGGCCATTGTTGCACTTTATATTCTGTAAAATGAGTTCCTTGGCCATAAAGAATCCTATGTGGAATACAATGATAATAAATAGAGAATTCTGTAAGTCCAAAGAAGATGAGTTGACACAGAATTTTGGGCAGAGTCAGTTGTCCTGTGTAAGTAGTCGTATAAACTATCGCCCGTCCATAATAGGCATGGTCAAATATAATCAACCTACCATGAGGTGACTGACTGACCCCTCTGGGGAATGATGTTCCTCTGTGTTATTAGCAAGTTGGCCACTCAGCAGTGGCTGTAGCCAGATCACCCTTGGTGAGAGGAAGCTATGTAGCTGAGCTCATGCATGTCTTCCACTGCTTTTGTCATTTCCATTTTGTCCATAAACCCATTGTGTAAGGACAGATGTGGCTGGGAAAGAGGTTGATTGATATCCACAAGATGGATTAATTTGCCCAATGATGATTAAAATATTTCTCTTCTGAGATTTTTCTTGGTAAGCATTCACAGGCATATAAATATTTGTACATTTTGTTTACATTTAGAAAAGTTTATGTAAATTTGCCTTCTCTACATCTCCATATAACCAATTTTCCAATTTTATTCTTTCCAAGTCAATGACATTAGGCCAAGCTATTAGCCACTAACTATGAATCAGTTTATATCCATACTTCTGGTCATCTCTCCTAAGAGGAAAAATGAGAAACTTGTTCACCAGACCTAGAGCTGTTTAGCTTATTGCAAACATTACAACTTTAGTAGGCTGCCCACTGATCTTTGTCTAGGGACACAAAGATCAATTAGACCTTTGCTGGTCAAACCATTGGTAATCGCGATGTCATGTCATTTCTTCTGCCCATTATAGTAACTATTTCCACCCTTCTCTTGCTGTTAGGGGCCACCATTTGGCCCCTGGAGAATCTTATCATCTTCATTGAATTCAGAGTGCCCAGGTTGGAGTCAGCACTTCCTACTAGCTTGCTGAGAACTCAACTACAACACCCTTCAAGAAATTGTGTTCTTCTCACCAATATGTCAAAAAATAAATAAATAAAACAATATGGATACTTTTGGTTTTGTATGATTATGACTTTCTGAACAACAAAAATTGGATGCTATGAAGATAGAGAATGACTCTTTCCCCCATAACTATTTTCTCTGTTCATTGTAAGGGTGATAGATCTGGAACCATATGTCTCCTTTCTGGTGTAAACCTGTACTCTCATTGCAAAGGTAATGAAAGTTTTCTTATATCCCTCAGAGCTAAACACTTACCTTCTGAGGTAGGGACCTTCCTCTACTTTCTCCAGAGAGGAATTATTTAGATTAAAGAGCAAAGTTTCTCCTCTTCTCTAGATGTGAGGGGGGTAGATATGGGGCAGCACTTCTATAAGCTCCAAGTTTCATAATTTTGAGGTTTCCTCTTATAGTACCAACCCCTCTGTACATGGAGGATGACAGCTGCCCTCACCACATCACCCCAAAGAAGAACTGAAGCATGGAGAACATACACAAGATAAATATCCTGTAATTAAATAATAGATCTGACTCTGACCCAGGAATCTGCCAGTTTACTGCCAAAATAAAATAAATAAATGTAGATATAAGAACTTATCAAAATGTACCTCTCCAAGTCTTGGTGAAGGGCTCTGGCAAATATATTGGTGAAGAAGGCAGTTGACTTAGCTCTGTAGTCAAGGCAGGGGCAAACAGGTCTTCTATAACGGATCTCTTATTGCTTTCTGATCCCCCTAAACCTTTGGATACCTCCCTATAAGGCAATCAATAAAGTTCTGGAATTTGAACTTCATTCTATGTAGACTAACTTTGGGTTCAGGTTGCAGTCAACAAATTAAGCAAACTATAAGATCCACTCCCAGCCACTTAAATGAGCACATTGAATCTGGTATCTCTGTTCAGTACATCCATATCACTAAATATGTCTGATAAATATTTGATTCCTTCCCCCTGAGCCAACACATTTAGAATCCATTCCCACATAGGATATCTATTGTCTTTCAATATAAATTAGCAAGACTGTGTATCTTTTTGGTATAATTGTTCCTCATACTTCTTGTGTCACCCTCTGGGGACATTCAGAATTGATTGTGCTTGTAGGTGTAGAGCAATGAAAGGTGGTGGGGGCGGGTCCTTAGGATTCCCTGCCAGACCAGATCAGAGGAGGCTGTTGCGGGTTCTTCAGCCCAGGGGAGATTAATCTACTAAGGCAGGGAAAGAGTTTATTTCTACAAGCAAGAGAGACTTAGCCAAATTTAAGGTTAAAATCTCCTCAGGTCATCAGAATCCGTCCGTTTATTTCTGCACTGATTTTTAGAGTTTTACTTCTTTCCAAACAATGCCCTAGCTTTAACATAAGTGAAACTGAGAGGCTGTGAATTCAACCTGTGCTGTAATTCAGCTGCCGCCACCCAAAGGATGAGACTTTGGGTCTTGCTTTCAGGAAATCCCAGACCTGTGGCTACAAAAGGTGACATTTCTTTTACAGCAGCCCAAGAAAGTTGCTGGTCCTTAGCCAGGTGTTGAGGTTGGGACTTAAATGTCTGAGCTAAACATGTTCTTACTCCCAGTTCAGCATACCAAGATGCAACCCGTAACTCCATATTACTACTTATTCTGCCCAAAGTATTCTGTGGTAGCAAATCCTTGGTCAACCAAAAGGTTGCCTTCTATGAGTGTTTGGTAATTTCAGAGGAGATATTTTATGTAATAATTCTGTCACAGGATGCTATGGACTATCAATGTCCCTTTCATAACTGGCAATATGGACATCATAGGCTTAAATATAATAGTATCAGGGAATCAATTCCAGATTCTCATCTTTAAATTTATTTTTTCTGGAAACCCTTTTAGGACTAATGATTAAGTTAGCAGAGTCCACTCGGAGAAGTGAAATAGCTGAACATTATATTACAGGTAACGTAACATGGAAATTAAACATTGCACAACTGTGGGAAGAGCTGAGGAAATAAAGGTCAGAAAAGCATAAGAGAAATATTACCAAACCTCCCAGGCCTGGGTGAACAAACCAAAGACTGCAGGAAGCTAGACATGTCCAATTTCTGGAGTGGAACTGCAAATGAGGGTTAGGGTATAAACCTATATTACCCCTGCTCCTCTGAGTGTAAAAGGACACAAGCAGCAGTACCCTCTCAATCAGCAAGCCTGGCACTTGAGAAGGAGAGCTGGATTTGGATACACCAAGTAGTAGAAACTCATTTGGGATATAGGCTTGAACAACACTACTAATCAATTTGATTTAATTTATATTTATAGGACACTCCACACAATGACATCGAATACCCATGCTTTGCAAGAGTATACAAAACATTTACCAAGAAACCCCACATCCTCAGTTATAAAACAAGTCTTAATAAATTTACAGTGATTGAAATTAATGAAACATATTCTCTGACCACAACTGAATTAAGTTAGAAATCAACAAGAAATAAAATCTCCAGAAACATTCCAAATATTCGGAACTTAAATACTCTTATAAATAACCCATGGATCAAAGGAAAAATCAAAAGAGAAATTAGAAATCTACTTACTGTTGGTTAATGTCTTCTTAAGAACACCTTCACAGAACATCTAGAATACTGTTTTAGAAAGTATCTGGGTACCATGACCTAGCCAATTTGACACATAAAATTAAGCATCACAGTGTATATTTAACTTATAATCACCTTCCAAAGTACTGTTTTAAACACCCATTCACAGTACTTGAGAATTCTGGTCCGGTTGTTCCATGTTCTCTGCTAGTGCTCAGCATTGTCATTTAAAAAATATGCATGTAATGGTATCTACTCATGGCTTTAATTTGCATTTACTTGATGAATAATGGCATGGAATTATTTATAGTAGATTCACTAGCCATTTGTGTATCACATTTCAAACTTCTTTTTGCTATATTTATTAGCAATATTTTTACTGGCAGCAGTTTTCAACTCAGTAGCAGTCACAGCGCCAAGGACCACAGCTACTGTTACTCTCACAAAAAATGCTCTTTTAGAAATCAAGCCACACAAAACTCAACTGTACACCTTGTGTTGAATAAACATATTTTTATGACAGTGTGACAAGAGGCATGCATATGTGTGCAGATGTGTATCTGAAACGTGCAGTATCTCTTGCAGCATCCTCGGTTCCTTAACATCCAAGCATGGCCAATCCCTGAACTCTGATTTCATGGCTGAGATTTCTTAGAACATAGGGTAAGGAGAAAGAAAGAATTCTGTTTCAGGTAACTGGTGCATTTGGAATCTGCATGAGTAGCTGCTATTGACATATTTTGAATCTAGTGGATGTAATTGGTATGTGAAGGGCACACTTTAGAAGAGACATTCTACTATTGTAGTTTCTATGTTTCAGTTTCAAGAAAGCAGTTTATATAGAAAAATAAATTGTTTAGTAATTAACATCTCCTAACACTGTTATGGCATTTGCAGTTATCATATTTTCATATCTATTGTATTACTGTTATCCTTATTTTATACAGGAAAAAAAACTTAAACGGTTCTAGTGATGTGCAAAAGTAGATAGTAAGTCTGTCCTCCATTACATAAATATTGTTGAGTCACTGCCATGTCTGTATCTGAGCTCATTAAGAGCAAGACTTCAATACTGCTGGCTGTGATGCAGCACTTGTCCCCAGGTAGCTCCCGATCTACTAAGGGAAATAAGATTGTGTAGGTAAACTTAGGGAACACAAAGGGAAGAGACAAACAGTAGAACACACATATAGCCTTGCTTGGTAGATGTAATTGTCCACATTTTACAACAAAGGAATCAAGGCTCAGCAAGGTTGATTGACTTGCTACAGCGCACAGGTAGCTGGCAACAGGAGACACAGTAGGATTTACTTCTGATTATTGGAAAAACCACACGCTTTATTCTCCTCCTTCCTCTCTCTATCCACTAAGTTCATTCCTCCTAAATTTCTAGTATTGCTGGCTTCTGATGGGGTGGTGAGCTCTAGCTGCATCTTTGTATTCAATTAGATTGCACTGTTCTTGGGGTTAAGCACCTTTGTTTCGTGAGTGTTTTGATGTTACCGACCATGACTCATGCTACTTCTGCTTCTCCCATGGCCCCCAGCATAGGACTGAGTGGATGGCAGATCATGAACAGATAATTGAGAGGTAGTTGTAGCATATATAGAACAGATGAGATATATAGATATGGAAGGTAAATAGAAAAGACAAATGAAAAGTTAGATTCACGACCAGTATTCCCATGGGAGCGGCACGGACTAGTTGTAACCTTTTTTATTTTATCTTTTTCTTTCAAAAAATGTAGCTGGCCCCACTTGAGTCATAACAAAATAATGTAGGCACTGCCCTTAGCTCATCATCTGTACGTCACATGATATCATTTGAAGTCGCCCACTTAATTATCATGAGACTTTGGTCTCTTTTCATCATCTCTAAGAATTTCAATTTGTCCAATCTGTAAAATGAAGAAGGAAAATCCACTGGCCAGGGCTGTTTATAAATTAAGGAAATAACTATTAACAAATTGTCCAGCACCTAGAAAGCATTCAACAAGGTACAACTTCCTACTCCCCTGAACCACCTCCTTTATGTAGTGGTTGGGGAGTTCACGTGAAAAAAATGTTTATAAAAAGGTTTTATAACATGTAAAATGCTATCTGGATCACCTGTTTGTTAATTAGGAAAATAGCTCAGCCACAATGGAGGGTTGTGAATATATTCCAAAAGTTACGGTGTGTTTTTGCATCTCGCGTCTTGAGCCCCATAAGTTTCATGCTGCCTGCCTCTTGAGAACAGATTCTCCCAGGAGATTCTGAACGCTTCCTTGAATAGCTCTGGACCAAAAATACTTCTGTAACAGTTGGCTCTTCTGAAACTATTCCCAGTGGGAAGGGGAAGGCAGGAAGCAAATAAACAAAGTGAATGCGAAAATATCATAAACCTTAAAACATGTCTGTTTGGAAATAACTTTTCCTAGTGTGTGGCAACATAGGCATTCTCTGGCCGTTTTTCAGTCAGATGTCTCATTAACCCTGGGCAAACACTGAGCGTCACCCCATGTTTCTTTTTTTTTTTTTTGCGGTACGCGGGCCTCTCACTGTTGTGGCCTCTCCCGTTGCGGAGCACAGGCTCCGGACGCGCAGGCTCAGTGGCCATTGCTCATGAGCCCAGCCACTCCGCGGCATGTGGGATCTTCCCGGACAGGGGCACGAACCCGTGTCCCCTGCATCGGCAGGCAGACTCTCAACCACTGCACCACAAGGGAAGCCCCGACCCCATGTTTCTTGCTGATGGAAATGACTCCCTAAATTGAGTCTAAAATTGACAATAATCTTCTTTATCTTAAGGGCTGATTGTTTTAATTAGGATTCAAATAATGTTCATACATTGTTTTTGCTTGTTATATTTCATAGGTATATTTTAACTTGTAGATTCCTCTACCCATCTCTTTAATTTTTTAATTTTTGAAATTTATTTTTCTGATGGATTTTTCCAGAGTGTGAATTTTACTGACCAGATCCCTGTTGTGTTGTTTATCATGTTACACTGTTCTCTGTATTTTCTGCAAATTGGTAACTGGGTCTAGAGTCTTGGTCAATTTTAACGTTTTGAGCAAGACTCCTTCACCCAGCAGGAGGCATACCAGGTCTGATTGCCTCTTTTATGGTGGAGTCTGCCATCACTGATAATTATTGGCTATATCCATTCATTCATTAGGACTTGCAAAATAATTATGTTCTAATTTTTTTGTATTCCTTCTTCATTTGGGGGGCATTCATTACTGGTCATTGAGACACAAGAGATTTTTCCTGGGACCAGAAGCAGGGTGGGCTTCTAGGCAAGACATCCCTTCCTAATTAAAAGATGTAACAGTGACGAGTGTGCTCATATCTTCCCATTTACAGGCATTGCTTTATGAGGCCCTAATCCCTGGAGCTGTCACAGCCATCTTACAATCATGTTGAGACATTGCCAACAGGCTAAGGAGGCAGATTTTTTAAAAATCAGAAAAGACTGGAAATTTTCTGACACATTTGAATTGTGAACCAAATCTCTGAACTGATTGTTATCTCATAAAATAACCCATGTTATTTTAAGCCACATTGATTCAGTTATATCTTACCTGCAGCCAGAGGCATGCTGAGTAATACAGTCTCAGAGGCAGGCTAGTTATATTCTTATGGTGCCCTGGTACGCTGGGACACCACCGTCCATCCTCAGCTACTACGTGGTGATCCACATGGCAATATATTCTAGTATGGACTTGAGTTACATGAGTGGAGCCAGTAACTGACCCATCTAAATCAGACCCGCCCCTCACTGTACACACCTTTGACACTGATCCATACAATTGTAAGTTATAAGCATCTTATGGAATGCTCTATTTAGAGCTGAAAAATATCAACAAATGTATTCCTCTCATTATACAGAAGAAGGCTAAAAGAATAAAATGATTGTATTCCAGAGTATGGAATCAGTAAGATTACTACATGTTCATTCAATGTTCCATATGGTGATAAGAAATGTCCTAACATGGTGTCACTGATATTTGGTCTGTGCCTCCTTTCAGATCGATTCTTTGCCAAGATGTCTATTTTTATTGAATCTGGTTCCACCTATCCCCATATACTGTCTTGTGACTTCCCATTCAAATATCTAAGGCCCAAATGTTAACTATCCCCTCACCCAGCTGAGATTCTTAGAATCCTTTCTGTGTCTGAGATCGTATAGTTATCTAGGAAAATAACACAGATTCTTTTCAACTAAAAATAATGAATTTTAATTCAGAGGAATTTGTAAATTCTTTGGGAACACAGTCTGTTTTCCCCCAATTTATGATAGGAAAAGAAGACTTTCTGGGCTTTTTCCTACCTAGGCCTGTCTCTGCCCACTTCCTCGTAGGTCACCTGCAGGAGGAAGAAATGTTTTCTCTTTGACTGTTTTTGTGTGTTTGTACTTAATTTTATTTATTTATTTATTTATTATTTTTTTGGCCATATCGGGTCTTAGTTGCAGCATGCAGGATCTTTGTTGAGGTATGCGAGATCTTTCATTGTGGCACACAGGCTTCTCTCCAGTTGTGGCATGTGGGCTTCCTCTGTCTAGTTGTGGCACAGTGGCTCCAGAGCACATGGGCTCTCTAGTTGAGGCGTGCGAGGTCAGTAGTTGTAGTGCACGGGCTTGGTTGTCCCACAGCATGTGGGATTCTAGTTCCCAGACCAGGGATTAAACCCGGGTCCCCTGCACTGGAAGGGAGATTCTTCACCACTGGGCCACCAGGGAAGTCCCTGTACTTAATTTTAATTAAAAAAAATTATAATTAAAGAAATGTTTTGCTATTTTTCTCTTTTATCCTACTTCTCATTCAGAATTGGAGTCGTGAGACTTAGCAATTAAAAATACAGTCTGCCAAGACTTCAACAGACCTTTTTCCAAAGAAGACATACAAATGGCTAACAGGCATATGAAAAGATGCTCAACATCACTAATTATTAGAGAAATGCAAATCAAAATCAAAATGAGGTATCAACTCCTACCTGTCAGAATGGCCATCATCAAAAAGTCTACAAATAATACAAGTTGGAGAGGGTGTAGAGAAAAGAGAACTCTTGTACACTGTTGGTGGGAATGTAAATTGGTACAGCCACTGTGGAAAACAGTATGGATGTTCCTTAAAAAACTAAAAATAGAACTACCATATGATACAGCAATTCCACTCCTGAGTGGAAAAAAATGAAAACACTAATTTGAAAAGATACATGCACCCCAGTGTTCATAGCAGCACTGTTTACAATAGCCAAGTCATAGAAGTAACCCAAGTGCCCCTCAATAGATGATTGGATTAAGAATATGTCATCTGTATATGCAATGGAATACTACTCAGCCATTAAAAAAATGAAATTGCCATTTGCAGCAATGTGGGTGGACCTAGAGAATATTAGGCTTAGTGAAATAAGTCAGACAGAGAAAGACAAATCCTGTATATATCACTTATATGTGGAATCTAAAAAACGATACAAATAAATGTATATGCAAAACAGAAACAGACTCACAGATATAGAAAACAAATTGTGCTTACCAAATGGGAGAGGGAAGTTGGGGGAACAGGTTAGGGGTATGGGATTAACAGATACAAACTACTACATATAAAACAAATGAGCAACAGGATATGCTGTATAGCACAGGGACTTATACCCATTAGTTTATAATAACCTATAAAGGAATATAATCTGCAAAAATAGAGTCACTATGCTGTACGTCTGAAACTAACACAATATTGTAAATCAACTATACTTCAATATTTTAAAAAGGATAAGAACATTAAAAGAAATATAATCTGTCCAGCTGAATTTGAATTTTAAATAAAAACAATTGTTTTAGAAAGAGTACATCCCATCCATTTTGGGGTTCATACTTTTTTTTTTTTTTTTTTTTGTAGTATGCGGGCCTCTCACTGTTGTGGCCTCTCCCGTTGCAGAGCACAGGCTCCGGACGTGCAGGCTCAGCGGCCATGGCTCACGGGCCCAGCCGCTCCGCGGCATGTGGGATCCTCCCGGACCGGGGCATGAACCCGTGTCCCCTGCACTGACAGGCGGACTCTCAACCACTGCGCCACCAGGGAAGCCCGGGGTTCATACTTTTAATTAATTAATTGTTTATTTAAAATTCAAATTGAGATGTGTGCCTTATATTTTATTTGGCAACTCTATTCAGAGCTGCAAATTCCAGAGGGGAAAAAGGAGGTAAATTTTTAGGACTGCCGCCAGAACAGTGAAATTTACCAAGTCCCAGGAACTTAAATTCTGAGTCAAGGTGAGATTTGAGGAGGAAGGGTGTGATTTATAAACATTTTGCTTGAGGGGTAGGACACTGCTGTGGTTAACAGTGCACATTCTGTATTCAGCCCAGTCTCTTAATTAGCCTCTGACATTACAGACTTAGGAGGCTGAAGGGCCACAGCTCAGGACTAAGAATGCCTCCATTTTGCCCAAGGGTGGAGAAAACATACAGGGCAGGGTGATGACATCCCTGATGGGAGCACCCTGCACTGCCACTAAATCCAGAGGACGTGGGTTGGGGGCTGACTAGGATCTAGGAAAAGCTGAAAGCAAGAAAAGTGTCCCTTTTACTCTTTTTTTAAATTCTGAAGATCATCCTTGCCACGATAACATTGCTGTCTTCCCTTTCGCCTTTGCCTGATGAGAGTAACTTCTACTGGATAGTGGTTTTACTTTGGAAATGCTTTTGCTGCAGGGTCACATTTGATTGAAAACAATGGGTTGTGTGTGTACGGGTTTGTGTGTATGTAGGTTGATGGGTCTGTGAGTATATGCATAAGTGTTGGTTGTTATTTGGGGGTTCCTGGACCCAATTCCAGATGGGGTTGTGGTTCCACACCTACAAGGAGCAATTCTCTGCAACAGCAGCTGCAGTGTCGCCTACTCCACTGTGACACTATCTACCCAGAGATAACATCAGATGCCACAGTAGAGGACTCAAGACTGATCCCGCCCCACTCTCCCACTTCAGACTCCAGTCACAAGGCCCGGTTGTCACTTGTACTTCTGACTGACAGACTATAAATCAGAGGTTCTCATGACAACCCTCTGTGGGTTCAATTAATTGGCTAGAGTGGCTCACAGAACTCAGAGAAACATTTTACTTACTAGATTACTGGTTTATTGTAAAATGATATAACTCAGGAATAGCCAGATGGAAGAGATGCACAGGGCCAAGTGTGGGGAAGGGGGAGGAGCTCCCGGGCCCTCTCCAGGTGAGTCACTCTCCCAGCACCTCCACGTGTTCACCAACCCGGAAGCTCTCTGAACCCCGTCCTCTTGGGTTTTTGTGGAGACGTCCTCACATAGGCATGATCATTAAATCATTGGCCATTGGGGGCTGATTCCACCTCCAGGTCCTCTCCCCTCCCCAGAGGTCAGGGTGTAGGACTAAAAATTCCAACCCTCTAATCACATGGTTGATTTTCCAGGCAACCAGCCCCATCCTTAGGTGGGTCCAAAAGTCATCCATTGACGTAAAAGAGACACCTTTGTTGCTCTCATCACAGAGAAAATCCCAAAGGCTTTAAGAGGTCTGTGCCAGAAACAGGGACGGGGATGAAGACCAAACACACATTTATTATAAATAAATTTATTACTCACAGTGGTGAGTAAAGAGAGAATATGTGTCCGTGTGTCTGCGTGTGGGATTATCTGTGGTATTTAAGGTGGCCTTAGGTGTTGGAGTCTGTGTGTGTTTAGGTGTGGGTGTGTGTGTAATGCTGAGTGGAGACGTGCGGGTTTGTGGGGCGCTGTAGACGACCTTTGAGCGAGCAGTGCGTTAGTATTATCTTTCCATCTGATCTTCTGAAATTATTGAAAAATTGTTTAAAAATTTCACAAATGATTTTCCTTGGCTTCTGAAGTTTAATTAGAATTTTGTTGTAAAAATGTGATTTATACTCCCTCTCTCCTGTCTGCTCTTTGTGGCTTCAGCCCTTTCTTCTTTTATTGGCCTGTACTATAAGCCAGATGTTAAATGTATAACACCAAGCAGAATAAGGCACTATTGACAGATTGTACATATGATGTGAGAGAAAAGATGTGGTTCAGACAGCATCCTTATCCTAGAAGATAGTTTTGTAACTGAGGCAGGAGGCTCCAGA